>NW_025335684.1:8888508-9220107 GCF_004798865.1 Varanus komodoensis
CCCCCCCCCCCCCCCCCCCCGGCCAGGTGCCATGAATGATGCAAAGCCAGCGCTCCAGGGACGGGAGCCTTGGGAAATGTAATTTTCCTAGGGCACCTGAGTCCATAGTAGGGGCTTCAGACACTCTAGAAATTACATTTTGTGGGGATCCTTGCACTGAGCCATTCACTGATACTGTCACCTTCCTTCCACTTAGATTAAAAATTTAGATATATAGTGAGATTAATGTCAGAAGCTCGTGCTCTAATTTGTTGTGTGATTTTGTAGAAATTGGAATCTGCTATAACTGTGGGTGGACTGGTGCTCTTGTCCTATTGATGGGACCATCAGATGACTTTTACTAGCTTCTTCTTCTTCTTTGCTTTCTTCCCTTTTTATGATCTTCTTTTCATCTCAATCCCACCCAAAGCTGGGCTTTGAGTGCCCCTCGCGGTGGTGCTGCACAGAACGACCAGCTCACCATGTCCTGACAAAGCTTTCATTAGGGGCAGGAAGCTGCCACGTGTGGCCCTGAAGCGGCAGAGTGGGAGACATTTCCCCGTGGAAAATTAGCGAGATGAAACCAGCCAAATGTCAGTAAATATCAGCATAATTTCACCAGCTTCCCTTGTCTAAATATGACCTTACACGTAAGTAAAACAATTTCCTGATATCTTTCGTCACTGCAAATTCCACATTTACTGCTCAGTGTGACTTGCCTCTTTATTGCCTTGGTGCATTAGAGACCTTGCAGCGATTCAAGGGGGAGTGTATTGTCCCAGACTGTGCACAAATACTGTATTTTTGTCAAACCACTGGCAGCCTTGCAACCCCTTTCCAAGAGTCCGCCTGCTGTCCTTCCTTTGAGCCATCAGGGCATGTCACAGAGGTAATCTGTGAGTTAGCAGGGCATCTGCAACTCCCCCCCCCCCCCCCAAAAATGCCCGCAAGATTATTTGTTATGTTCCTAGACA
The DNA here is from genome assembly GCF_004798865.1 of Varanus komodoensis. Taxonomy (NCBI): domain Eukaryota; kingdom Metazoa; phylum Chordata; class Lepidosauria; order Squamata; family Varanidae; genus Varanus; species Varanus komodoensis. Next base: position 8,889,462 of record NW_025335684.1, read on the forward strand.
TGCTCAACATGTGCCTCTTGCTGGGAGATACAGCACAGCAATGCAGAAAGAAAGGGGAATGACTCCAGTTACAGAATGATCCTATGGCCTCCTAGGCAGAGCATAGGGGGCCATAGGACTTCAGATTCCAGTTTAGAAATGGGACCCAACCTCAGAGCTTCGATCCCATTTCTTGTTTCCATGCAGTAGCAATGCAAGGAACCATGCTGACTGGTTCTCCAGGATCATTAAAAAAAACTTCCGGGAAGGGCTAATGAGGACATTTATAGAGATGGGGAGGGAAGGATACTTCCAGTTCCCGCCCATTCAACCCTATATCCAGTTTTGCTTGTAAAAATACCCTTCAGGGACTTCATTTGTGGTATGTGACATCATAGCAAGAGGCCTCTTAGCAAGATTGCCTCTTCCCCCAACCAAAAGAGGCTGGTTTGGGGGGCTATGCATGGGCGCACATGACCCCGGCTCTTTGGGTTCCATCCCTGCCCACAGCTGGATGTGGTTGACCACTTTCAACTCAGTTTGCCAGGCAGAAACTCCTCTGCAAACATTCAGCTGAGATCAAGAACGTAACAAACCCACCGGGTGCATTTAAATAAAAATGGAGGGCACCACTAATGGTGGTGCTCATGACCCATCCTTTCAATGGGTTAAAATGCCATTAATAACAGAGACAAGATAAATGATGGGTGGACGAACTTGCACAATCTTCCCCCTTCTGCTTTCGGCTTAATTATTCGAGCCTCTACAATTCCCTTTCCACTCGGCCTGTAATGTAGTGGTTATTATTTCCCCAAGCCAATCCAGTTCTCTCCTTGGGAAGGAGAAAAGCAGGGCTGTTAGCAGGAAGCGGCATGGGCGAGCGATTCCGTCAGCACTTGAAGGGAGGAGATGCCAGACAAGGGCACCGAAGACAAATGAACCCTTCAGCATCGGCTTCTGGATTGCAGCATCTTTGCCAAAAGCTACGTTCAAAGACAAACAGCATTAGTTTCTTCTCTAAGTGTTGCGGCCAATCACAATGTGTGCCCTGGTGGCACAGTGTTGTGTCCTGCACCCTCGAGGTGCATGAGCCTCCGGACTTGGAGGCTTAAGGGGATCCAACGCCCATCTCCACCAAGCCAGGCGTTTTCCCCAGGGGACTGTTTTCAGCTGTCCAGGCTTCGCAGCACCAAGAAGAGTGAGGAAGGCAGGGGGGCCAATTGGAACTAGTGGACCTAGGCCGGGGGTCCCATCACTTCCCCTCCCCAGCCCCTGGCACGCCCCTATTCCCCAGGCGCCAGGCCGTGAGAGGCAGGGCAGGGCAGGGCAGCGATCCAGCCATTGGCGTCCTTGCTCCAAGGTCAGAGGGAGCTGAGACTCTAGGGAATCCTATGGCCTCCAATCAATGTCCAGGGGCCATAGGATTCCACCCTGAGTCTGTTAGTCCAGTGTTTCCAGCCTTTTCACAGCTGGGGACCGTCGAGGCGGACACAAAAAGCACCATACACATGATACAGTATTCTGTGTATTCGTTTCCAAAATCAATACCCAAAAAATGAAAATTCTCCAAAACAACCAGAAACTGAGCCACAAAAAATGCCAACAAACTGTCCTACTTAGCCCAAGCCATGGATTTCTGGTTTAAAGACAACATCTGAAGTTTCAGTGACCTCAAATTATGCCACACAAATTCAGCATAAAACTTTGTTCTACTTTTATTGAATACCACAACATCTTGTTTAAAAGGGTTTCTTTAAGCTGACCAACTGCTTGAGGTGTAATACTGCAAAGTCTTCTTTCAGTCATACGTTTTGGCAACTTTGAGCACGTTTCTCCTTTTGGGAGCATCTAAAATATAGAGAAGCCTTCTATTTGAACTTACTTGTATTTTCTGATGTACATGTTCTTTTAAATTATCTAGTTGTTTCTTGGGAGTTAAAACATAGTCAACAGAAATTATTTTTCCATGCTCTTTTGACAGCCAAAAGACTGACAATATAAGACTGGAAAGATCAAAGCTGACCTTCTTTAATGCAATGGATGTAAGATTAATGACACTTTCAGTATTTGAATGGATGACACACAGATACTGTTCTCCAATGGACACACACACTCACACCAACAAAGATACTTGGCCTTCCTTTGTTGAAGCTTACACATAATTGATTTATGCTGCTATCTGAGGATTTAGTATCAGCAGTGATGAATTGCAGGGCTCTTTAATATTTCTGCCCTTTTCGTTTGACTCACGTTCTGCTTTCTTTGGGTGAAATTCACAATGCAAAATGGAGGCGGGGGGGGGAGTCTCATCCTCGTGATGAATGGCAATGTGCTTGCCAGGCAGACCTCACTGGGGAGAGAGTTAGGGAGCCAGCACCAAGAAGGACCTTCCCTTGCTGCTGTCCTTCAAACCACCCTGCGGGGAGGACCTCTTACAGTGATCACGCCAACCCAGCAGTCCCATGGTGGGAGAGGCCTCCACACGGACCATGCGTAGGCTCAGGCATGCCATCCCCACCTCTTCCTCACAAAGAGGGCCACATGCATGGGCACTGTTGCCTTGCCACTCCCGATCTGAAGGAATTCTTGGGCAAGAGCTCCTTCTCAGATGGACTCACCTCCTTGCCACTCTGCTTATGGCCCGCATGTTTCCTCTCTCCCTCTGGGACAAATCTGCCCAGAAGGAGATTGAGAGAAGTTCCTTCACCTTCTTGACACACATGAAACACTTGGGAAGGCAGGTGACCAGGCAGCCCAAGGGTAGGAGGACCAAGGACCATGGGCTGCCTCCTTTAAAGGGGCACCATTGGCTGGAGAAGGTCAGGTGTGAGCTGGCAGCCAGGAGTTGGCCCCGATGGCCTTCTTGGCTTCTTCTGATCCTACTCTTCTATGAATCTCTGAATCCATGTGTTCGTGTGTTACATTAAAAGCAACAAAGAGGCTTGAGATCCTTCTGAGACTAGCAGATTTAGTTTAGCAGAGAGCTCTTCTGGCTAATGGGGCGGGATATAAATCCAATAAATAAATTGCAATATAAATCCAAATTTATACATTTCAACCTAGAAATTCACAGGCTGTAGCCCACTTACACTTGATGGCAGGCTCTAGTCTACAACAATACTGCCTTTGGCAAATCTCGTCATCTTCACGGTGTCACAGGACTCCTCGTTTCTGGAAAAGCAACCTCTGTCACAATCATTTTTGCTTCCCCCACCTCCCTCAACCTTGGTTTGTATCCAGAGCCTTGAGTCAAGAGAAAAGGACCACCTGTTTGCTCAGACTCTCTTCCAGATCCATTCGAGCGATTAATTTGTATAATGACTTGATCGGCTGGATGGCTGTTGGACACTGTCCTTGATTCAGCGTTCATCATGATTGATGATGGGAGCCTGCAGCGCAGATATTGTTGCCTCAAAAGAGTCATCTGCCGGGCTCTTGTGCGTTGGCGAACGGAGATGACGCTCTTGCAGAAGGGCCGTATCACCTCTGCAGGGAGGTGTGTGAGGTGTCCGTTATTTTTCTTGGCTCTCAAAACTCCTTGGTGAAGGGGAAGAGTGCCAACAGAGCGGATGGGAACTGGAGGCCAAGCCCTCCGAGGGTATCTAGTCCCTTCCTGGTCCCATGACACTCTTGTTTGGTTGAGCAATATTCACTTGGATGCAATGCACAGACAACTGCGTCCTGAATCTATGACTCACGGACACAGTTGATTGAAGGTGTCCAGCGACTGGTGAGAAATTTCCCATAGAAAGCTTACTCATGTCTGGCCTTTGTCCCTGCTCATTTCAGAATGCCAGCAGAAGTTTGTGCAAAGCCACTCACCATCTGGAACTATGCACACGCCACGGAGGAGCAGAAGAGGGTAGAAGGACCATTGGTCTGGTCAAGCCAGGACTTTTCTCCCAGGAGGCTGGCAGGAAATGTTGGCATGCGGACGATCGTCACGGCAGTCCCCATCCTCACACCCCTCGAGAGGATCCGGGATGCAGGCAGCTTTTCCTGAAAAATTGCACTCATGGAAGTGCAAAAGCAGTGAATTCTCGCCAGACATGGAGCACTGCAAGAGGCTCAGGCATCCCTACTGAAGGTCCAACAATAGCTACTCCGTTCCGAGCATGCGCATGGCCCCTGTGTGTGTGCGCTGCTATCCGACGCTTGGCTGCTGGGGCGATGCTGGGGCGACTTGGCTCGCGTGCCAACAGAGAGGGCTCTGCGTGCCCGCTGTGGCACATGGGCCATAGGTTCGCCACCACTGGCCTAGTGCATCAGCAGGATGCTTTCCTTTGCTGGACACTGGTCACCACTTTAGGTACTGCTGTGGCACCCCTGGGAGAACCACAGGACAAAGGTTTCATTATCCCCACGTTGCTCGCTAAGCGAGGTTTCCAGCACTGCTGTCCTCTTCCCTCCTTGGATTATTCAACTAATTTCTATACCACCCATTAAGTAAAGCTCTCTGCCCACTGTACAAGAATTCAAAAATATATAATATAAAATCTAAATAATAGTAAAAATGTAAAATTTCAGGCAGGCTTCAGGAGGAGATGGTTCCCAAATTGGGGGCTACCATGAAGAAGGCCCTCTACATTCTTGCCACCTGCTAAGCCTCCCTTGGAGGCCTTGTTTGGGGGAAGATGAATGAACTGTCCAGGTTGACTATGGTTGGGAGAGGCGCTCTGTGAAGTCTCGCAGGCAGGGCTCGGCAGGCGAAAGCCACCACCTTGACGTTGTCCTCTGATAATCTTCCGCTGCATTTTGCACAAGCTGCTGCTTCTGAACACTCTTCAAGGGCAGCCCCGCATAGAGTGCGTTGCAGTAATCTAACTGAGTTTGCCAGAGCATAGATTGCTGAAACCGAGCGATCCTTTTTAGCAGAACCCTGACTCTGCTGGGATTTACTGGGGTTGCCCCCACAGCCTTCCCAAACCTGCCGCTGTTCAAATAGGTTGGCCAACAACTCCCATCATCCCAAGCCAGCTTGGCCAACAATCACGTAGGCCAACACATCTGGACATGGGGAAATCTACCCAAAATAGCAAGGCCAGGTGGGGGGACGTGGCAGCATCCTACTTGCTCTTCCTCCATGAGACACACCTGGGCTCAGCCCCTGCGGTGCCATCAGTCCGCAAAACTGACTCCCAGCAGGACAACTGGGAGGCTGCCTTTTTTCCTAGCAAGGGAGTGGGCAGCCCTCCCTGGCTGCCTTCACGGATAGAGCAGTGCTTTGCCAGGTCCATGGCTGAGGGCAGAAGCCGGCTTCTGACGCAAAGCCGTGGCATGGGCTGCGCTGCTTTGCTAGCTGCAGTTTGGAAAGCAGGGAACTCTGTCGCTTGATGGCTTGGCCTTGCTCTCGCTGAGCCCACCCCCTGCCTGATGCTGTGACCCTTCCCGGCCACTGCACGGACCCTGCTTGGAGGCACCAGAAAATCCCCCTTGCTATGGACACCACAAGTTGTGTTAACAGCCATCCCTGGTGGACCCTCTGGCTAGAAATGGCACGTTCTTCCAAAGCTGATCTCTCATCTAACAGATTTCCAATGGAGCCCTTCACCAGAAGGAATGGGGAAGAGAGGAACATTGTGAAATGATCCTGCAAGACCCATTCCTTAGCCCCCAATTTTCAGGCTTCCAGAGGACCCACTGCATCACGTCTGGGCAAGTTAGGACGAGAACTCTGCATGGGGAGGATAATCCTGCCCACTTTGATCGTGTTCAGATTGTCAGATATCCACAGTTCTGATGACCTCAGTCCTTTTCTGCTGGAGTTTGTGAATGTTCCTGCATAGAAATGGGTCATATTTTCCATGTGCATTTCTCCTAATATACATATTCGTGTACTTCTGCAAATGTATGCATTCTTCCTTTTAGTATGCAATGGGTATATTTACTCCCCACCCCATGCTTTTTACACACACTCTTCTAATACAGTTTAACAATTTGAAAAATGAAAGACGCTCTCATCCCCAGGACCCAGCACAGGAATGGGCAAACTCAGTATGTTCACCCTTTGAGTTCTCACATTCTTCTTTGATGTGTACTTTGCCTTATTTGCATTCCCAAATGTAAGAATTTAAAAAACCAGGAAAAATGTGCAGTTTGCTCCATGAGAATGCACATTTGCGTGTATGCACAAGCTCACACTTTGAAGCATGTGATTTTGAACAGAAATACTAAATCAGGAAATGACAAAGAGATGCCCAAGGATTGCATGTTGCAGGTTACGAAGGAGCCGCACTGGTATGTTTTGCAAACAGGCTTTGGAGGACCCTCCAGCTCTGTGCGGGAGCCAAGCAATTAACTCAGCCATCTCCAGCCTGAGGCACATCGATCAAACTGCAGCGTATCTGCAGCTGGTTCACCACCTGCCATGTCGCATCTCCCACACTGCTCCAGAGAGATGCTGTTCCAGAAGCTCCAGAGAATTGTGGGAAATTTAAAATGGCAGGCAGCTCATGGATCCAGTCGGGTGCTGGGAAGAGCTGGTCAAGGTGTCCTTAGCTCAGTGGCAAAGCACCTGAACATAGGAAGAATCCTGCTGCGTCAGACCAAGGGTCCAGCTAGTCCAGGCTTATGTCCACACAGTGGCCAACCCGCTGCCCATGAGGAGCCCACAAGCTGGACAGGGGAGCAATGACACTCTCTCACCCATGTTCCCCTACAACTGGTGCACAGAGGCAAACATCAGCGGCTATTTGCTACCTCCAATTGATACAGGGCTAATAGCCATTGATAACCTCCTCCTCCAGAAATGTGTCACGCCCTCTTTTAATTGGTGGTCATCACTCCATCTTGTGGCAGTGAGTTCCAGAGTTTAACTATGCACAGTATGAAGACATCCTTCTTTTTATATGTTTGAACCAGTTGCCCAGAGAGTTCATGGGTTCTTCCACACTCGAGACATTCAAGAAGAAACGGGACAGCCCTCTGAGTGGGATGGTGTGACCTGATGTCCTGCACCAGTTGGGGGTTGAATCCGATGGCCTTCCAATCCTACTATTCTAAGAATCTATGAATTTCCTGTATGTTTGCCTGATTTGCATGCAAACCCCAACATTTCTAGGGAAGGCTATAAAACTTTCCATTCCTACCAGTCTGTGTGGAGGCAGGTTCCTATGACTTTAGCAGTGGCCCCGATTCTTTAAGTTTGCTGGCTGCTACAGAATGTCTGGTCCTGTCAGCATTCTTGCCCGTCTCACTGCATCTGTGCAATGCAGCTAAAGGAATACTAACATTATCTGGTAACGGAGATTATGCAGCATAGTGTAGATTTGTTCTAGCCTTGGAGAAAGAACACTTGGCAAAGTCAAGGAAATGTACTGTCTGAGGAAGAGGAGTTCTGGATGCCCGTTCTCACTTCATCTGTGTTGTCGGAAGCCGGGGTGTCAGAAAGCGAGACTTATCTGAGTTACAAATGAGCAAAAGACAAAGCTATTAGTGATGGTATCTCTTTAGTTGGGGTAATTTTGCGACTGTCCCTTGAGGTTTGCAGAGCAGACTTTCTTATCAGATAACTGTCACAAACAGGATTGTCAAACCTCATTTTTATTCGCCTGAGGTAGGAAGACAGGGTAACATTCTCCCGAGAAGTGTCAGGTAGTTATGTTCCCAAATAGATCAACTCATATTGCTGCGCTTGGCTGTCTGAAACAGAGAGGAGGTGAAATGTCTCAGAAAATATCATTCTGCAAGACTTTTCTCCATCTCCTCTTCCTGCCCACCCCAACACAAAACACCCTGCAGAATTTTCTGCCTCTATTTTGTTGCTCCGATTCTTTTCTCAACTCCCTTTCCCCCACCACAAGCCTTCCCACGATGCCCTGGAATGACACTAGGTCAGGGTATTGTGGAGGATGCAAAATGGCCGCCGGGTGTCATTTAAAGGGGCAAAAGCAACACCATATTGGAGAGGAGGCCTCTCTTTCCAGCCTGCCTTGTTGCTGAGCCATCGGATGAATGTGCTGTCTGTTTGACGTTCCCTTGCAGCAGAGTCTTCCATCTACTGACCCCCTTTTACAGAAATTCCCGCCTGTTGGTATTTAGTAGGCACTGAAATTTTTTCCTCACTGGCACTGCTGAGGACCTTCAACAAGGCATAACCACTTATGGTTTTATTGGTGCAACCTGATTGTAAAGGCTCAGGGTTCTATATTTCAGTCACTATCATTCTTCCTCCTGCAAATTCTAGAATGCATATGATTTTCTCTCCCTTTAAATTCCTCCTGCAAATTCTAGAATGCATATGATTTTCTCTCCCTTTAAATTGTTTACATTTTGTTGGCTCTGAAGCCATAGAGGGATGACTGGAGGCGACCATCGTGCTGTATGGGATTTGTTCTTTCCACGGAGAGGTGTTGTGATTCTTCACTGCAGATGTTTACAACTGCCCAAAAACAGCCCTTGGTCTGTTGACGACTTACCTGTGTTTCGGTTGCTGATGCCATCGTGAGAAATCAACTCCCGCACCTGGAAGCCCATCTGGAGCAGACGTCCCTGAATCATGGTCATTACCTGATTCAGCCATGGCCTGGAGTGGTTCACCTGCAGCAGCGAGACTGCTGTCTGTCCTGCCACAAGGGAGCCACTGGGGAGAATCTGAGCCTGAGAATATAAATAATCAAATGAGGGATTGGCATAAAACCTGCATTTGATCGGCCAACTTGGCTGACACAGCTCTGTGCAGCAAGCTCTGCTTTTCCTCTGTGCCAAAAGCCTGGTGCCATTCAGACTGGTTGGGCCACACCTCCAGCCAGCATGGGCAATGGTCGTGGATTATGGACAGTGTAGTCCAAACCACCTGAAGGCCACCAGATTACCAACACCTGTTGTTTAGAAATGATGGGCAAATCAAAGTGTGCCCCAAATCAACCCACCCCCCACAGTTCCCATCAGCCTTAGCCAGCATAGCCAATGGTGAAGAATCATGGGAGTTGTAGGCCAAAACATCTGGAGGGCCACAAGCTACCTTCCCTTGCCAATGATTAGAAGCCCAGCCTTCCCCAGCTTGGTGGCTTTGAGATTCTTAGACTTCATCTCCCATCAGCTTCAGACACCATGACCAATCATGACAGGTCATGGGAGTTGAAAATAATATCGTGTTCTAACAGAATTACAATTCTCACATGCAGAGATGTGCAAACTTTATATGAAAAAGTGCCTTTTCCCACTGAGGATTGCAAAGGAGGTAAGTAAGTTTGGTTGAGAAACCAAATCAATTTCATTGTGAGCCAAAATGAAACTCTCATGCTTCTCTACCCACAGACCCTGCATTCAATGAAGGTGGGGGGGGGGTGGCAGCTGTCGGCACCCCACACAGGAAGCAGGCCCTCCTCTTTGCTCACCCTTTGAGAGAAAGGCAGCTTCTGCTTTTCACAGTCGGCTGCCTGCTTGCGTAGCGAGTTGTGAATCAGGAGTGCAATATGACTAAACACACACATGCCACCCGGAGAAGAAGGAGGTCTGGGCATCAGTATGAGCCAGTGGTGCTGCTTGCAATGAATCACTGAAACCAGCTCTTCTCCCTGCCCGTTCCTCTAGCAGTGCAGTGCCCCAGCAACTCCCCTTCTGCTGGCAGTGGCCCCAGAATGCCCGTGAGATGCCCTCCCGCAGAGCCTACCTTTCCCATGAAGTCTCTGGGACTCTAGTTCCCACATCATCATCATCAACAACAACAAAGCAAACAACTTCAAAGTAAGCACAACTGAAATAGATGCTTTTATTCCCCCCCCCCCCGCAACTCTTCCAGCTATTGGGCAGTATATACACGGGATGATGAAGATGATGATGCTAAATCCTCACCCCCACCCTCTGCACTGAATTTTCGGTTGGATGCTCTTACGAGCAGGAATCTGTCTTCCTTCACTTTGGGAAGTGTCCTGCAGATGCATCGGGCCAAACCAAGGCACAGCGAGACATTCAGCCGGCAGATTGTATTCCATTCCCATAATGCTTCCTGCCCAGATGGACTGATTATACCAGGTGGGTTAATCTAGGGAGGACTGATGCCTGGAAGACCCTGGGTAATTGGTGCCATTGACAAACTGTGATCTTACTGTGAAGACATCTCTCCTGATGTTCCACTCGGATTTACTGCCCTGAGCTTTTTGTTCATTGGATCTAGTCTTGCACTGCAGAGCAGCAGAGACCAAATCCTTGCCCTCATTCATTGCAGGACTCTTCCCCCTTGCCGGCCATCTTCCAGGCTTTCGATTGAGCCCATTTCACTTTGTCTGTTGCATTCCTAAACTGTGGCACCCAGTACTGGATGGGATCCACCAACATTTCTGCAGGTGGTGCCTCTGAATCACTGCGCAGGAGGGCTGCGGAGGTGGAGATCTGTGCTCTGTATTCATTTCCATCTGCAACGAATGCTCAGAAACCTCTTAGACGCTTACAAGCACAGAGGGTGCAATCAACAATGCAGTGCACTTAGTCTCTAGTCATCCTGTGCTCTAGAGGAAACCAAACCTGTGATGTGCAGAGCAACAGCATTTGCCTCCACAGCTCCCGCAATTGATTGTCCAAGACAGGTCACATTAAAAATATGAAATCTGCAGGCTATCCTAATCATAACAGCAAACAAACCATCAAGCAAACAAAATACCAGTAACATTAAAAACTCAGGACTGAATCAAGACAATCCCTCCACCTGTCTGTAGGTGTGGTGAGTAGATTATATGTGAGAAATATGTTTTGTTTTGTTTTATTTTTATTAAGTGTGCACCCACCAAGTTCAAAGAGGATTTGCACACCTCCTGAGACATTTGACAGCATGCTCACTTTGCAAAATGCAAACAAAGGTGCCTTGATCCATGGGAGGAAACAACTGGACACAATTATGCGTGCAACTGGAAAAAATATGCATGGCTCCACAGACTTCCTCTTGTGCTCGGCCTGTCTTAGAAAGTGAGCTCAGCTGAGAGGATGTCGACAAATGTTCACTCATCTCTGGTTGCACAACTGGCAACCTTCTTCTAGATCAAATACAGCATAAGCCAAGGTTGCAAGTCAGGCGCACGGAAGAGGACTGCTGCTCCTGCAGTGGCCACAAGGAGCTCAGTTCCTGGTGAGGCTCGCCAGGAAATTTGGACTCCTGCCTGGAGAGAGTGGGCCGGAGTACAGGGATCCAAGCCCAGGAATCGGCTGGGTTCCCTCTGCCAAAAAGTATCCCTCGCACATGACTGCGTGAATCCGGACAACCAGCTTCAGGGCTCCTGGGTCACCTCAGCCCGCAGCCCATGGCCCAGCCCTCGCCCGTCTCTGCTTTCCGGCTTATTATTTGCCTGGAAAGCCCTTATCTCTCGCAGCATCACATTAAGGTAGTGAATATTTGCAGCCTGTGTATTTCCATTCCTTTGTTCACCTTCAAAGGGTGTTTGAGAAAGGGAGATATCATGCTGGGTAATTAGGAGTGGGACTGGGGGGGCACTGGCATGGTTTTGACTCAAATATGGCCAGGATCGGCCTCTCCGCTTTGTGCACTCATGGCCTGTCTGCTCCCGATTCCCACCAAGTGGGTTGGAAGGCCACGTGAGCATCCCAGTAACCTTGTGGAGTAGATGAGCTCGGAGAGGTGGACTGGCTAAAAGATCCATTCCCCATGCCCAAGAAGGTTGCTCAGCTTCAGTCATCTGGCCTTCCGGGGATCCTCAGTTGCCAAAAGGACACAGGGAATCCATTTACATCGTCCTTGTCCCTTGCTCCGTGAGGAAGGCAGCTGAAGATTTTGCTTCAAGAAAGCTTTTAGGGTATTCTGGTTGGTGGGTTGACCGAAAACAGAGAGAGGAGAGATCTGTGCGTTTGTGTACTGCTCCCTCTTCAGATCAGTCAATTCCAGACTTAACAGCAAATCCGCAAGACACTGAATTGCTGAAGCCTGGCTTGCTGCAAGGGTGAGCATTATAAAAGGATGAGTTTTGACCAACAAGCCAGCTAAATACACAATCTGGCAGCACGGCAAGCCTTCCCACTAACCTGAAGTCATCCATCTGGGTCCACCCACCGGTAAGCACAACCTCCGATACATTTTCCTTGCTCAGCCAGCACTCCACTTCCAGGGCATTTGCTTCTCCTGCCAAATGGTGTGACTCTGTTCGTCCCACCTAATCAAACGCTTTGATTTTCCATGTCAGAGGTTCATGAAAATAAACACAATTGTCATGGCGTGAAAAGGTTTGGAGGACCACAAACGAACAAGCACCTCGAAACAAAAACGAAGCAAAACACAGCACTAACGACGACAAAACCTCTCGCTCGTTTGCTTGAACCTGTAGCTGGCACGTCTACTAAATCAACTGCGCTAGAGTTTGGCTTGGCATTTAATACAAATCTTGTAGCCTGCAGGAGTTAAAAATGAAACTAATTATGTTTAATAATTCAAGGGGAACTTGATAAGCTTCGTTGTAACTGAGAAGCTAATTACCTCTTTCCCATCGCTCGGCCCTCCTTCACAATATAAATAAAGGGCATTCTGGAAACTTTGCTCAGGAGTAGAATGAATTGAAGGGGCTACCCTATGCGTCCTTAAACAGAAAAAAAGTCCTACAGTTCCCAGCATGCCCCAGCCACCATGGCTTTCTGGGGCATGCTGGGACTCTTTTCTCTCTAAAGGGCATAGGACAGCATTAGCTGAAGTCCCTTCAGAAGCAAGGTGCTGAGCGTCAGGCTGACATCTTGCAGTTTGAAGTCTGAGGGGCTTTTGTGCTGGTCCTGCTACCCCAGCTGGATCAATTGATGCCCTGCTCTGTTGGGAGGCCCTGGAAGGATCTGGGGCATTCTGGGAAATCCTTCAAGGGCATGCTGGGAAATGCAAATGCAAGCTAGAGACAGCTACCTGGTGAGCAGAGCCGGCCATATCATAAGGCAGCAATTCTGGGTGTCGCACAAAGGGCAGCTGATTATAAGTTACATCGTTTATGGCAATAGTTTTATGCCCTGGAAGAGGGATAGCTCTTTTTGCCCACTCCCCAACTGGGAGTATAGCTTGGGAGGATTCTGCTGCCCCCCGATGGCTTGTCCCAGACTCCTCCTGATTCTGTGCACCCCCAGTAGTTTCATGCAGTTTGGGAGCTGGAAAGGATGTCTAGGGGGCAGACTACTCAATTTGTAATGTAGCTGAGCAATTCCCAGCCAGGTAATTATGGACTTCAGCGACGTCTCTAATGATGCATAGACCAGAGAGGACAAGGCAGATTCATTAAGTGCATTCCCTAGAGAGCCAGCTTTTAATCCTGGAGAATGAAGCCCATCCAACAAGCCTGTACTTTTAAAGAATCGTTTCACACATTGTGGTTTTACAGATATGCCACAGCAGTGTTAAGCCAAAGGTTAAGCTCATGGCCTGCCAGGTATTACTGGGCTTCCAATGCCCATCAGTCCCAGCCAGCATGCCCAATGGCTAGGAAAAATGGGAAATATAATCAAAAACCTGGCGGGCTATACAGTAAGCATACCAAACACTTTCAAAAAGTGGATGGAACAGAATGCATTTTTGCAAATATGATGTCATATCTGGTAGCTCATGAGCAGACTGTGGCTGGCTAAATTTCTCTCACACTCACATCTGAGTTCGCCTCTTAGCGTGTGTGAAATCGGCAGAAATGCAATTTTAACTCGCCTTGCTGAAAGGAAGCGGGCTTGAGTCTGATAATGCCTGTACTTTTTCTGTATGTTACACTGGAAGAAAAGGGCACTATTGATGCACCGGGGCTGTAATAGTGCATTTAAAGTGCGCTGATTATGACAGCCTCTAATAACCGGGCCACCAAGGAGAGACTTTCACCCAGTGAATCCATTTTTCCACATCTCATAGGCAAGAGAAGCTGTGCTTCTTCACCGAGAGCCGTGCACAAATTAATTTATGTTCCCAAATCAAATGACTATGCCTCATCCACACTCCCAAAACCAAAACCATGTTTCTGGTAAATGTTAAGACATATCTAAACTAGAGGCCCAATCTGTGTGACTTTAAATTGCTCACATTTTAAAATGCAAAATTTTCCTGGAAAACAAGTGCATACTTGTTTCCTCTACGTACTTTCCTCTACGGGGGAAATATGGACTTGGATGCATTCTTTAAATGCACATGCTTCAAAATGTGGTTTTCTTGCAGAGTTGTTAGGAGGAGTTCAGAGGGTGGCCAAATCGATAGTTCATCCCGCTCCATCGTCAACCAAAGCCTATGTTCAAGGCATCACCAAAGGGCTTTGGCCCTGTAGAAATTACTCCGTAGGCAAAGAGGAGTGAAATAGTGGAAATTCATGGTCAGGCATACAGTAATGGACTGCAGCAAGAAGGAGAGAGCTGCCTGCCGAGACCCTTCATGGATTGACGCAAAGATCGTGATTTAGAAGAATGACCTTCTCCTGTTCCAGTTAACTTTATCACCTCTCCTTTCCCTCCCCCACTATCTTCACTCTCTCAGCTGCTTTGGTGAAAACCAGGTCCCAGATTCCTGCTTTAGGATTTCTACAAAGTGCTCATATTAAAGAGTGGGATGTAGGTTTCCTCTGTTTACGTTTTTAACATGCTTGTGTGAATTTCTCAGTTTTGCCTTTCCCCACATTTTTATTTTTTCAGTTTCGTGTTCTTTCCATCCCATTTGGGAATCAGTGTGCAGATTTTAGGATGCTTTTATCCAGGAATGAAGTGAGCATAGTTTCTGTCCAGCTGTACTGGCCAAATTCATATAAAGACATTTACATTATCTTGCTATACCTATCTGGAATTTGCCTATTAAAGTTGTTGGCTTGAATCCATATTTAATTATATTCTAGGTAGATCTACCAAAATCAGTGGTACTTCAGTTAGTCATGACTAAATTAGACCTCTCTGAGTTCCATGGTTCCCCATAGAGTTGAATGAGTTTGCTGGATCCAATCTTAGCAGCTTGTCAGATCAAAGAAGTTACCCTAATTCAGCACCACAAAAATGACTGAAAAGACAGAGATTCATACTCTATTTAAGAGCTGATCACTTTATTTCAAGTTATTTCTATCCCATATATGAAAAAATGCAAATTCCTTTAGCCCCTGGGAGTAATACACATTTTCAGGGGTTTTTTTTAATTCCTATTCTTCTATGAGGAAATTAGCATAAATTGCAGCAGCAATTCCAGCTGAAAATGGTCCACAAGTTCTTGGAATCTGCAGAACCCAAGAAAAGCCATTCTGCTGCAAAATCTGTAGGCCAAATTCATAGCAGAGCAAACTTATTTGACTCCTTTGCATATTTGTCCAAATTCCTTAGTGCACAGCTTTTAAATGGTTGGAGGTACAAGAAGCAGAAGAATTGCAATATGAAATTCAGTGTCAGACGGGTTTCAAGGCGGCAGGCTGAATGGGGCACATGGCCCACAATCACTTGATTGTTCCAATGAACCTCAGCAGGTTGATGACTCTCATCTCTGCAAGCTCAGAGTGTGTGGAGGTGCAAAGAGATCTCCGTGCAGAATGTTTGTTCTTCTAGAAAGAATTCCTGTGCTTCTTTCCCCACTTTTTAAATGCTTGGTCTCCCAAGATGCTATTTATTTCTCTATTATTTACTGCATGTGTATGCCACTCCCTGTCTAGGCAGATCCAGAGTAGAGAACAATGAAATGCTAAAACAGATGTAGGAATAAAAACAATACATTACCAATGGGGAAACGTCTAAACCATGCCCGCTCAGCAGGCAGCCTCCCTGGAACAAGGAGGTATTCAGCAAGCAGCCTCCCTGGAACAAGGAGGTATTCAGCAGGCAGCTTGCCTGACCTCCAGAAGCAGGGAATTCCAGAAAAATGGGGCCACCACTATGAAGGTTCTTCTCCAGCTGAACTCGATCAGGGCATGCGTCCACGTGCGATTACAAAGCGAAGGTCCTCAGTAACCAGACAGGTTGATAAGGGAGAAAACACTAGCTTAAACCCAGCCTGGTAGTAAATGGGCAGCCAATGCAAGGGGGTTGCATCCAGCTCCCCAAAGCAGTTGAGTGGATGTATTCTGTGCTAGTTACAGCATCCCCCAAATTGCTGCTTTATCCCCCAAATCAAAGCTGCACAATATTCAGCTCCAGGCTTGACACACTGCATGCATTGAAAATTTTAGAATGACAGCTTTGGAATATAATTATCTAAAGTAAATCTTAGTGTAGCTTGCTTTCCCCCGTTTGATTGCAGCCACACCTCATGAAACATGCCAGCTCTGCATGGCAGACAACACGCCGTCCTGCAGAATTTGGGCTTTGTTGCTCAAAGCCTTCAAATGGGGGCTTTTGACAGCAGGATTTCATGCAGGTGTCAGGCAAAGCTTGTCTGTTCTGGAAGGGTTTATACCGCGGCAAGCTATTTGTTTATTAGCCTGCTTCTTGGTTATGGAAAATAATTTGACCATCTTTCCTTTTAGAACATAAAAAGGAATTGCTTATAAATATGGCCAACCTCATGGAGGAAAGCATGTTCTAAAGCCAGTGGATGGACAAAGCAAATAAAAAGAGAAACCAGCTCCAGCGTACTGCTAGACTTCTCACTCTCATTAAAGCTTTTGCACGCTTGTCTTCCACCTGTCCCTTTACAAAAAGCAGAGCTCCCAGAATAATTTGGTATCCTGCTGCCTCCCTTCCCTTCTACAGCTGGGTTTTGACAGGAGGCTTAGACTGCCAAAGCTGGGTCTGGTATTCTGAAATTGGCTTTTTCTCTTTGGCCGGAATTATCTCAACAGGCGCAAGGGTAACTGTTCGTAGCTTCCTATCGATCCAGGGAGGCGGGTGTTCCCCATGTCAGTGGGGCACCCTGTCCAATGCAGCTTTTCTTTTCAGCTTTATAGGGGTTCCCCATGGTGCTCCATGGTGGGGAACATTCTTTGGGGATGCAGTTTAGTACTGCAAAGAGCCCCCGAAATGCTCAAAATAAGAGCTGCTGTGGATAAGAAGCCCCACTGACAAAAGAATCACCAACAAAAGGGTTGTTTATTTATTAATTATATTTATATCCCACTTTTCTCCCACTGTGGAACTCAAGGTGGCTACATGCAGTTTGCTGGTGGTCTCCCCTCCTACTTCAGGCCAGCCCTAGACTTGCTTAGCTCCAGCACAGTAGATGCCTGATGTGCCTTCAGACCACCACTTAAGGATATCTGTTGTTCAGGCTTACCTGACAACAGAAATTCAGAACATGTTTTGGGAACCAAGTCTACTTTTCTTAAAAATACAAATCAATAATATGTAAGACTAAAATATATAATCTGCAAATCTGTTGCCTTCTATTCATTTATTAGATTTTTATTCTACTTTTCATTCACTTGCATGGAACCCAAAGGAGCTTACATGGTCCTCTCCTTTTTATCCTCACAACAACAACCCTACAAGGTAGGTGAGTCTGAGAGTCGGGGACTGGTGCAAACTCACCCAGTGAGCTTCTTGGCCAAGTAGAAACTAGACCTCAGATCTCTCCAGTCCCGGTCTGACTCTCGGCATAACTGCTAGGCTACGCTGCTTCTCCCCAGTGTGCTGCATCCGACTCTTTGTCCACTTAGCGACCCCATGGCTTGCAGGGCTAAGGATTGGAATGAAGGATGAAAAGGCAGCAAAAATATTTGGAGATCTGCAAAATGCATGCTGCTGCAGAAACCAGCCTTTCTTGGTGCAGAATTCCCCTCTCCCTGCCTTTCAAATGACATGTCCACAGTTCTGAAATATAAGGACCTTCTGCTTCATCTCTGAAACACACATGCTTCAAGATGCTTCTCTCCAGATGTTTTGGGTGTGCAATCCCCATCATCCTGACCACTGCCCATGCTGGTGAGGACTGATGGGAGTTACAGTCCAGAACATCTGGTAGGTGCCACTTTAGGGAAGGCTGAATACATAATTTATGCTATGTTTATGCTGCCCAATAGCTCTCTGAGCAGTTAACCAAGTTAAAAACACACAACAACCAATGCATAAGACAATCAAACCACAGCAGATAAAAGCTGAAGTTAAAAATCAGCTGTTAGAATACTGGGAAAATAAAAAGGTTTTCACTTGGTGCCCAAAAGAATAGAAAGTAGGAGTCAGACACACCTCCTTGGAAAACTCATTCCAGGCCCTTCCCCTGGTAGCCACCCTCCTTGCTTCCTTTGGAAGGTGGCGCCTGGAGAAGCGCCCTGAAAAAGATCTTGGGGTCTGAGTAGGTAACATATGTGGCATATTTCTACACACACACACACACACACACACACACTCACATACACATGTTAAAAATGTAACCAACCGTAAGTCTGCCTCATGTTCCAAAAGCAATTTCAATGCTCCCTAAATGACTGAGTAATAAAAGCTAATGATCAAAGAGCTCCAATTTTTGGGAAGGAGGAATTAATTGGGCAAAGTAAACACATTTGTCCTAGTAGGTTTAATTGATTTGAACATCAGAAGCAGGCAGTGGGGGGAGCAGAATTCAGACATGGAGGTTGTTTGCCAGTGGAAAACGAAGTCACATTTGTAACACAACCTTGGCACAGAGTTGCTGATGAGAAAATCAGGCCATGTTCTCCAGCAGCGGTTAAATCCGGCTGCTGCAGGGACAGGGGGAAAAAAGAGAAGAGGGTTCCATCCATTTCCTAAGGATCTGTCTCTCTTCCAACCATCATTTCTACCATTCACTGGAGACAGAGCCAGTTTGGTGTGCTGGAAGGGGCAGGAGTTCTGGGTTCGAGTCCCCACTCAGCCATGAAGCTCACTGGGTGTCTTTCAGTCAGTCTAGCCTACCTCACCGGGTTGTTGTGAGAATAACATGGAGAGGCAGAGAAACTTGTAATCTTGCAAGAGGGAAATAAAAGCAGGGTATAAGTGGAATGCAAAGAAAGGGAGAGAGATGGGAGGGAAACCCTCTCCATTATCTCAGCTGCGAGACAAGCTGCATTTGTTCCTCCTCCCGCTTTGAACTTTCCATTCCACCTCCAGCCATGCCTGACTACATTGCACAGGCCAGTAAACAAATCACATACCATGAAGAATCCGTACCAGATTTGCTTTCCTTTTCCCTCTTCATCCCCCTTTCCTTTTGTGTCATAACATGCTTATTGCACACCAGTGATCATGAGCAGTCTTGTTCTTACCACTCTTCAAGCCCCCTGCGGGGGCTTCTGTCGGAAGAGCATGAAGAAATAAATGTGCAAGGGCTTTATCATCTGTTTGGTCATTACATTCATTGTTGTTTACAAGCCCACACGTTTTCATGACACATTTGTTAAAATCATGTTGGGCTTAGTATGGGTTCACTAGAAACCCATCCATCTGATTATCCACACTTGTTTTGGTCTTTCCTGAACTTAAACATGGTGGTTTTGGTGGTTACCAGAGGGACCCCATGCTGGCAACTTTCCAAATAAAAGTTGGCCTTTTTTAAATTTCATTTTTTTCCTTGTAAGCACTTTGCTCTACCAGCCAGCCATCACTGCTCCTTCAACATCATCGTCTTCAAAAGATGTTATAGGATTTGTACAATGGGTTCCAATTTTCAGTCACATTTCAAAACCATGAGGACTGGGTACATGCATTCAGCAATAAAATGATGCCTTGAATCTCAGGAATCTACCAAGCACTGCAGCGCTGCTTTACAAATTGCATGGTCAGAGGTATGCATTGCCCACCTTTGCTATAAGGTTTCCCAGCATAAATGTTTGTATTTCCTCTCATCAACAGAAACACTACAGCAGTTATATAACTAGAACGTGTCCTTAATTTCCCTCTGGCTTTTTCATTCATTTCTCACTGCCTTGTTAAGATCGCCAGCAACTGAACAATTTTTCTAATAAAGCTTTATTGCTCCAAATTTCGGAAGACTGGAAAGGTTTGTTTTAAATCTATGCAGTGCAACACAAATTGGAATTTTACTTTGGAAGGCAAAGAAAAATGTTGATTTTTTTTAATACTTTGGAAAAACACCAGAAAATTGCACATTTAATTTGTTTCATTTATGCTTGCCTTGATAGAACATTGCACAGAAACTTAGAGGGACAAGAGTTAATTGGCATTGAAGGTTTGGGGTTTGCTTGCATTTATTTATTTATTTGAAACATTTCTATGCCGCCCCCATCGCAACAAAGCCTCAGGGCGGCTCACAACAAAAACAAACAAAAGCATATAAAAATGTATACAATAAAATTTTTAAAATATTAAAAATATTAAAATTTAAAATAGTATTTAAATATAAAAATATTAATGAGGGGTATTTATTTTAATGAGTTGGTTTAAGAAAATCAACAGATCATTTGCTTCCACTGTAGAAACGCACACCAATAGCCACAGGTTTTTTCACTTAATTGTACTGTTGGCAGAGGGCACAGTGTGGACCATCGAATTCGGAGTCCTGCTTCATGCATGGAATCCTGAGCCGGATGACCCACCTGGAAACATCTTGACGTCTTCTCACAGCAGTGGTGGGACACCTGGCACTGCCTCTGAGCAGGAGAAACCCAACCCCCAATCACGGGCTGCGTCACTGAACTACTCTTGCCATGGAGGCATTTGTCATAACGTTCTACTTAAATATACCTGTCAAGTATGAGCATTCAAGCAATAATTCTTCTATTTTTTAAGGTGCAGTTCTGTTCCATCAACTCATGTGACAGGGATGGAGGAGGCCTGCCATTTTGTTGTACTCCAGTTCCCATCAGCCCTACCCAGGATAGTCCATGAACTGAGAGGATGAGAATTGAAGTCTAATAACATCTAGAGGGGCAGAGGTTACCACAAACAACAACAACCCTGTTGGGTCAGCCCAACATCCATCTAGTCCAGTATGATCACACTGATCAACCAACTGGCTACAGGAAACAAGCACAAGATTAATGCAATGCCACCTTTCTATTCCTTTCTATCTCCTTCCCTTGGACCGCAAGGCGATCAAACCGGTCAGTCCTGGAGGAGATCAACCCTGACTGCTCTTTAGAAAGCCAGATACTGAAGATGGAACTCAAATACTTTGGCCACCTAATGAGAAGGAAGGACTCCCTGGAGAAGAGCCTAATGCTGGGAACAATAGATGGCAAAAGAAGAAAGGGACGGCAGAGGATGAGGTGGCTGGATGGAGTCATGGAAGCAGCTGGCGTGAGCTTAGGTGGACTCCGGGGGATGGTGGAGGACAGGAAGGCCTGGAGGAATGTTGTCCATGGGGTCGCGATGGGTTGGACACGACTTCACAACTAACAACAACCTTTCTATCCAGCAACTGGTGAACTTAGGCATAGTGTCTTTGATACTGAAAGTAGTCTTTAGCCAACAGGCCTAGTAGCCATTGATAGTTTTCTCCATGAATTTGTCCAATCCCCTTCTAGATTGGTGGCCATCACTAGGTGGCCATCACTACACCTTGTGCCCATAAATCCCATAATTTGATGGTGTGCTGTGTGAAGAAGACCTTCTCTTGAATCTCCCACCCATCAGCTTCAAGGGGGAAGCTGCCTCCCTCTCCACTTTCTCCATGTGAACCATGGAAAACTGACAGAAATAGAGCCAAGCTAGAATGGAGTAAGATCCATCCAGTTCAGCATTCTGTTCACACAGTAGGAAGCTCTTTGCCCATGGGAAACTCACAAGTAGACAGGAGGGGAATTGCACCCTTTCACCCATGTTCCCCAACAGCTGGTGTACAGAAAGCATGCAGAAAGCAAAGGAGAGTAGTTAGAACATTGGACTGAGGACCTGGGAGATCCTGGCTCTAGTCCCCACCCAGCCATAAGGTCCACTGGGTGATTTTGGGCCAGCCACTGACTCTTAGCCTATCATTACAGAGTTGTTGTTGTGAGCTTAAAATGGAGTGGAGGACTACATAAACCACTTTAGGCTCCTCATAAGAGGAAAACGGGGATATAAACACCGCTGATACTGGAAGCAGTTTACAGTCATTCTGCCTAATAGTGGCTGGCTGTCTTCTCCTCCATGAAATTGTCTGTAGTACAGTTGTCCATACATACATAGAGCATTAAAAATATTTCTTGGCTGTCCTTCAGGGCAGGAGCCCTTTGAAGGTGCAAACCAACAGTACACAAAGACTAGAGCGAGACTTGAAAAATGATGATGAGGTAGATACTGAGTTTTGGTGCTTTCTCATACAGCCTACACTGAACCCTTGTACATTTTGATAAAATTTACTCAGGGGAGGTGATTGAGTACAGAACTGGGTGTGGAATGGGAGAAACCCTACTAATAAATCTCCAAAAATTATGAAGAAAGCTATCTCTTCACCCAAGCGCCATCTTTCAGATTACAGAGTGCAAATTAAGCTGCAGCAAATCTCACTGTGCCAGACTTTACCCAAGAGGATTAGCAGTAAGAGAAAGTGACTGAGCAAGAATGCTCATAACAACACAAAAAGCAACAACAACACTGCTCAGGTTACAGCCCAGTATTTCGCTTTAAAAAAAAAAAAAAAAGCACAACGTATAAAAATGTACCACCAGCCTTCCGCAAACTGGCACCTTGTAGCTGTGACAACATCTGCCATCATCCCCAGCCAGTATCCAAGCAATCCTCCAGATAAAATGCCTTTTCAATGCTATTCTCTTGAGTATATGCAGCTTGGGGTGCACTTTCTGTCAATCTGTGCATTTTTGTACATTTTTTTTAAAGGAGAACCATTGCAAAAATTTGGATAAGCACAAATTTCAAAAGAGAACCCATTCGGGCACCTTGGTTTGAAAGATGTGGCAATAGGTAAAGTTCACATTCAAAAGTAAACCCGACAAATTTCTGCCCCGTCCTTCCCAGTAGACAATGGAAGAGGTGTACCATCCAAACTGACTCCTCTGTGGTTTGACAGATGGAGTCAAGAGCAGTTAATACTTGACTCCAGGTTAAGGGCCCCTTGGAGGAAGATAAAATGCATGCAGAAGCACCAATTGCCAAGAGCCAGTGATCGCTCTTGCCAGGAAAGAGCTTGGCAGCTTTCGTTCTGTCCTTGCAAAATGGACAGTTTCATTTTAATGCATGAGAGTCAATTTGAGGGGGTCACTTTTTATGGTTTGAGATGTAGTTGCTAATTCCAATGCAAGCAATGAAAGCGAAATGACTCCTTAGATCTGGCTTTTACTGGTGTTCTGCATTGGAGACATGCTGTGGGAGTCTGGTGTGTATATATAACAAACTGCCAGCTGCATTCAGTTTTGGATCCAGCCTCAACTCCAACTGATGGACCCCAGTTCTGATTTAAGCGTTGCTTGTTATTTTGGTCTTCCGCAGGTATTTGAGGTAGAAACTCAAGGGGAAAGGAAGAAATGTGTGCATATATGAAGATCAGTCTACATACAAATACAGACAAGGCCTATACTAGTTTAATTGTCAGATTTCTCATCTCCCCGTTGCTTCCTGTGCTTGTGTTAAATAATGAATAGGAATAAGAATTGGAATTGGAAGAATAAGACATTACAGATCTCTTTACTTCCCCCAAAGCACCTTAGGGAAAAGAATGACTGTTAAACCAACATATTAGCAGAGGAAAGATTATCTGAAAAAGACAGGTAAGGAGAAGGAAAAGAGGAACAGGAAGATGGTATGAGGGGCCATATTTGTCTTTATTCTAAAAAATAATTCTTAATCTTTTACTGGTTACTCTTCCTTTCTACCAAGAAAATAGCTTCCAAGGTTGCTTAGACCCATGTCCTAGAGATCTATTTCTCTACTTATTTTAGCTCCTCCATTAGCCCTAAGGATGAGATCTGTCCTGCATCATTCAGAAAATTTTGCTCTCCTTCCCAAAATGATTGACTGATTGAAAGTATTTTTACCCTGCTCTTCCTCTTCGACTATCAGGGCTGTATACAAGAGACACAAAGGATGTCACAATAGAATTCAATAAAACCACAAACCATCACAATAAAAGCAGAGCCAACTACACATACACCTTATGAACCAGGAAGACCCAAGCCCAAATCTTTACTCAGTCCTAAGGTGATTTGAGCGATCTTTGAGCATCTTTTTCCCTTAAGTAACTCACAAGATCATGCTGAAGACAAGGGGAACTATGTATGTCAACTCAAGCCCTTTGGAGAACAGGTGAAAGATGTATGACGAAATAGCAAAGAATAAGAAAATAGTAAGAGTCGTGCTGATTCAGACCCAAGATCTATCCAGTCCTGCATTTTGCTGACACAGGGGCAAACCAGCTGCTCGCAGGATCTGCCAAGCAAGGTATGAGTACAGCAGCCCAAGTTCTCCAGAAACGCGTGTCCATAAGCATGCCGCCTCTGGTACCAGAGGTAGCGCATAGCCATGAGGACTAGTAGCCATGGAGAGCCTTCTCCTCCATGCATTTGGGGAAAACCAACCAACAATTGCTAGTCAGGAGAAAGGGTTGGGGCAAGGAAAAATGGAACCCCAGAGGACTGGCGTAGAACCTCAGGAGAGACAGACTGGGCCCATAGACTTGAAACTCACTTCCCCGGTATTTGTGTAAGTTCTTTCTATGGGAGGCTTTTGCAGGGTCCTGATCACAGAGACAGTTGTCCAGACTCAGTTCCCATCCTTCATGGAGGACAAGGAGGTCCAGCACAGGCTTGTAATGTCAGCTGTAGCTACAGAAAAATGGTGATGGGATTAGACTGTATTCCAGGTATATGGCTTCTTGTGGACAAGGAGAGCAAGACATTTCTGTAGAGAATCCCAACCTGTTCCCTCCACTTGTTTGGACTGCAGTGCCTATCAGCCCCAGCCAGCATAGCCAATGTAAATGGATAAATGTAGTCCAAAACATCTAGAAGGAACTATATTGAGGAAGGCTGATTTATATCACAGGCTCTGTCACTTGCTCATCAGTCTTGCTTCTGTGGATATCTTAATATTTGGCTTGGAAGACCACCGTAACAGCTTTCATTGTCCCCCCTGGATTGCTGTTTTCTGCCCTTTACCCACACGCGTCATATAACAACACCACCCATGACCATCTCCTGCATGGAATCTACATTTATGCTGGATCCATTGTGTTGTAGCAAGCGGACTTTCCTCTTCCAAAAGTCCCACCAGCTTGCAAACATGCAACATGAAGAATCAGGTGGTTCTGCTGAAAGGGGTGTGGTGTGTGTGGGAATGGGGATCCTTAAAATTTGGACAAAGTCATGTAGACAAAGATAGACCTTTCTCCTTACAAATGGCCACTTCCTGTTGCAACAGGCAGAGTTGAGCAACACGATCGCGAGCAATATAATACAGTATTTTATGGGGTTGCATTTTGAATGCCCCATTTAGAAATGCTTGTCCCGCATCTCTCTCTCACGAAAAGGCTTACCATAAAATGGTCAAATCTGAATGAGGGTAACGTAATACTAAAAGCAGCAATATGGTCCGGGCAAGCCATCGATCCGGCAAAGTGTACCAGCAGCAACGATGAATTAGCCAGCAGAATTGAAAAGGGAAGCAGCCTAATTGGAGCAGAGGCAACACCGAAAGGTCTCTGCTCCCAAAGAAGCTGCAGTCTCAGCATCACTCAGGTGTGCCATCAGAGATATGCTAATGTCTGTTGCTATTGGGATCAGGAATGGGCTACCTCCGTGCCCCCTAAGCAAACACTGCCCTCGCTGCAAACGCATGCCTCTAGCTATGGGAGGGCTGGGAGGAGTGACTGGATCGTTGTGCAGCACCCTGGAGCTGCGGGCCACCGCTTCATGGGTTCAGTGTATTCAGACCACTGGACTGGACTTACCCAACCGAGCTGGCCATTGGGCCCTACTAGCCAGCTCAGCGAAGAAGGGCTTCCAGCTTGAGCCAGGAGCCTCTTCTGAGCAACACTGCCCTCCTAGGTCTGGTGCTTTTGGGCTGTGACTCCTGGCCCTGTCAAATTCTCTGCCTCCAGGCTTAACCCTGGAGCGCCTCCTCCACTGATAACTCTTCTCCAGAAGATACTTCCCAGGGTGGTACTTTAGCCACATCACTTCTGGCCCGGTCACGTTTGCTTCTGGTGGCAAGAAAGCAGGCGAGGAACTCTCAAGGAGCCCAGCAAAACCATCTCGTGGTGCTGAAGCGGAGGCCTGAGAGCCAGCCCAGCCCATCTGGGGTCCCAGGTGCCCAGCTGCTTTCTCCCAAGCATGAAGTGTTGGGCCATTTCCCAACTTGGAAGCAGTTCTAACCGCAAGGGCCTAGATCACCACGGAACTATGAACTAACTCAGGCTGGTAAGTCACCTCTTCTCCTTTTCCCCACAGCCCCACGCATGGCTGGAACGTGACCCCCAAGAGTCCCTCTGAAATTGAAGTAGACCCTTGAGCAAAAGAGAGGTTCTGCATCCCTGACATACGGGGGTTGCGTTCAGTGGGGGATTTCATTCCCCACCTCCAAGCAGACACTGGAGGCAGCAGTGTCATGGGTGGAGCCGGCTGGAGCCAGGGGTCAGACTAGATGGCCCAGGAGGCCCCTTCTGACTCACTCTGTTTTATGTTTCTAGTGTCACTGGGACTTATACATCCGCTGCGCAGAGCCTATTCGGAGCTTCACGGGAGCTGTCTGTGGTGCTGGACTTTATCCCTCATATAGGTCTGGCACCATGTATAGCTCCTTAACAACTGACATAAATATACAACCCAGTTGACACGGAAGTCTCCTGTCTCCCGTCCAATGTTCTGCCTGTGCCCTCCATGGAAATATAAGTTCATTGGAACATCCTCTTTGCGATTGTTTCTATGGCTACAGTAAAGCCATGAAGTGATTTTTTTTTTGTCCCATCAAACTAGAATGCAGATCCCACAACCACCTTCTGAAGAAACCTTATGTTGGAGCTCATTAAATTGCTGACACCCTTCTAAATAATGATTATACTCTCTCGTCCCTCAGAAAAGAGTTATGGCCCCCTTGGATGTGGAATTCATTTCTGAACTGTATGCTTCTGTGACTCAGAGTGGCAAAGAGAGATTTGACAATGAGTTTGGAAGCACGGCCAACGACTGGGCCCTTTTTAACAACCTGATAAGGAAACGGTTCAGTCTGTGATTTTCGAGAATGCAGTCATGGCAATCCTGCCACCAAACCTCTAGCTGAGCCAAGTGTCAAGAATGGAGGAGTGTTTGATCAGTCCGATATTATTTTTAATAGAAACCAACCCCGTTCACGTCTCCAGAACAGACACGCCAGAGTTCTAGAACTGCAGCTCCAGGATCTGGCCCTGGGTTCCCCCAGGTAGACCCCCTGCTCAGGTGGTGGCATCTCACCTGATCCCATCCCCTGGGGCAGGTAGCTCCTGTGCAATTCCGCCCTCACCTTTCTCAAGCTACAGCATGTTAGGAAGTTTTTGCATTTTGGCCCCTCTTCCTTCGCCTTCGGCTCTGCCCACTGTTGGACCTCCGCCTCTGAGACTTTCTCCAAGCCTGGGCTGAGAAAGATCCCCCACCCCTGGAGGAGGCAACACGGAGCTTGCTCGACCCTTGTTCTGAGTGAGCG
This sequence comes from Varanus komodoensis, assembly GCF_004798865.1. NCBI lineage: Eukaryota > Metazoa > Chordata > Lepidosauria > Squamata > Varanidae > Varanus > Varanus komodoensis. Next base: position 8,916,813 of record NW_025335684.1, read on the forward strand.
CAAGGCCGTGCTTGCCTTCTGTGCCTTTCCCAAACATGGCGCCCTCTAGTGTGCTGGATCACAGCTCCCACCCCTGCAGGCAATGGGGCCGCGGAAGTTGATGGGAGTTGTAGCCCTTCCTACTTGGGAGGCACCGCACAGTTGCCAGTTCTGCTCTACTGTACCATCCACCACCCGAAGCCTGAACACAGCGCCCCCTGGTGATGAGTAGCACCATTGTGCCTCCAGGGCTAGGAGCATACCTGCAGGCAGGATGGGAGCCTTTCTGTGAAGACCTCCTTCTGCCTCCATCATCTTTGGCCCTTGTGCTCCTGCTGTAAATGCCTGCTGCCTTTACCATGGGCCTGACTCCAACCAGCTCTGTCAAGTCTGTTTCCATGGTCTTCCTCCTTTTCCCGCCTCTATGTCTTTTTTGATTGTTCGAAGAAAAGCCATCATAAAGACCTCCATGCATATTCTTTCAAATGGAAGCATTAATGGGCAAATCAAGGGGCGCATTCCACCTAGTTCCACATTCATTCCCACAACTTACAGATCTGGTAATTCCACAATCAGCAACAGCGAACAACACTCGATGGAGCAAAGAATGACCCATCCCATCTTCCCACCTCCCCTTCCTCCTCCTCCTCCTTCTCCTTCTCCGGTGGGCAGGATATTTAGAACAATTCAAAAGGTGACATCACCTCTTCTGGTTTCCACACTTGTGCATTTGTCAAGAATTAAATGTGTTGCTTCTACAGAAGAAAGAAAACAAATTATTCTGCATTCAAGCCATCTTCATGCAGGGTCACAGATCTCACCAAAAGAACATATCGAACCAACATCAAATTTGCAAACCAAGTCTTCTCAAAAATTGCCTTCCCTGCTATTCTTTCCTGGGGTAAACAGCTCAGCTTAGCTCTACACATGTTCTACAAAGACAATTCCTGTTCCCAAGCTGAATATAAACCTTTCTGGGCAGCTGGTGATGAAACTGCAGGAGGTTGAGAAGCCCTTGATATGGGGTCATTATGCAAAGGATAAGACTCTCCCTCACCCCTAATCCACAACCTGCCTCTTCCCCTGGAACTAACTCAAGAGAACTGGCCGTCACCTCAAGCTCACCATTTGATGGAGGACAAACAATGGGCCAGAGCTGAAATTTAGAGAAGCAGGAACTAAAGCAGCGCTTTCCGCCTGGAACTAAGCCTTGGGAGAGGCATTTAAACTTAAATAGCATGGAGGGTGGACTGCACAAAAGCCACAAAACTGCCCCATGATTGATCACTGGGGGAAAGGAGGAAAGGTCAGAGGATCAGATGTGGTCCCCAGACCTCGAGCTCCCTGCCTCTGCTGAAGACTTTACTGTTTGGATTTCAAAGCTGTTTTTAATAGACTATTTTTATCCCCTCACCCCCGCTTTTCTTAGCTTTTTTTATGGACTGAGAAAGGAATACCTATGATGGGGAAATGAAAAATATACTAAACAAGCATAAAAATATTGGGCTTTTGCTTCCAGGATTGCATGTTTCCCGTTCTACACACACCAATTTGCCCCCGTGGGTGTGCATGGTGCATTTTGGTGTGCTGTTTTTTTCTTGCTAGTGTTCCCTAAACCAGGCAAGCAGCTTTTCCAACAACAGCTCTGCTCATAGTGCAACCCCCCATGATCCATGCATTTGTTCATGTGCCAAAGATTAAGGAACATCTGGGGAAGAGACTGGCTGGCTGCAGGTGGGCCAGGTTTTAGGTTACCAAGCACCGCAGCGGCCCCAGCATGCCACCTGCCTGGAATGTATAATTCATCTTGCCCCATGAATAAGATGCTTCCCACCAAATAGTCAGTACGGTTCTTATTCATGAACAGAAACGAGATTGTAGATCTCAGCATTAAGTGAATTCTGCTGACCCAGAAATCTTACAAAGGTGGGTAATCAGACTAGAGCTGAAATCGTTACATATCTATTTGATTTATAGTCTGCTTTTTTCTTTTTTGAAGACCTCGTGGCAGTTTACATCATTCTCTTCCTCCTGTTATCTTATCCCCACAACAACAACCCTGTGAGGTAGGTTGGGCCCAAAGTCACCCAGCTGGCTTCATGGCCAAGTGGGGACTAGAACCCAGATCTCCTGAGTCCTGGTCCTGTGCTGTTACCCACTGGATCTTAACACTGACTCTCTATCATTATCGATTCCCATGAGGGTGATGTCACCCACTGGAAGAACTCTCTTCCAAAAGACTCCAAGAGTGAAAGATCATTGCCCGCCTCTGCAAGACGGGGAGACCTCTGCCACTGAGCCCTGGGCTGAGCAACCCATAACCCCCAAGAGCGGCAGTGCTGAAAAACGCCGGACAGTGCAGCCTCCATGAGTGGAGGACACCTGTGCATAGGCCTGTGCCACTAGAACCTCTTCCAGAAATTCTGGTGCATTGTAACTGAGCCTTGGTGGGGCTCTGGAAGCTCCAATGTATAGGACCTCGGTCCGTGGCAGGAAAGAGGACCGGAGCAATATGTTTTTGTTTTGCTGTGTGTTTTTAGTTTATAGCACATTGAAACCTTGCTGCTTTTCAGACTGATCCATTGTGAAATCGAACCCCGGATTCCTAATAAGGCATGGTTTTCCCATGGTGCTGACCTCTGTATATTCTTTGGCTTTTAAGGCAGATTTGTCCCATAGATTGCCTCTGGACTGAGCCTCAATCAATCTGCTTCTCATCAAGTGATGTGGACAGACCCACTAAGCAATGTTGGTGTTCTCACCGTCTGGCCCACAAACAGCATGAACCTCCCTGAGGATGAAGCCAGCCCCTTTTGGAGGAGAAGGGAGGAAGATGGTTCAGGTTGGAACCAATTCCTGACATGGGCAAGAGTTTAATCCATCAGTTACAGTGATCATTACTGCGATAGATGCTACCTGCTAACAAGCTTGTTATTGCTTCCTCTGCATTGCAAAGTCAGGCCCCGGCTGGCCAGCCTAGCTCAATCACAGTCAGTATTTTAGAAGTCTTTTGCCTTGATCTGCTGGAAAGGGAAAGTAGGAGGCATGTGCTCCTAACACGTACTTGCCAAACCAAGAACATAATTCTGCACTGCTATAACTCTCAGAGGGGCCCATTAAAAATATGGCAATGGGCAGAATTCCCACATAATGACCCCTCTGGATCAGACTGCATTGGCACTCACACCCTGAGCGCGGCTCAGAGATTGCTCGTGGCAATCTCACCCTGGATGCTGAAGCTCCCCTCCAATAACCTTCGGCGTGTTTCTCAATAACCCAGCAGAAGTACTCCCTCGTCAAGAGGCCAACACTGAGATCTTGCCAAAGGCTTATCTACTGCTTCCTCAGTTGTTCCAAAATGGAAAACTGGTGCTGCAAACTAATGAGAAGATGGAGAGAGAGAGAGAGAGAGAGAGAGAGAGAGAGAGAGCGCAGGCAGGACTCAGCAGAAGTCTAAACAGAAGAAGCCGTAAGTTGTTCACCGTTAAATCACAATTCTCTTTCACATTTCTCTTGCATCTTCTTCCTGCCACCTGCCATTTCCCCTCACTTTCCGGCATCTGTGACATTGCCATTTTAGGGAAAGACAAGAATGCGTGCTTTGCATGCCAAGGGTTCCTGGTTCAAGTCCCAGCGTCTCCAGGCAGAGTTGGGAAAGGCTCCTGGGGGAGTTGCTGCAAGTCAGCGTCAAGCGTGCTGAGCTAGAGCTAGCAACAGTCCGTCGGTCTAGAGGGGTCCTTCTGGCAAGTGGGGAGGCCACAGCTGAAATGGGGCGGTTGGGCCGGCAAGGGATGGGGGAATGCTTGGACTCTGTTGTGCTCTTCATGGCAGCATCAGCAGCATAATGAGGGCAGATTCCTTTTTGTACAGAATCAACTGTACACTTGTTTGCATTTTCAAATCACTATTAGAGACTTTCAGTCAGCCAAGCATGAACTGTAGCTGAACTAGGGATATATGAGGCAACAAAACTCAATGGTGTCAAATTCTCTGAATTCCATATTTTCTTAATTGCTCTGTCTCAAATTCCGAGCTTCTTTGTTTTTCTTTTCAATTGCGCATTTTCATGCTAATTGACCATCGGTGATGTAGATCTTTGCATTTGGCTTGCACTGATTAAAGTATAGCTCTGCACATTTTTCAAAATACACATTTTTCATGCACATTTTTCAAATGCATCAATGAATCCATGCTTTGGGTCCAAAAATTTCCTTACAGGCTTGGAAATGTTTGAACATCAACTGCAGATTGCATCTGCTACCAAGTATAGTGTGGAGGATGTGAAATGAGTACTTCTTGGTCAAAAGTGAATGGAAACCAATTCTTTATACTTCCTTAAGTTGAAGAATGTAAAAGGAGGTCTCCTTCCAATGGCTACACAGATCACATATATTCTGAGGCTGCTTTCTCCAACCTGGGGATTTCTAGTGGTATTGGATTGCAGCTTCCAGCACCCCAACCAACAGCCCTGTGTCCCTACTGGCTGAGAGTGATGGGCACTGTAGTCCAGCATATCTGGAAGAAAAATGGTTTTTCAAGATCCTGTCAATCAAGTAATTTTTTTAGCGCGGTTAGCATTAAATTAGACACCAGCATGTTTTGTTAGCTGTTCTGCTTGAGCAAAGGTTTTAGCACTATTCCAATGTCCTGAGATAGATATTTTTTAAAAAAGGTTATTTTTATGTGACGGGTTCGGCGAAATGTAAAAATAAGTATCGATCCTTGGAAGTGCTTAAGTGTATGGTCAAAATGAGGCAAAGTTCAAAAAATCAATATGTATAAATAAGCTTCTGGCTCTGTGGAAACAAAAAGGACTACAAGCATCAAGGGCTTTTAAAAGGATATAAAAATCTGGTACAGCCCATGACAAAAATAGTTTGAATTGGCTTTTTTGAAAGATAATTTTGATATGTGGAGTCAATGTATCTATTATGCAATGTTCTAAATTTTGAAAGGCACAGGATATTATTCTGGTAGAAAGCAAATACTTGTCCAGAACAAAGACATCGGCACAGATGACTCCACCCATCTTCCCACTCGTCCTCGGGCCAGGATAGGCTGCCTGCCTGCTGGACCTTCCCTTCTGAGTGGGTGCGTTCGTCTCTTCTAGGTTTGCTTATTCAAGTCCTCGAATGATTTTTACCCTGCAAGGGACGCTGCCCTCAGATGGAGGCTTGGGCAGCAATCGTATGGCCCCAGACTTTGAGTAGCTTTGCACTTCATGCTGAATCATCCTAGAAATAGCCACCATGCCGTGGGTCCCTGAACAACCCACGGCATGCCTTACAGATGATTGGACTTACTGGCTGGGTTCAGACAACACAATTAGCCATGGTTGGTCTAGTGTGTTGTCTGAATCTAGTGTGGTATTTCACCATGGTAAGTCTGGTCTTCAGAAACATGGCGAGAAACAATGGCTTGTTCTATGGTTTGTCTGTACCATCGGGGCTTGTTGTGCTGTCCGAACCCAGGATCTCGGTTTCCACAGGCACCGTATGCAATTACCACAGAGTCCACTGGAAAAAGTGGCAATTATGGGAGCCGTTCCAGTCATCCAACCTCTGTGTATGTTGTGAAGCAGGCGATACAGGCAGGGTGATGTTCCCGGGGGCTGAATTTCAGAGACTGTGGCTGGTGGGATATATGCCAACAGTGGGAGGATGGAAACCACAACAAAGAAGAAATCACTGGATTGTCTGTCAGGAAGGTCATGGTAAAAAACTGCAGATCATGGTAACTTGTTGCGTTGTGTCAATGCAGCCACGGTGTCTTGCTCTCCGCCTCCTTCTCCCTTGGTCCCCCAGCGGCTAAGTCAGAGTCCTTTGGGCATAATCCATCTGGTCTCCCCCACCCTGTTCCGAATGCTCCCACTTTTCCTTTTGGAGTCTCCAAAAGGTGTGATGGTGTGCTGCATTTGATTTCATTTTCAGCCCCTGAAAATAGCATGGGGTTTTTTGGTCAGTCTTTCCCAGGTGCACCTTCAGTTCTGTGCCATATGTGGTTTTGTCTGGTCCATTTCCTTGCTGGCTTTAGAAGTCACCACAAGGCTGAGGCAAGATGGCATAGAGGCCATTTGCTCATGAGGACCAGTTGCCTGTGTGGGGCTGTAAATCAGAAAAGCAGGGGAAACTCAACAGGAAGGTGCACTAAAAGAGCGTTGAGAAATATTGCGTTCCCCACAAGAATACAGACATCTCAATTTAGTACTGAACTGATAGTCTGATGGGACCATCATCCGCTTCTCCCTCTTCCCTCCCCAGCGCTGTTCCTCTTGGATCATGTCTTTTAGACTGCGGGCAGGGACAGCTTTATGAATGATCGCTGTGAGCTTTCTAGAGGCCTTCTCCTGCATGCATGAACAGCAGAGCAAAGTGCTTTAAACGAATAAATAAAAATAGGCAAATAGATCTCCGTGTGCAGAGTAGACGGTGCTGTGCCGGACTCCTTTGGGTCCTTTCAATAAAATCTCTCAAGCAGGACCTCGGCCAGCCAGCTCTGCTCCAGCAGAGTACAGCTCGCGGGCAGAAACGCAACTGAAAAGATTTTAAATTCTCCCCTCCATCTTTATTTATGTTGCCATTACCTGGCAGCTACGCAGTTCCATCAGGCTCTGACATCTATTGCCCTGGTGCCACATCTTTCGTCTTCCTTGCAGGATTTCCTCCGCAGGAGAGAAGAGGTGGGAAACACCAATGTTCGTGGAAAGAAGAGGAAAGAAGACGGCGGATTTCTTTGGGTGCACCCATGATCGGGCTGTTACCTAAGTCCTGGAGGCCACAAGAACCTTCTTCCCAAAATGCTTATTTGTGAGCACTGCTGAACCTCAGGCCCAAAGGAGGTACCCCTCCCACCAGCCTCAGCCTGGCATTCTGGTGTACTCCAGCCACCGGTCTGTAATATTTATTCACCCAGACTAGGACCTTTCGCTATGTTCCCCAGCATTTCCCCATATTGTTGCTGCACTACCACATCCATCATTCCTTAGCACTCCTGTTGCTGCTGGGGTGATGGGTGTGGCGGTCCAGCAAGATCTGGGGGCTCAGCCATGGGAAAGGCTCCAGCAGCAGCTTTCCTGTGTCTTAGACAGAAAAGGTGCTTGCATTTCCTCTCTCTCTCCCTCTTTCTCCCTCTCTCTCCCTCCCTCTCTCCCTCCCTCCCTCCCTCCCTCCCTCCCTCCCTCTCTCTCTCTCTCTCTCTCTCTCTCTCTCTCTCTCTCTCTGTGTGCTTAAACTGGAGATGCCAGGCATCAACCCTACCTCAGGACTGGGGTCAAAAGCAAGCAGGCTCTAGCACCTGCCGAGGGCCCGCCTGTCAGCGAGAGCAGACTCCCCCGGAGCTGCACCCTCTCTTTTCCTCTGCGTCCTTCTTGCTCACGGGCCTCTCAGTCTGGCCCAGTCAATGTTGGTGGGGAGAAGGAGGGACCAGGGATGCTCGCTGGCTCCCAGCTTGCCAAGAAGCGAGCAAGCAGCAGCCATGATGAGAAAAAAAGAGGGCAAGCAAGAGCAGCCAGTGACAGTGCCGGTTAGAAGGTCGACCCACCGAGGCCACTGAGAATGGGACTGCCTGAGACCAGGTCCACTCAAAGCACAAGCTCCGCTGCTGAACGATGACCGCTGCCCCTTCGGTTTTAAGAGGAGAGCCAGCCTAAGCTCTCCATCCGAGCTCCCCATTTTCTTCCCATCAGAGGTGCTATTTGCAGGCGGCTCCTTAAAGCGCGATCCCTGCACCTTGGATTTGGCGCACTGGATCTCTGGGAGGACAGCTGCCCAGTGCTCTGCAGATGAAGATTTGGGTGATTTTTGGTCCTGTGAGTCTGACCAGAAGATCTGTTCAGGACCTGGCCCCTCTCCTGCTCTCCCTTTAAGTCATATTGTGCCAAGGTTGTGGCAAAGCTAAATACACCCGTCCGTTCGTTCATTCATTCATTCCTTCATTCATTCAATTTACTTAAGTCTTCTTGGCAACTTTTCACTCTCAGGTCTACATCGTATGAATTAGAAATATATTTGATGCCCTTGACTGGAATGTCAAAGTAGTGCCCTCATCCCAGACGTGCCAAGAAGAGCACAATTTTCAAAAACAGAATTGTGATGTTCAGGGGACAAGAGGTTGTCCATGCCATGTTATCTTGGTATGCAAAGGGTGGAGGGGATTAAAATAAAGTCTTGGGTCCCTAAAGAGAAGGAAAGACTCTGTTGCCCTTTCTCTTGCTTTTATGTTGATCATGTAGCCTAGAGGTGGACCACCTGGGCCTCCCTCTCCAGATATGTTGGCCTGCAACTCCCATCAGCCTTCAGCAGCATGGGCTAGGAGTTGCCCACCCATGGAGTGAGTAGTCACACCGGTCAAGAAAAGCCAAAACATGTCTCCTCTGGATTCTTGCATTGAATAGGAGTGGGGGGAGATGGTCTCTTCCGACTTAAAAATTTGATGAAATGATTAATAGAAATAGTGCAGAGAATTGGTGATTTAGATCTGGACTGTGGTGCTGGGCAAAAGGGAGTGAACTGAGTAACCTCATTAATTTTTTAAAAATGGTTATTTGTATCTGTATCTTAACATTTGAGTCCAGGATATCAAAATTTGAAGTGGTTGTAAACCTGTTAGTGGCAGCTAAAATATGCATAGCAGCTGCGGTTTGAACAATGATCCCAAATGGTATGGAAGAACACAGAAAATTGCATGCTCAAAATTTAACATATTCTAAAAGATCAAGGAATGGACAAAACATAAATACATCTATTGGAGAATTGGCTGGATTTGCAGCGTTCTGGGACAGCAGATATGACAATATGCAATCATGTACGTAAAGCATCGTGTTTCTATGTAACAAAATATATTTGTAAGGAAGTGTGCATGTTCAATAAAATAGAGAGTTTTAAGGTAACATTTTTGCCAGAAAGTTACCTTAGAAATCAAGGGCATGTATCAAGTTGTCCTCCTAGTCAGAAAGCACTTGCCGAGTTGCACCCCATTAGCAGGTCACAGGTGGCAAATGGGTGTCCCTGGAAGAATTTGTTGGAAATACAAAAGAACCATTCAATTACAGCCAAATGCATCCACCCACAGGGGAGAGGGGTGTCTGGGAGAGTAGCAATTAACCTTCTGCAAACTGAGGGAGGTTTCGGTTCAGGGAGGTTTCGTTCTGTTATCTCTTTGACAAAGGCACCTGAAAATATTGCTAGCATGAGCAAAAATGGCCAGCAGTTAAATCTAAAGGATAAAGGTTGGAGTAGCTTATTAGGAAAGACAAACAGCATATGTCTTGACTGTAAGTCTGCAACAAATTCATTTCTTGTGGGGTGAGCAAGGAAATTGAAGATATTTCAAATATTTTTCCACGGGTAGCATTAAAATATTAGTTTAAAAATAAAAAATAGGCTGGCCTGGCTGGGACCCTCACATCCCAGATTCCATCTTGCTCTGATACAAATTTTTGGTGGAAAAATTAAACTGTTCGATCCCATAGCATCTAGATATCTTCTAGGATGGAGGCATAGGATGCCCAGCTCCAGGGTGGAGGCAACAGTCCAACCTCAGAGCTGGGAATCAGAGCTCCCATCTGCTGCCCCTTTACAGTGGGCTGAGAAGGAACAGCACTGTCTTGCCTCCAAGGTCAGGAAAACAAACTTGGAGAAGGAGGCATTTCCAACCGTGATGACAGGAAGGGAGGAGACTGGGGTAACTAGGATGCAGGTTGTCCTAAAGACATTTTAGCTGCCATCTTTCTTCACCAAAACACACCAGGTAGATGGCCAAAGTGGCCCTGTAGCAAAATTGCAGAGCTGGAAGAACAAGGAAGAGAAAGGGCATCTGTGGCTTCTCCAGGGCTACATGAACCTCCAAGTTTGGATCATGCCTTCAGCTTTACATGAAGGCAAAGCATTTGGGACAGAAGAGCCATGGAAGGATCTCAGTGCCCCATTCCAAAGGAGGATGGTCAAATATGTCAGGGTTATGCACGGGGGACAATCCATCCTTCTAAATAGAATGTGAAAAGATTTTTACCATTTCAGCCAGTCAACCATTTGGCAGGAAGGGAGAGCAAGAGGGGAAATTTAATCCCTTGCTTGAACTATAGTTTGCTGGGGGAGCTCTTCTGAAAGGGATTGCCCCACACAACCCCAGGTGTCAGGTGAGAAAGGAGAATTGTAACTCTATAACTGTACCAGGCGAGTCCAGCTGGGGCAACCCAGCTCTTCTCCTAATCCTGTGCTGCTGCCTGCAATTGCGTTGAATTGATTCATCTTGTTAGTCATGCCATCAATTAACATTTATTTCAATTTGCATCCATGCACAAATATTTCTGGAGCATGAAACAGGCTCCCTTTGTTTTTAGATGACTCGTGCATGAGCGAGAAGAGAGGTGGCGTGGTACTTTCCACCCACATTTGTTATATATATTTGCATTAAAATATTAGTTTAAAAATACAATGGGATTCCTGTTGCAATCAGGGTGAAGTACCTGACTTCCAAGAGAAGCCAAGCTGCTAGAAGTCGCAAGGGGATAATTTATCTGTGCTGATGCTCTGTGGCCACAAAACTCTTGTCTGTCACCAGCATCCACCCAAAGACCTCATCTGAGTAGGTTTAGCAACATCAGAATCCATGACTGAAGAAAGGCCCCTCTCTCCGTTTACCTGCGAGAAAGTCCAAGTCATTCTAGCCTTCGAGGGGGAAATGAGACTCGGCCTATCCTTGGGTCATGCTTTAATTTTTAATTCTGACGCACCTGTCAGCATCGTCAATGGATGAGGCCCCCTGCTCATCTGAAGCCACTCGTGGTCAGAGCATTTCATTCCGGGCAAACAAAGCTGTTTGCAGGCTTCAATATCTTGTATAATCACAGCTGTACTGGAGGCAAAGATGAATACGTGCTCCGGGCAGATAGCAAAAGTGCCAACAAGGCTGAGTCATGGATGGAGCTTTGTTTACACAGAGACACACACAACAGCTGAGGTGTTGTTCCACTGAGGGCGACCTTAAGAGGAAGCCCTTTTCTACTCCTTCCTGTCCAGGAGGATCCGATGGCCAGCGTGGATGGGCAGAGGCAGTCCAAACCCAAAAGACTCTTTGCCAAGAAGGCTCCCACCTACAGTTTAGGAGTTCACCACACAGAGCATCTCCTGAAGCTTGGTCCCAGTGCCTGAAAAGTCCTTTTCTGTTTAAGCAATGCTCTAACAAAAAGTAAACATGGCATTCCCATGGGTGGAAGGCACCTTCCCCACATAGAAGAGTGCCAGGCCATCCTCCTTCGCCTGGATAGGGGGCAGCTCCTGAGACGGGTGGTGATTTCCTACATCAGTGGGAGCTCCCAGCCCTTGGGATGCATTTTTAAAGCACCACAGGAGCTATCCATGGGGCTGAAGACATCTCCAAAAGAGAAGCTCCTATCAAGCGTTTTAACTGTCGTGTTGGAGAAGACTCCGGGAGTCCCTTGGGCTGCAAAGAGACCCAGTCAGTCAATCCTAAAGGAAATCAACCCTGACTGCTCTTTAGAAGGACAGATAGTGAAGCTGAAGCCCAAATACTTTGGTTATCTAATGAGAAGGAAGGACTCCCTGGAGAAGACCCTGATGCTGGGAATGATTGAAGGCAAAAGAAGGGGATGGCAGAGGATGAGACGATTAGATCGCGTCACTGATGCAATGAATGTGAATTTGTGTGAACTCCGGGAAACAGTGGAGGACAGGAAGGAGGGCTTGGCGGGCTGTGGTCCATGGAAGTTGTGCATGACTTTGCAGCTGAACAACTATACAACTCAAGTAGTAGCAACAGCAGTAATAGTAACAAAGCAAAGCCCCCATATTTGTGGGGTATCCATGGGGGATACGTTCCAAGCCCCACAGTGGATGCCTGGAACTGCAGTTAGTAATGAGCACTGTATTCACAGGGGTTCGGGGAGTAGGACCCCCGCAAAAATGGAAAAACCACTAATATCTCTAGGGAGAAACTGTGAACATCTCTAAAGTCTGTGTGCCCACTGAGAGACAAAGCATGTGAGGCCGGCCAGGGCCAAACCAACGAGCATGTCACCCCCAAGCAGTGTGTGTTGTTCCCTAGAGATATTTTCCATTTTTTGCTAGAGATAGTCATGGATTTTCCACTTTTGTGGGAGTCCTGCACCTCTAACCCCCACGAAAGTGGAGAGCCAATGGTCAACCTCGGTTAAGTGAAAGTGCAGTAACTGAGACAGCAGATACAGGGCGCTGCTGTGGTAGCAACAACAACAACCGCAACAACTGCAATGGATGGGGAGCTCTGCAACCCCAGGGCCTCCTGAGAAACACGCTTATCTTGTTCTAGCCTATCAGGTACCAGAGATTCATTCCTCCCTCTCTTCTCACATGTACACATTTCTTTCTAGCCATCACCAGTACAATGACTTTCTCTTTTCCTATATCTGCTTCCAGTAAAGGAAATCTTCAGAATATATAATTCTTATATGGACTAAATTACACAGACTCTCTGACAGCTTTACAGCATTTTTAAGATTAGAATGGGTGAAGCGTCCAATTATTTGTGGAAAGAATCCAAGCAAATTGATTCCTGACTACAGGAAGTTAACAAAATGAATGTCTGGTGTAGACTGTAACTTATGAAGCATCTCCATTCGTCAGATTGTTTTAGTGGTTTTGATTGCTTTCCTCGTGTGGAAATGCATGAGATATTTATGATATCTCTTCCAGCTTTTTCAAGTTGCTACTTTCAGACTGGCTTCTTAAAGTGATCCCCTATCCTTTATAGCAACACTTCAGTTCAGTTCTTAAATCATTGACACAAGGAAGAGGCTAATCAGAATCATGGAATAAAGTAGTGGAAAGAGCCCTTGATTAATGCGAGGCTCCTGCACCTTTCCTTAACTCTGCACCCAACTCTTGCAATGATAACATGAGACCACCGGACTCGCAGTGCGGCGGAGTGCGAAGGCACCATTGGTCCCCTGTTAGTGCACCAGTTTTACATTAATTAATGTATTTATGACAGAATTGCAGCATGTAATTGCTCCATATCTAAGGAACTTCTGGGCTGGTGAACAATAAAAGGATAAATCAGGTAAGGAATAAAAGCAATGCACTATCTATCTATCTATCTATTTATTTATTTAAACATTTCTGTGCTGCCCTATTCACCAAAGCCTCAGGGCGGCTCACAACATAAAGTATAATACAAGAATAACAATATAAAACTAACAATATAAAATAAATAACAATTAATACTTTGGCTGGTGAACCAAGGAAAGTCTCTTGGAATATAGATGTTTTCGACCCCTCTAGAGGCAGATAACATCAGTAAGACTTTGGGCCTCTGTGGAACCACCAGCCATGTCCTCCACTGACTGGGAAGGAAGGAGTAAGAGACAGAAGGCACTCTCTCCGGCATCTGGATCCCTAGTACCCTAGTAGTAGAACCAGGCCCAGTGGTAAAGAGGCAGCCAGCACAGTTCCCTGAGCAAAGAAATGTTAAATTTCTGTGATCCCCAATTAGAAAGAAAAGGAGGAGGATGAAGGTTCTCCACCTGAAACCCTGGACCGGCTCTGGTGGTCAGAGCAGAAAATTCTGGGACTGAAGGACAAATAGCCTGAATCCATAGCTTTCCATATTCCCTATAAATGAAGGGTTTGCATATCTCTCCATGCCTTCCAAACTTCTCCATGATCTATGTGGCAAGGGGAACACCAACATTATGTGATAGTAGAAAGTGGCAGCCCTGAGGGACGGACCTCCAAGGGAAAGTATCAATCAGCAAAACCTGAATTCACAGAAGTTCTTCGAATCCCATCCTGAAGTTCATTTCGACTCTGACTCTGTTTTTACCTTTTCTCGTGAAATTCGGAGAGAACCTTTGTTCTTATTTTCCCACATTTACCTATCAAAATTGCATTCAATTTTGCATTCGATCCAGCGGATACAAACTGGGTCAAATCCTGAGGAGATCCGAACTGAAATAAATTTCTTGTTTAGTGAAAGTGAACATGAGTCATTGGTTAAGTCTCAAAGGAAAAATAGCATTAATTGGGGATCAGTTTTGATAAAGGCTGTTGCACTATCATACTTTCCTTCTGGGTAGTGATTTTACACAACTGTACCAAAGTTGTTTCTAAATTTGCATCTAGTCATATAAATTAAAATCAGAACATGTCCTTTAAGTCCTTGGCTACTGTGTCCTCTTTTTCCCCTCTTTTGGAGTGAGGCATCAGGTGAACAACCAGCCTAAACTTTGCCTCCGTGGCCAAGCGCTCCTGAGCCTTCAGAACCAACAACAATCCAGTTCGAGTAATGTTGAATCATGCTTTCTGATCATCACTCACTTTTCCCCCAGTCAGATTAACAGGATCAGAATATTCTTTTCTCAGTCTAGTTTCATATGCATCCTCTAAACCTGACATATAACCCTGAATATCTAAGCAATCAGGTAATTATCGACCCGGAATGAGTCGATAATTTATTTATGTTTGGTGATGTTTGTATTTTATCTTTGTAAGCTGTCCTGAGACTTTTGCAAAGGACGGCATTTAAATATCCTAAATAAATAAATAATACTGTATGAAAATGATTGTAGTCATAGAATTGAAAATAAGAGAAAAATACATTCTTATCTTGAGGGGAAAGTATTTGCTCATGCTTTGCGCCACCACAAATAACACATGCAGATGTTTGTATCATTTTTTTTTTCCTTCCAAAAGGAGTGTTTTGATGCTGAGAGAAATCAGGCAGCATACTGAACAATGAGATGATTGCTCATCACAGCCTCAGTGTGATCTTTTGTATTAGAAAATGTCTTCACCTCTTTCATTCTTTCCATTATTAAGGGATTATTATTTTTATCACGGTGAATAGAATGATGGGCAGAGGAGCAGTCTTTCAGAGATCAGCAAAGCTTTGATTTTAAGTAGCCCTTTTGTAAAGCTATGGGACCTTTGCCATCCAGATTCCTGATGTTCTAACTCAAGCGTTAGAACCAAATTCGTGTGCAACAAAATTCTCGGCACGTAGATGATCAGGTGTGATGATCTGTCAGGAGCTGTTGGGAATTTGTTGACAGTTGCCCCTGAACTGCAATTTCTCAGAGAAGTAGATTGTTAAATGTGATGTGGAGTGATTGACTGTAAATGTGGTGCTCTGTCAGGAACTGCTGAATTCTGTGAACAGTTGCCCAACGTGACTTTGAAATGCCATTTCTCAGTGAAGAAAGTGAAGTAGCCCAACTGGCTACTGCATCCTCATGGACAGGAGGAGCAGAAGAAGGCTTCCTGTTTCGTTGCCACCTTGTTTGGGCAAAGAAGTCTTCCTCCCCCCCCCCCCCGATTTATATCCTGCCTTTTTCCTACAAAGGGCTCAAGGCAGCTTACATCATTCTCCTCCTCCATCATATCCCCACAACAACAACGCTGTGAGGTAGGTTGGGCTGACAGGCTGTGACTGGCCCAAAGTCATCCAGTTGGCTCCATGGCCGAGCGGGGACTCGAACCCGGATCGCCTGAGTCCCTGTCCCCTGCTCTTCACCACTGCACCGCATCGGCTCTTGTTTGTTTGGTTCTTGGGCCTGGACGGTGGCGTGCTTCTCAGCCCTGCTTGTCTTTCATTCCATCGATGTACTTATGGCATTTCTATACCGTGCAATAGCTGAAACCTTTTTATTCTCCCGTTATTTTAATGTCTAATTGGTTTTAATGTGTTTTATACTGCCTGCTGTGCTATTCTAATTTCTATTTTACTTCTTGTTTGTTATAAACTATACCAAGACACTAGTATAGGAATGGTTTATAAAAGCTATACATAAATAAATGCATCTCTCTGGGCAGTTCTTACATTGCAGTCCAGACCATGGGGTTGTCCCGCAATTTCTGGCTCACTTCATGCCACTACCTGCAGCCAAGACGAGGCACATTATTACCCAGGCAGTGGTACATCCAGGGAGCACTAGGTATTGAAATACCCCAGTTTTGGGCCATGTCCTAAAAGAAACAGAGTGGTGTAGTGTGGTGTAGTGGTTACAGTGTTGGACTGAGACTCAAAAGTTCTTGGTTCTAGTTCCCACTTGGCCATGAAGCCACTGGGTGACTTTGAGCCAGTCACTGATTCGCAGCCTAACCTACCTCACAAGGTTGTTGTTGGGAGGATAACATGGAGAGGAAGAAGACTATGAAAGCTGGCTTGGGTTCCCTGCAAGAGGAACAAAGACGAGCTATAAATGATACTGAATTAGGACTTCCCGTTAATGATGCCTCATGATATCATGTGGCCCTTCATTTTGTTCCCCTGGGGCCTTCCTGAGAATCCAGTTAGATTATTTTCTTTCTCAGCAGGGAAACAGCTGGGAGGGTTTGCAGCTCATCTGAATTCTTACCACAACCTCCATGAGTTTATCATTGCTATCCCCCCCCCCGCCCCCCCAGAAACATAGTTCTTTCCGGAAGTTTGGTTAATGATGAGGGAGCAACAGACAACTTCTACCAAACCTCCACACCTGAGCCTATTAAGGATAGGTTAGACAGGCACATGGTGGGCACGTCGTGAGTGGAGCTGGCTGGAGCCGGGGGTCAGACTAGATGGCCCGGGAGGACCCTTCTGACTCACTCTGTTTCTATGTCAACCAGTCACACTGTTCTGCACCATACTAGGGAGACCGATTCCCTTTTGCGTATTCCTCTCACAGACAAACTCCAGTGCCATCCACCAGGAACCATTAAAGTACACTTTCACTTACCAAAAAAGGGTTAAAGTCGCATCTGTGCACGTCCATCAGGAAAAAAAAGGATCAAGCCAACCCTCCCCCAGCTCAAATGCGGAAATAAAACCATTTTGATGGAAGCACTGCCTTCTCTGAAGCTTGCCTTCAGTTCTGAAATCAATCACAAATTTAAAGTCAACAATCTAGGCTTGCTGGGAAGGTGAGCATGAATTTCTTCAGTGTTGTTTATTTGATTTGACGCAGAGGTGGAACAGGGTGAGGATGTCTCTTGTTTCATGCTGCCGTGTGATGAGCTACACGAATGTGCACAGGACCGACCTACAAATGATGGCCATAGGGACTGGCTGCTTGAGAAATGCTAGGGCTGGGACACAAGGCCCCCTTCCCATATAACTGCCGGTAACACATCTTTCAGCCCACCAGAATACCGAAGTACAAAGTGCCATTAAATAGCTAAACGCTGGCTTTGCCATCGGGTCATTAGTTATCATCGGTTCGACACTACATCAATTATTTGTGTCGGGTCCCTGCTTTTAAGAATAATGATAAAATAGCCTGTCAGCACAAATAACCTTCAAATGGTATGTTGGGGTGGGAAATGTGAAAGTATGTGACTTAGTAATCTTGACGGGACAGATTCGAAGCAAGATTGCCTGGATACAACGCAAAACTGTTCGACTGCCTCAGAGAAACAACCATTTCCAGTCCCCCCCCCCCCCCGGTGTCAGGGTAGAGCGAGTGCAGGGTGACGTAGGGGTGGTGAAAGCCATTCAGGAGCCCAGCAGCTAAACCGCAAATGTCATTGAACGAGGTGGCAATTCACGTGCCTTTTTGAGAAGCGGTTCCCAGTCACCCTGTGCTGTCTTTCGAAGGCTGAAGGCAGCGGCTGAGCACATGGGTCCTTTGTGCACCAATGTCAGGATTGGACCAGGGACAGCGATTTCAAGCAAGCCGGCAACCAGGAAGCACAAGCTCTCCAGCAAGGCGGAAGTGAGCGGCAAAGAGCCAGAGAGAACTGGCTGGAGGAGCCAGCCGGAAAGTGGGATGAAGGACCACGGATGGATGCAGGCGTGCGGCAGAGTTCAGGAAGAATTTACTGGCTCAGCGGGAAGAGGAATTGCCCTTATGCTCCTTCCTGTGCAGCTTGACCCAACAACCATCTTGTGGGCAGAGTCATGACGCCTGTCCATTCCCATCCATTGCAGTTTCTCACGTGTTCAGTCTTCAATTTAGCTCTTCTCAAACGTTGAGAATTTCCGCAACATTAAATTTGGCTCACCCCAAATTTGAGATGAGCTTGGTGTGAACTTGGGTGGACTCTGAGGGATGGTGGAGGACAGGAGAACGTGGAGGAATGTTGTCCACGGACTCGTGATGGGTCAGGCACAATGTTGTGACTAAACAATAACAACAACAAATTTGAGATGCTATTCATTTGAGTGTGAATGTGTTACTTGTTTGAAAGTGATTTCAAAGCCCTCTGATGCATAAATGTCTGCCTAATATATACATTTTATTTATATTTATTTATTTATATTGTGATTAATATCCTGCCTTTTTCCTACAAAGGGCTCAAGGCAGCTTACGTCATTCTCCTCCTCCATCTTATCCCCACAACAACAACCCTGTGAGGTAGGTTGGCCTGAGAGTCTGAGACTGGCCCAGAGTCACCCAGTTGGTTCCATGGCTGAGTGGGAACTAGAACCCAGATCCTCTGAGTCCCAGTCCCATGCTCTTAACCACTACACCACACTGGCTCTCTCTTTTAGCTAGCAATACTTGGTCCATGGAGGATGCCCCACTGGCCAAAAAGGAAACATTTGCAGAGCAAAATGGGCCTGTAGGTTGGAGGTTTTTTTCACCCCTGCCATATCTCAGCCTGCATCAACAGTGCTGCAACATAGTTTTATGGAGGGACATCAGATGTGGAACAGGTTGTGGCAGGCACACCTATTGTTTTTGCCACAATAGTTTCTTTCTGTTGGATATGGCCAAAGTTCTCTTGGCTAGATTTAGAAACTGACCCTTCTGTTGCCTTTGCCTACCTTTCTTTCCTGTAAGTAATTTTGCAAGAGCTGTGAAAATGCACATGTCCAATGACTGGCTAAACCAGTTAAGCTCTTGGCTGAGAAAATCAATATTTCCCTTTTGCCTCTAAGTGCTGTGCCATTCAGCTGCTGGCTGGTGCTTTTGTCCCATAGACAAATCTGTCTTTTCGGTCTGCTTTTCAAAGTGATGCCTGCGTGAACCGGGGGATGTGGAAATGTACCTGTTTCAAAGGAAGTTCAGTGCCTGCCGCAAAGAGTCAAGACGTGTGAGCGGCACATGGGGAAGGGAGCGAAAGGGAGGGGAAAGGAGAGTGGGGTAAGGAGAGGATGTCAGAGCGGGCAGGGGATGAGTGGTGGTGAAAGCCAGAGCAGCAGAGGCGGAAAGGCCAAGAGGCGCGAGGAAGCACCGGTGAGCAAGCTTCACTCTGGCTGACTGTCCAACACACCAAGGAGCAACCGAGCCAGTCCAGCGAATGGGGTGTCAGACCTGGAATGCTTGCCTGGAGGAATGTCCATTTGAGGCTAGCTGCCTGTGTCATTTCATTAAATATTGTAAGTTCGTTTATACATCTATACACCATGATATTTATTTATTTATTTATTTATTTATTTATTTATTTATTAGAACATTTCTATGCCTCCCCTTGCCGAAGCCTCGGGGCAGCTTACAACACAATAAAATACAATACAATACAAAAATAACAATATAAAATTAAAATTAACAATATAAAATAAAGATAAAAGATAAAAGATAAAAGATAGGTTGTAAATGTGTGTTTGGGGGTGGGGTTAGCCCCCAGTTCAGAACATTAGAAAACATTCTTATTTGGCTCAGATGAGTAGCACATCTGCCTTTTTCTTGCATCCAGATCTTGATTTGGGAACCCGTGAAAGCTGGGGACTCCCGTGTCGTCAGGGCTACGTATCCACTCCACTTCAGGTATCCATCTGAATTTTGAGGGAGCCAGCCATGGTGCCACGGGGTGTGCGCCTTAAAAGCTCTGATGGCAACCTGGAGTGGATAAACAGCCCCAGTGAAAGAAAGAGTTGGCTTCCTGTTGTTCTATATAAAAGCAACAAATGGGCTTAATTTTTTGTTTCTGTTTGTCAGAATTGGATTTGCTTGCCAGGAGCTCCCAACTGCTGGCAAAAGAGCTCCTTCATCTTCCATGGCCAGATAAAATGGCCGAACTATTGCTCTGGAGCAATTATTTTATTTATTTATTTAGGATTTTTTGTATGCCGTCCCATTCGCATGAGCCTCGGGACGGCTTCCATACAATAAATAAACAACCGTACAAATAGTGCACATAAAATCCAGATTCACCCTGGCTGCAAATTAAAACCTATAGAAGATATTCAAAATTGTTAAAATATTGTTTAAATAAAAAGGCCTTGGCCTGATGCAATGTGTTTGCATCCCCATGGAAGGAGGAATGCCTGGGGTCTACAGGCATGTGTCCGCTTGGATCCCTGCCTCTCCTGGTGCTCGTGTTTTCTCATGTTTTTGTACACCCTCCGAAATGTGCAATCGGTGCTGAAGTTAGTAGTGAATTCCCAATATGCTGATCCAGGCTTGGTACAAAGGGGGGCATTATGAGGGATGCCTTTCTACCAAGGAACTGACAAATTCAGCAGCATCACTTGCAAGGAATGTCTATATTTGCCTGGTAAACGGGGGATTATTGGGGAGCTGGGAGACACGGCGGCAAAGCTAAAATCCCAAGTGTACCATACTGAAGAAAATCCAATTAAGGACCAATCACACTGAAGTATTCATTTATTTATAAAGCTCAGGAAACTCACAGTATTGTCTCTGCAATGTCTCTTTATCCGGGTAACTATAAAAACATGGAATGTCTATATAGCTAAGGACAATCTTGCTGCAGAATAACAGATTTCCTTCATGATTTTTCTATCGCCTTCACTGAATTTTTAACACTTGGCAAATGACTAGATTTTTAACACCTGGAGTATTGTGACGAGTTCTTTCATTAGAAGATTCTATTTTCTTTCATTTTTAAAGGCTGAAATGCTATTGACCAGTAGTTCAGGAATGGGAGCCTGAATTCATGATGGTGGTTTGTTTCTCTCTCCACTCTGGCAAGCTCTGGCATTTATTTAGCCATGCTTACAGGGAGACAGTTTGGCATAGTGGTTAGCATATTGGACTGAGACTCAGGCGACCCGGGTTCGAGTCCCCACTCGGCCATGAAGCTCACTGGGCGACTTTGGGCCAGTCCCTGACTCTCAGCTTAACCCTACCTCACAGGGCTGTTGTGAAGACCGAGCTCCCTGCCTCAAGGCATTTACAGTCCAACATTCAGATGCAAGGAAAGCAAGAGAAACAGAAACAGAGTAAGTCCGAAGGGGGTCTCTCAGACCTCTGGACGGACCCCATCCAGTCTGACCCCCGGCTCCAGAAGAAATAAGGTGATAATTAATGGGGCAATAATAAGGCACTCAGTTCCACCACACATATTTAACCTTCAGCAAGAGAGGAGAGAGGACAGGTGGAGAGCAGGTGGGTGGTAACATGTGTGTTTTGTGAATGCATCTAAACTCGGGTGCAGGGCAAAGTGGTGTACCTGGCCATGTTTTTCAAGATTCAGCTTGTGGGAGCTGATCTGGTGTCGTGCTGGGGAGATCCAGGTTCTGGTACCCACTCAGCCAGGAAGCTCAGTGTCAGGAGTCAGGTTTGCCCCTTCAGACTTTCGAAACAACAGACTGATCTTTGGCAAAGGCCCTTTATCATCCACTGGACCCCCAGTAAGTCTTTCAGCCAAATTCTCTTTTAATGAAGCTCTTTGGGCCTCTATTCCAAAAACAAAACTGGATGGAGTGAAAAGCAAAACAGCTCAGAAATACAAAAAAGCAAAATAACCACCTTCCTGTCCCTCAACATACTGTAGCCTAAAGCTCTTTCTGTCAATAACTAAGCTTGGAAAGGCATTTCAACCTTTTAAAAAGTGTTTGTGCAGGAAGAGGGGATGCATACAAGCTGGGAAACCTCAGATGGTCTGGTGAATGGAGGGGGCATCTGAGGAACCTGAGTCTACGATCTGGCACTCTGCTTTACAGCCCAGGTACTGCACACTCTGTTGGAGCAGGATCCAAGGAACCACATACATACGAAAATCCATTTTGCATCCCATGTCACCCTTGGTAAAATTTCTTGCTACTGCGCAGAAGGTCCGATGTGCTAAGGCTGAATGTGCAGGTCATTGTTGGACAGAGTTATGAAGCTGGGTCTTTCGTTGAAAGTATTATACTTTATATACTGCAGAGATCAGCAGCATGCTGAAGACACAGACACAAAGCCCAGCATGGTGATGCTGTTGTTTGAAACGAGCACAAACTAGAATGATTGTAAATGAGCTTTGATGGACCAAGAATGATTTTTTGCAGCCGCTATTAAAATGAAGTCACTGTCTGAGCTTTTCTAAGCAGCTTATTACTGAGTAAATAAGCAATTATCAAGGAACATTTTTAAAATATTTAATATGTCTAGCGAGGACAAGAATAGACAGTCGCACCTTGGCAAGCATGGGATAGGTATATTCATGCAGTGCGGCCTGAGCCCTTGCCCTGTCTGGCTTTGGCCCAGTGCTGCGAAACGGTGCTGACTGCCTTGCTGAGCAGGCAACTGCCCCTTGGCATGAGGGGAAAGGGGACGCTGGAGGTCGGCGGGGGAGGAAACTGGGACTGCTCCTGAAGGCAGGTTCCTACTGGCATCCCAGGCTCCTTTGCTCCCTCTCTCCAGCATTTTATCCAGATGGCTGAAGACGGCTATCTGGGTAAAGTGCAGGAGGGAAGGCACACTCAGGTGCTCAGCTCGGCTCTGAGTTGGGAGACGTTGGTGTACTGGGGGTGGGGGTGAAGGGTGCAATCCGATGCTGGAGCTGCTCCTGTGCATTCGTATCTCCTTTCCCTCCTTCACGTTCCTCCTCAAAGGGTGCTTTTCCCAGGATGCCTCTGGGGCAGCGGCAGGCAAGCCAGGGCCCTCTGGACCTTTGGGTCCACAGCTCCCATCAACCCTAGGTGGGGACGCACCAATCAGCAAAACCCGAGCTATCCCGAGTGCTCCACATTCCAGCCCAAACTAGTCAAGTCCATTTACTTTTCACATGGAATGCAGTCTCTGTGCTTTAGGGTTTTTTTTAATTGCTTGTAATCTGCCTAGAGAATGTTATTTATTGGGTGAAGTGGAGATCCAATCAATCAATCAATCGATCAATGTCCATGCATAATTGTATGGGCATTGTTTCCAAATGTAGGCATGCTTTAAACGTACATTTTTTTGGTCTCAAATCACATTGCAAGCTGTGAGATGTATGGCCTTGGACTGCAAAATGGGTCTGAATCTGTATTCAGTCTGGAAAGAGGGACTTGGTCAATCCTGGCCAAAAGTGAACCAAAACTAATTGGTCCTACATCCCAAGTCCTAGCTTGCATAGCCAATGGGGAGGGATCATGGGTGTTGTAGTCCAAAGCATGTGGAGTAAGGGTGAGGGAGAAATTTGTCCAGTCTTTAGTGTGCGTTGCCCCAAAGCAGTCTTTGGACTTGACAGAAGGGTGCTGGTAGCCCATGATATAATGGCGATGTTTCTCCAGGAAAGCTAAGAACTTGAGGGTTCCTTTTCTCTCCCTCCCTCCACCCAATCAGGAGACAGTAGCAAGGTATTATGGGCCATTTGTATGAGAAAACTGAACTTTGGAGAAAGACATTGAGAGAGGTAATTATCCTTCCATTTTCTCACTTATCCAATTTCAAACAGCGCTGCCATAACAATATGTAATAAAATGCAAACATCGGGGAATATGACATGTAGAAATGCATACCTCCTGGAAAATGGCATACAAAAAGACATTTATCAGGGGAAATGCATACAAAATACGATGACTGTTTATGGAGACGTCTGTAAAAATATATCATCTGCAAATTGAGGGGGAAATGGAATAGAACCAAGCTGTGCTTGGGAAAAAGTGAACTTTTTCGAAAGTGAAACAGACTGATCTCTCTAACATTATTGCTGAAGGTGGACCATGTAAATTATTTAGGGGGCTGGGTGCCCGCCCAAGAGATCTGATGTTGGAACAGATAGCTGTCTGTTGGAGTATTTCATTTACTCCTTCACCAAGGGAAGTATCAACCTAGTTAAATTCATTCTGCTTGTATCATTCCATCAACTGCCCATCAACAGAATCTCACTTTGTGGAAATACACATTTGCTCAATCATGTACATCTGCAAATCCACACTTCCAAAATGAAGCAAATTTTCTCAAGACAGATCTGCCACCCACAACGCACAGTTTCACTTGATAGACTGTGGGGTTAAATGTGCATTTTCATTCATTGTTTTGTTACGTCTGTATTTTTTATGACTAGATTACTGTGAAATTGTGGAAGGTTAAAAAATGGGAGGAAGAAGAGGAAGAAAAGGAAGAGCAAATATGAGATGAATTACTGCATAAATTCAGCCACAGGGTTGAATTTACAGGAGCTGAGCAGCGCTGTCACAGACAGAACATTTTGGAGGATTTTGATCCCGTATTACCATAAACTGGAGAGGACTTGACAGAACATTCTAACAACAAATGGCCCATAATACCTTGGATTCTGCATGATTTAGGAAAAGACAATCTGCTGCAGAATCCACTGTCCATTCCTTAGGAACCTGAACTCATTAAATCCATTGTGGATTTCTCAGCTGGTATGTTGGTAAATAACACTAAAATTACACAATGCCCCTAAAGGAAATCCAACCTGGGGTAAAAGCTGCCCCCTGGAAGTTCCCACTGCTCAGAGGAATGAAGTGTTGTTTGTTCATCTTCTGGACATGGCCTTGCTCCTACTTGAGGTTTTAACTTTCATCTGTACAGCAAAACACCACAACATTTGTCCTTTTTTTTTTTTGACCCCAGACAAAGCTGCCTCAGGTAAGATGGATGCTGCATGTGAACCAGTCTGATATAAACCTCCTTTCCCCCCAGGAGGTTTGAATCAACAAAAGAAGCACTTTCAGGTTTCACTTATTACAGATAATGGAAGACTTAATCTTTCCTAGGCAAGGCATAACAATAAAATCTGCATAACAATGTCTGGCTGATTAACCTTTGATCTGCATAACAATAGTTTGGTCTCCAAATTCAAATCCATATAAAGTCCTTTCCCTCAATGGATTTTCATTCTCTTTGCTGGTGCTTTTAGCTCAGATGCCTGGCTTTTAAAAGGAACTAAGATCCACCGATGTTAACTTTCTTTTGAGACTTTGTTTGGTACCTTTTCTTTGCGATGTAGAAGTATTCTTACTCAAATGATGGGGCATTTTATTACCCCAGACATGTTTTGATTTGTAGGAAGAAAACAAAAATGGCAAGAGGCTGACATCTGGGACTATGCTTTATCCTCGAACTACTAACCTGGAGGTCTGCTGATGTGAAAATCACCAAATAGAATGGGGGGAGGGGTGCTTACTGCAGCAAGGGGAAGTTAGTATGAGAAATGGCATATTCTTGAAAAGTGTGCGGTAACAGCAATGTTTCTTTCACTTACCCCAAGAATATCCTCTGGAGAAAACCCTCCAGGGCTCTCCAGATGGTCATACCCCCGTCCCCTGCCTTACCCCCTTTTCCTCTCTATTTTGTGGTTCCCTGGCTTTTGGGCAGTACCTTTTCCCCACTATGTAAATGCTTCTTCTAAGGCTTAGATGTGGAGAGTGAGAGCTTCAAAATCAAATGGGTGTTGTGGCCCCGCCCCTTTGTCTCTGGCCCCACCCACTCCTGGGATGCTTCCCTCAAGGGCATCCCCAGAATCAAATATGGCCACCGGGCTGAAAGAGGCTCCCCACAAAATCCTAGTGTGTAGTTTGTTGTGGAACAGATTTCCAGTAAGTTCAGAATCTCAGAATGACGGTCCCACAATTTCTGTTGCCAGTGTTTTACAGCTGCTGGCTATTCAGCGAAAAAATGGAGAGGCATGCAGAACCGGCGGCCCCATAAAATGCCCAATGGACAGAAAATAGGAGTCAGATCGGGCGATGTTATTCTTTTAATGGACAAGCAGCTATAAATCAAAGCTGCAGCAAGCAGGCTTCCATTAGGTCTTTAGAAGTCACTCCACAGCTTCATTTGGGGTTTTCTTAAATGCTGGCCAATTCGCTCACCCACTAACCAGCTCCAGTTCCATGCATCTCTCCTCCCCTGGCTAGACATATTACTGCCTGACCCACTCACGCACCACCTCGCAAAAAAGGCACACACAAGGCTATTGCAAGTAATCTCTACACACATAGCCAGAACTGACTCCTTTCCATATGAATGTGTATACAGGATGAGAGCTAACCCACTGGGGTGGGCTTCCTAGAACTAAACCCACCAGCTCTGCCCTAGTTACAGATCTATGCAAATCCTCCGTATACATTGCCCTTTTTAAGAAGAAAAGAAAGGAAGCTAGCCATTAATCATTTTGCAATTTCTTAATTACTTGGTAACTTGATATTTTGTTTTCTTCTTCACTGGGTGCAGCCGAATAGGCTGAAGCTTTCTGTTTCAAAATATAATTATGGGGCATGTTTCCTTGCTTATTCTTTATGTGTCACATGTGAGTAATCTGGCAAAGGTGACATTTTATCCACCCACTTATACTGGCAACTACCAAAGGAACACATGTTTAACCTAAAATGCCTCCTACACGCAGCCACACTCAGTTGCCCTGTAGTGGCACCTGAGTAGACCTATTGAAACTCCCTGGAAAGGGGTGATTGCTGTGTAGCAAAGATAAATAATAATGGCATTCTGTAGGCATGAAATGAACAAAATTGAAATAATAATAGTTTTCAACAAATTATTTATTATTTTATTTAAAACATTTCTATGCCACCCCATCGCAACAAAGCCTCGGGGCAGCTCACAACAAAAACATACAAAATCGTACAAAAACTATACACTAAAAATATTAAAAGCCGGTGCATCTCAGCTTAAATTTTTTTAAAAATCCTACATAATAAATTAACACTTAAAATAAGTTTTAAATAAAAAGGTCTTAGCATGGCACCGAAAAACAAATAACAAAGGCACCAGGCGGACCTTTCTGGGGAGCGCATTCCATAGGTGGGGTGCCACTGCAGAGAAAGCCCTCCTCTGGGTACTCACCCTCCTAATATCATTCACAGAGGGTTCCCGGAGAAAGGCATCTGTTGAAAACCATGAAGCACAATCAAAAAGACAGAGAAGCAAAATGCAGATACTAACTTATTCCATCAGAGCATGGAACCCACAAGAAAAGAGGAAAGTTGAGCCAAACAGATTCAGGTTAAAGTAAGGCTGATCTAGTACTCAGAAGAGATCTGGTCAAACTCAGGTTAAGATAAATCAAAATATGCCAGGTCACAGCAAGTTCTAGTGAGCAGGAAACAGGACCTTGAATGGCTTCCAGTGTACTCTCTTAGCTGAGCTATAGGAAGATGTTGCTTCAGCAGAGAACTCAACTCATAGTAAGCTTCAGGAAGTCTTTCAGGACCTCAGGTTCAAGTGACTGTGCTCCCACTCCCCAGAAGAGTTGTTGGAAATCTTTAAAACAGGTCTCTCGAACCTCAACAGAAAGAAGTTTAAATAAAAAGTTGTTGCTATGTTTGAAATGTTGCCCCCCGCCCTTGGCCATTGGTTCTGCCCACAACTGGAATGAAGGTTTCAAGAATATTCCCAAGGCCAATTCAAGTTGCTAGATAAACCTCTAAACCCTGACATAGCTCAGGACTACAATACTTGATGGAGCATTTCTCCTGACATCAACCTACCTGCTTGCTACAGTCATCATCTTTAGGGAGCTTGGAAAAGGGCAAAAAGTGGCCATATTTCATCTTATGTTTTGATTATTTTGTATTTGTGGTGTAATCTTTTGAATCATCCAGAGATATCAATTTTTTGCTGGTAAATGAAATAGTCGTCGTAGTAATGATAATAGTAATGAGAAGGAGGAGAAATGAAAAATCCCAGTCAGTCACAGTGGAACTTAGTTTCATGTCCAGGATTGTGCCAGATCCCAAAGATTTGACAGCCAAGTCCCAAAGATATTTCTAAATATATGCATTAGTTTCAAATTAGTAGCTAGGAAGTTCATTTCCATATTTTCCAGATGTCAGTAGCCCACCCACCCTCTTTTTAAAAACTTCCATACAATGTTCTGCTCCCAAAACACTAAACATTTTGAGAAATGTCAAAATTAAGCATGAGCTAGAAAATCTGTAAATTCCAGTTCCCAAGACAGAAGGACAGCATTTGCTCGCAACAAACAAAGTTGGCAAGCAAATGTTAGCAACGCATTCAGTTTAGAAACTGCAAACCATAAGATAGGCTAGGCTAGTATGTTGTGCAGATGAAACAGGCAGATCAAGAAACAACATCCACTACATCTGCCAGTGGCAAATCTTTGATTGCATCAACTTCAAAACTAAGCATCACTTTTGCAGGTTATGATGCTTCTTCAGTGAATGCATTCCCAAGAAACTTTTGGCTACATGACATTCTTGTCCGATCCCTCACTTCGATAGAAGAGGAGTGGTGGCCACTTAGCTTACTTCTTGTCTAGACCCAGCTTTCTAGCACAGGGCTGTGGGACCTCTTTCAGCCAAAGAGCCAAGTTCCATTTCTGCGAAATCTGCAGTGGCTGCTTCCCAGGGGTGGGTGGGACATAAGGCAAAAGGCGCTGGGTCAAACGGGGAAGCCCAGAACTGCAGAAAGATGCTAGCCTATTTTAATGTAACGCTCTTACTGCCAGTAAGTAAGGCTGAAGAGAGGCTTTCAGGCTTCTAGAATGGGGACATGGTAAGAAAACCCCACATGACCCGCAGCTTCGGAAAGTGGGAGAGGCCTGGGAAAGGAATAGTAACCAGACTGGGATCCAAAGACGACCAGACTTGAGCCTTTAGGATTCCATCCTGGTCAAAGCACATCTTGAGAGCAGAGGAGATCTGCTGAAAGTCAGAATTACCATGTGCACCGCTGAGCCTGAAGTAGCCACTCGCAGGTCAGAGCAGGCCGTGTGACTGGCCCTGAGACCCATCAAACAGCTTCCATGGAGGCCTCCCGCTTGGATCAGCGCCACCAAAGGAAGTGGTTGCATTCTGCTGTGTCCAGACTGTCCATTCCTGTCTGAAGGGCTGCCAAAGGACTTTCTGCTGCCTGGAAGATGCCTTCTCTCTGAAGGGACCTCCAGTCCAACTCCAGTTTAGAGAGAAAGCAGCATCCGAAGGAAGAGTCCTGGCATTGCTAGTCAACAATCCCCTGAGTGCAGCATATGGGTCACTCTGGTGTGCAAATTGGAACACATATTTCTAAATTTTCTGGACTTACCAATGAGAAAATTGTACAAATTGCTTTGTCCTCTTCTTTTTTGCCAAAGCATTGTCCTCTTAGCACTGCAGGAGTGACCACCAAGCCTCCTTTCTCACCCCACCAGCCCATGTAATCCACCTTTTTTTTTGGCAGTAGCTACACCCTGATTTGGAAAATGGAACTGATCCTCTCATGGCACACATTCCATGG
The DNA here is from genome assembly GCF_004798865.1 of Varanus komodoensis. Taxonomy (NCBI): domain Eukaryota; kingdom Metazoa; phylum Chordata; class Lepidosauria; order Squamata; family Varanidae; genus Varanus; species Varanus komodoensis. The sequence goes on from NW_025335684.1 coordinate 8,946,082, forward strand.
AAAGCTGTATTTATGAAGAGCACTAAAGCATACAAGTGCCTCAGAGAAAAATGACTTCATTAAAGGAAAGGCTGGGTGATGGGGAGAGAGAAAGCAGAAAGCCGTCCTCAGATGAACTTGGAGAACAGTACTGGGAGACTTGTGGACTGGGCCTGAAGTTTTATTCCCCTTCATCTGTGTTTCTGTGGTTCTAGCTCTTGTGATTTCCATAGCAGCTTTAGTGCTGGGCATTGTCTTTTCTGTTAGATCTATAGCTTGGATTTTTATTGTATTAAGTTTGATTTGATTTTTCAGTTGGTCTGATGCCCAGCAAATTTGTTTTGTAAGGTCTCCGATCAATCCAAATAAACAAATAAAATGATTATTCGGGTTGATTTTCTTCAGCAACAAGCCTGGGTTGCTTGAATATACTGTCTCATCCAAGTGGCTGCTTCAGCACGGCCAGAAAGAGAGGATGCCAATCAGTGTGAAATTTGCACATGCCAGTTTTACATGTAAAAGTGCAAAGTGCAAATCGCAGCTATTGCTTAGGCAGAAAGTTCTTGCCCTAGTGGGGAAGACTGTGGCCAAAGGAGGCTGAAATCCCTCTCCGATGGCTTCGTTACTAGGCGGTCAGAGTTTCAGTGTGATGGCATTGTCTGTATTTTGGGCCTGGCCATTTCTCCTTTTCCTCGGATCCCATCCACCACTGGGAAGCAGCCCTCGAGAATGCTTCTGATACTGAATTCGGCCCTGGATGCCACTCGGTGGAATGCTAGATGGAACATGCGGAGGTTTCCCACCCCAGGAGCTGAGCATGTGCTCTCGGTTCACTAGCAGGTGTCCTTGGCAAAGGCCTCAGCTCAGGACCCCAGAGGGACAATGCCAGCAGTATAGGTAACCATGGGGCAGAGGGTGCAGAGCCATGGGGGAAGACCGTTGCTCCGTGGTGGGTCCCATGCTTGGCATGCAGACTGACCGAGGCAGCTCTGATTAAAAGGATCCTGGGGAGAACTTTCCCAAGAACCTGGAGCGTCATGGCCAGTCCAGGCAGAGGTGAGGCAACTGGGATGCTCTGCCTCTTCACACCTGCTTGTGGCAGTGACATCCCACAGATATCAGGGACCTTGGCTCAGTGCATCAAGGCATCTTCTACTGCCCCACTCCGACAACGTCAGCATAGAAGTGCTTTTCTGCCCCACCCAGTGCTCCACCAGCTTCGGTGGGTGCTAGCCACCGAGTCCAAAACGGGGCTGAGTGGACAAGTGTGTATGTCAAGTGCGAAGCATTTGCTCTGTCAGAAAGCCACTTACCCTGAACAGCTGACCATCTGAGATGTGAAAGAGAGGAAACCATTCTGGGACCCACGGGAATTGCATTTCTCTCTCTCTCTCCTGATTAATTTGTATAATGGGATGGCTCGCAACGAACACTGAGAAACCTGTTGCATTAGCTCTCATGCCTTTTCCCTGGTGCAGAAGAGTGTGTGACTCACACCAACAGCAATTGGATGTCTGCGATAAAGGGCTTCTATTGTTAAGGAGGATTTCTTCCAGCAGCAGGAAGACCTGAAAACAACAAAATAAGCGATCTCACTGTGAGTTTTCCTCTGCCCCCACCCGCAATGTTGTTTGAATCATTAGGCTGCCCGGTTATCTGAAAAGGGGGTAAATTTTTACCTCCAGGATGAAAGAATACCTAGCAATTGGTTTTGTGCGTGTGCATCCTATCAAACTGCAGCCACACTCATGAAAGGCATCCTTGTGCTGCTTGTACTCATAATTCAGGTTCCGATGAGAAGACTGTTTTTGAAACAGCCCGGACTTCGCCTGTGGTTCAAGGTCCAGAGCCTCAACAGGTGTTAGCTGTGGGAGAAATTAGCCCAAGAACAGACAGGGGGCTCAATCAACTTGGCGGTGGAAATATGGAGGAATTACAGCCTGAGGGAGAGGGCATTGAAATGGGAAGTCTCTCTGATGCAGACCTCCTACTCCTTGTGGTGGTAGATCCATCAAGATCAAAGAGAAGCTCAATTCACCGTCCTGAGACTTTGGTGATAGGATGGGATGAAAAAGCCTTTAATAGCTAAATAAATTAGGGGCACAGTGGGTGGGGAGGAGGTGTGTTGGTTTTCACAGCGCCCTCCCCTGGGAGTGAGACACAGATGGGCTCATAAAGAAAACTCTGGGAAATGAACAGTTCAGTTCACTTTGTGTATGCTCAGAAATTCGCTTGTTAACAATAAAGGTCAATAAGCAAAGAAACAGTGGAGAGGCTGATATTGCTTAGTGGGAGAAGCACAGCTCGTGACCCAAAGTAAACAGACATCCCTGGACTGGCAGAGGGAGAGAAGCCACTCCTGTGTATGCTTAGAAGCATCTTCCTTGATATAAAGCACAGGTGAGCTTCAGGAGCTGTGCCCCTGCTTAGCAACCAGGCATCAAGCTCCTGGAGCGGTCCAGCAAGAGGAGAGCTGGCAATGCTGGTTGCATTGCAGGAGGCAGCCATACCTGGCTGGGGTGCAACAGCAAAGGGTCAAGCGGCGACCTGTCGTGTTGCTTTTCCGGGATGCAACAGCCTTGTCCTTGTCCGTGGTGCTGGTCTACATTCTCTGATTTCTACAGAAAGGAAATTACAAAGACATCCTGCATAAAGGGTAAAGATTAGGATCTTCTATAAATGACTCTGTTTGTGTTCCATGGCTGTCAGGCATCCTCGGCTTCATCATCTGCTCACTGACTGACGTGGATCTTTTCCTCTCTCCCAAAAAATACGTCAAAAGCAAACACAGAATTTCACCATTTGCAGGCCGTTCTCTGGCATGTGACATATTGTGTATTTTTGCTTAGGTCAATATCAATAAGAAAAGCATGCAGAAAGGACGGCTGGATGGGAGACAAGTGTTCAAAATGTTACATGCATCACCCTATTTTTATCCAACTTCCCTAGTTTGTATGACCAGAGCTTTGTACAAGTCTAGAAAGCTTAAAAAATGGTCCACAAGTCTGAAATCCATGTGACTTTGAAAATTCGGTCATCTGCAGATTCATAGGAATCTACGGCAGTTTGAGACAGGGCTGCTTCCAATCCCTAATTGAGGGTTTTTCACTCTTTGCAATGAGCAATAATTCCATTGCAGTCTGGTTTCAATAAGGGCTTACCAATGTTCAGACCACACTATGGTGGAGCGTAGTGGAGAAAATGGAAACAGCTTTAACAAATTCATTTTCCCACACAAGTGGCCTGATTAAAAATCAACATTGTGAAGAAAATATGAACATCTATATGACATCTTTTTAATCATGATAAGTCCGTGCAGCCTTGCTTCTTGGTGGTATTGAATTTGGACATCCTAACTAATTTTTTTGCCCTAGAATGGTTTTGATGAGATGCGCTAATTATAAATTCACTTAAAGAGGCACGTTTAAGAGCTGACAGGGCATTCTTGGAGTAATGAGTTGGGAGATGCTTTCCCAAATAAACATCTGTCATTGCTGCTCATTAAAGGCAAGTTAAAAGTAACCTCTTTAAAGTGAAATCAAAATTTGTCAAAAAGACAGTTTTGTGGTAGAGTGGCCCTATGTGAAACAAGTCATTATTAACAAGTCATCCTCATTATTTACGTATTTTATGTATGTATATATGTATGTATTTAATCCTGCCCAGTAGCTAAAGTTCTCTGGGCAGTTCAGATGAATTAGAGCCCAAAAGACATTATATAAGCATAATATTAAAAATTAGCAAACCAGAATGTAAATAATTGGAAACAGCCTTTTAAAAAGCGATCAACAATACTGTACCAGGACCCACTAAAACAACTGAGATCAAAAGCTCCGTTACAGATTGGGGCTGGGGGTAGACAGGTCTTCACCTGAGGCCACAGAGATAGCAATCTGGGTGCCAGGCGAATCTCAGCAAGGAGAGAATTCTGTGGCCAGAGAGCCAGCATCAAAAGCGTTCCCTCCCTCGTGGCCACTCTCTGAGCCTCCCTCAGATACTGATTGCAAGATATGGGTGGTTTTCCTACTGGAGACCCATCACATCTTGAGGTTCTGGACCATGTAAGGTGCTGGCTTATGGGCCAAAACCAGCACCTTGGATGGATCGCCTACCTGGCCACCCATCCACCTTGAGAGCGATGGGGTAGGGTCGACCAATGTCGAAGGACGAGTAGGAAGAGCCGGCTCAGAGTTTGGGGAACCCTTGCGCAGAATGCCTTCAGGAGACCCTCCCTCTTCTCTACGGACATCACTGCCCATTCGTTTGCCGCCCTGGGTCTGATCAGAACCACAATCTGGAAAGACGCAGGACATGGAGTCGAGGTGGCCACTGTGCCTTGCTCTTGTCCTCTCTTGTGCATGCTTGGCCAAGAAAGGAACTAGGGAACCCACAGCAGGGCCTCCTAGAGATTCTCTGTGCGCCCCCTGCTGGTTGGTGAGCCTTCACATGTGCCCAAATATGCCCACCCCAGGTGCCCATCTTGCAGGTGGCATCTATAATAGAAGCTGCGTGTCTGTCTGTGCATCCCATCAATGTTTGTCAAAGCATACCATCGCTTGGAGATTTTTTTTCATTCTTCAGAAGTAATAATGGGGCAAAATTCCCAAAATCCCCTTCCCAAAATTCAAACTGCCATGTTAGACATTTGTGTTATCTGCAGCCATCGTGCCAGAAGCTTGTACTGCTTAAAACAAGGCATGTCATTTTGTGCTAAGAAACCAGAAAGTTAATGAGCCCTGGGATGTGAGACTAGTTGTGTCAGTTCTGTCCTCAGTGGGTCTTTGCTGAGTGATTGATTGGTTTATTCCATCATTATCCGCATATCCTGCCTTTTCTCCTAAAAGTGGCTCAGAGCGGCTCATGAAATCTTCCTCGTTCCCTTCATTCTACCCTCACAACTCTGCCGTGAGCGAGACGAGGCTGAGAGCCCATGACAGGCCCAGAGTCCCCAAAGGAGCCTCATGGCCAGTGGGGGCAGTCTGCTATGGCCCAGCCTGGCACCCGACCCCTGAGGCAGTACTGGTGCGGTGCTGAGGTTGCGCTGCTGATGGGAATACGCCTTCTCATCATGGTAGGACTGGTGATGGGGAATCATGGCCTATGGAAAGCAAAGAATAACGCACCTGGTAAGTCTTGCCCCCAAGCCAAGGCCAAAGCCTACGTGTAAGAAGGCTTCCTAGATGGTCGTGGGGCTCCATGCCACACAGTGAGAATCACTGTTGTAGGGAAGTGGCTTCAGCCCAAGTCTTGTTCCCTTTGGGCTCTCCTCCCTGCCCGTTTCTTCTGTAGCCATCACTCAGCACAAAGTCACTTTTTCAAAGAACATAAAGTTTGGTGAACTTTTTGATGGGCAAACGTGGCTAGATCCCATTCTGGGAGCTCTAACTGACGTGGGTGAAAGCAGGTGGATGCAAGGGAGCCGGGGCAAACGTCTCCGAAAGGATAGATGGCTGTGAGTTACGCATCCTCGGATTAATTTGGATGTGCCCCTGATGGAGGACAAGGCAGACTCGTTGCCAACGAAGAATAATGATCGTTTAAAAGAAATGAAGGCATCTCACCACAGGGGGAAAGACAGATTAGGTGACTCATGTGCTTTTTCACTAGCAGCCTGGGGGCCAGGTGTGGAGCTTCTCGCTTCCTCTCCTTATGGTTCTTTGACTTTAAAGCAAACTTGGCCTGGAAAGCCCACCAAAGAAAAAACCAGATAGAGCCCTCTTCCTGCTCTCCAGAACAGAGGACTATCCTCTGTAAAGGAGGACACCTGGGCACCCTGCACTGCTGCTCTGTCAAGTTTCTCATTTGAGCAAGTGTGAGAAAGAATTCGCAGCTATAACGACACTTTTGGGAGTAACACATCCAACCAATGGGTAGCACGTTAAGATGCTTTGCTAAAGTTTTGCTTCTTAGAGTCTGTGAAGGCCTGGAGTAGCTTGCAAACCTGCCAAGAGCAGCTCGGTGCTCCGTGGACCAGGAGATAGAGTGGACTGCACTGCAGGGGGTGTGAACCACAGGTGCATGGGCCAGGTTTGGCCCACCTGGGGTTCCAGCAGGGTCCTCCAGGGTTTGCCAGTTGGCCATGCGCCCTTCCCTTGACCTTTCTTTTCCCCAGCCACCAATGCTGGTTTCCTGGCTTTTTTGTGTTCCTCTCCTAATGCACATGCTAAATGCTTTTCTTAAGACGTAGTTTCTGATAATAAGGGGTAAGTTTATTTATGGTTGTGAGCCGCCCCGAGGCTTCGGTGAATGGGGCGGCATAGAAGTCTCCTAAATAAAATAAATAAATAAATAAATAAAATATGCTTGCATTTGGGGTCCTTTTGTCCCTTCCCTGCTGCCTTCAGTGTGCCCCACCTACTACTAGAACATGACCCTGGAGAACGTCATCAAATTTATTTATTTATTTAAGATATTTGTATGCCATCTTTTGCGAGTCCTTGGGATTAAAGAAGGCCAGACCTCTCATCTCTAAAGGGTTAAGGTTCTAAATAATAGAACAGAAAGTAATAAAAATACTCCTGGGGGGGAAAAGTGATGTACCATAAGCACAAAAAACAAAACAAAACAAAAACCCTACTTAAATTGAGTAGAGCCTGAAGATGGTGTATTCTAAGTAAGATGTTAATAAAGAACAAATAAATGTTCTAGTGCATAACTGCTGATGTTCTGACACATGCCATGCATTGTTTTCCTTCAGCTTCATGATGCGTACCTCATTTAACTTCTGGCATACCTGGGTCACTTCCAGGGCTCCAACACCTTGATAGGGTCTCATTTCATTTCCAAATTGCCCCCAGTGTTGACTGTCATTGAGTGTTGGCAGGATGTCTCCAACTTTTGGTGATCCTGTTAATGGAAGCCTCTGAAATATCCTCTCCATGATTGTCCTGCTTAGCTTTTCTAAAAGCAAGGCTGTGACTTCCTTTATGGAGCCAATCCATCTCTGATTTGGTCTTCCTTTTCTCCTTCAACTGCCTTCGGCTTCCCCAGCATTTATTTATTTATTTAGAATTTTTGTATGCCGTCCCATCGCATGAGCCTCGGGACAGCTTACATACAATAAATAAACGTAATACAAATAGTGCACATAAAATCCAGATTCACCCTGGCTGCAAATTAAAACCTATAGATGATATTAAAAATTGTTAAAATATTGTTTAAATTAAAAGGTCTTTTCCAGGCAGTTTTGCCTTCTCGTGATGTGTCCAAAGTATGAAAGCCTCAGCCTTTTTGTTTCTAGGGAAAGCTCTGGCTTGATTTGAACTAGGACCCACTTGCTTGTCTTTCTGTAGGTCCAGGGTATTCACAAAGCTCCATGATTCAATTCCATCCATTTTCTTCCTGTCAGCTTTCTTCCCTGTCCGCCTGTCTGCCTTTCACACCCATACACATAATCAGGAATACAATAGCGTAGATGATCTTGGCCTTAGTCTCCAGTGAAACATCCTTACATTTTATTATCTTTTCTAGTTCCTTCATTGCTGCCCTTCCAAGACTCAGCCTTCTTCTGATTACTTGGCTTCAGCATCCCTTTGAATCGATGACTGAGGCGAGGTAGACAACAACTTTCAAAATTTCTATTTCTTCATTGCTGATCGGAACATTCTGTGGTTCCTCTGTTGCCATGATTTTTGTTTTCTTAAACAATCCCCCAATGTAGCAAAATTAAGATAGTACCTAGACATTCCTGCTCAGAGCCTTGTTATCCTCCATCACTAGATGGAGCCCACAGGTGCAGCGACGAAGTGGTGGGTCTACCAGACGCCAGTTTGCTCACGGTCCCCTCAAACCTGGAGGCAGCCTCGTGCGTTACTGGTTCAGAGCTTCCTCTCCCTTGTGCGAATGGGACCTCAAGCATCAGATCTGGCCAGTTTCCCAGTACAAAGAAGTCGTGCATGTTCTAAGCTATCTATACTAACGGCAAACCCAGGGTAATATCCAGCAACGGATACTGTGGGTGCTACGCACAACTCAGCCAAAATGCTTCCAGTTTTTATTAGGGCTAGACTGCATTGCAGAGCAGCAAACTGGCTTGGGCTACATTTGGGATGTCTCTGCCATGCATACCAGATGTTCTCAACACACACAGAGGGCAGGTATCCAGAGGAGGCATGGCTAGGCACTTGCCAAGCACCTGCACAGTAGCTGGGGCCCTGGCAAGGCCCCCCGGGGATGCTCTGCCCCTGCCTCATCGCTTCGGCCGGCTTGTTCACCTGCAGCTCACCTGACCCAGTGAGATGGAGGACCAGGAGACGCCGCAGCCCGCCTGGCCCGGCTTTCTGCCTAGCAAGCAAGCAAGGAGGACCCAAGATGGGAAAGAGGGTGGAGAGCACAAGCAGATGGCGGCTATGGCAGGGGGAAGGGCGGGAGCCCCTTGCCCACAGAGGTGGATCTGGCCCCTGATCACCATCTCCTCAAGGAGCCACTCCTTGGCTTTTCTGAGCAAAGTGAGCTCAAGGCTTCTCACAATTGATTTCTTTGCTGGTTCCTGTTTCTCTCTCTCTCGTGCATTTTTGCTTTCTTGCCAGAAATGCCTTTGCAGTCTGCGAGGACGCACAGCCCAGGGTAGAGCACGTACTTCACATGCAGAAGAACCAGACTGAATCCTGGGTGTCTCTGGCCAAGAGGATCAGGTAGCTGCTAATGGGAAAGTGCTTTTCCTGAAACCCAGGGGGGGGCACTGCCAGTTAGAAGATGCATGGCGGCCTCGCACACGCACTTCCCACAGGAAGCACCAAACCTCTGAGTAAAGGCAGGCGGCGTCCTGGGCAAGGGGCGCCGGTGCCCCCACGCCACGTCAGTGGGTCTCCTGGCCCACTGCAGCTTTTCCCTTCAGCCTTATAGGTGCCATCTACCATGGGGGAGCCATTTGGAGGGACGGGTCCAGCACCATGGATGGACCCTATGCAATCATATCAAGCTCAAAAGGAAAGCTGCCATGGACACGCAGTCTGGCCGGCCCAGGAGTTTCCAGCCTCTCCTGGTTACAGGATCACTTCAGCATCCCTAGATTAATGGTAAACCAGCAAATGCTTCTGCCCTTATATGCAGGAGTTTCTATGCCTTATGCTGAGGAAATAGCCACAGAGACTGATCCAAAACTTGGCAGTGTAGGGGAGGTGGTCTTGAAGATGTTCTGGGTCAAGTTTGAGGGAGAAATGGCAATGTGTGGCTTATTTATAGGAGCTGAATAGTCAAAGCATTTTAACACATGCAGGACCTCACTGCCCCCCCAGCCCCACCCCGCAAGGACCTGCATTTTTACCTTGCAGTAAAAATGACCCCATCTGCACAGTTCGTCAACTCTTCTGGAAAATAGATTGCCGTTTTAGGCGAGGAAAGGGTGTAGTATAGACTGTGCTTCCAGAAAAGTATCAGGCGTTTTCAGATTTCCAGAAGCTTCTGAAAATAGTTCTAGGTGGAAAAATTGCCTCTTTTGAGAAGGAGCCATTTTATGAATCTTCTCGGAGGGAGGAGAAAATCACCAGTGCCTTTTTTTCTGTTTTTCCTGCCCTGGCTTTATTTTCTTTGCTTTCTTTCACTTGCTTCCCATTGCTACCTTCCATTTCCCAGTTGTCTGGCAGCAACCTGCCCACTCTTCCCCGTGAAGCCTCAGACTTAGGTCATCTCTTCATGATTAATCTCTTCTTCTGGATTAATCCAGAGCCTTTTTTCCTGAAAGAGGAGGATACCCTTTTACGTATGAGGAGGTAAATCCCTCATTGCACAACTCAAGGTGGCACTGTGCTATACAGTGGCGTTTACAATTTTCACAACACTCCTGCAGTGAATCATGGCGTTGTCCATGAAAATAATGCGTTATCTCAGAGCCACCAAATGGCTGGAAAACACAGGAGAGGAGTTCTATGTCAGGTAAAGGACCCAGAAACTTCCACGACTGAAGGATCATGGTGGCCTTCAGAGGCATTTGGACCACAACACCCAGAATTCCCATTGAGCAGGGCAGTTGACTGGGAATTCTGGGTGTTGCAGTCCGCACGTTTCTGGAAGGCACAAGCTCGGGGAAGGCTAGTGTAGAAAAACCATTAGCCTGATTCTGGAGCGTTGTGTGGAAAACGAGAGGCCACAAAAGTTGGTGGAGAATATCTGAAGAACATTCTTCCAAGAGGGTGGAGGAGGAGAAAGAGACAGGGAAGGATCAGGGATATTCCCAGGAAAATTCCCAGCCTGCCTGTACTTTGCTGGTACCATGAAGAGCCGCTGAAGTGCCTGCCCTGGTCAGACATTTGACTTCTGTGTGTTTTAGACAAGGACTAATGATAATTACTTCCCCCACCCACCCAATAAGCCTGACAAAAAAGTTAGGAAAACAACTTTGTCATGATATGATGGCTCCTAATTAATCAGCACTGCAGCCGGTGGTTCTTTGTTTAGCTCAGGCTCACACAGTTCCCACATCACATAAACATACCAAACAATTCATCTTGTGCTCCACAAAGATCACAGACGAGGCTTACGGTGTGTTTGCCGCCGGCATCGGAAGCTCTGGACTATCATACCCAGAACTCCGGTGGACTCTGATATGCTTCCACATAATTCAGTTGGATGCTTTATTAACAGGACAAGTTGTGCCAGAACTGCCCAAGGGTGATACAAGGGTGACCTCGCCTGCATTTCTGAAGGGTCAGTATGTGCTGCCTCCTGAAGTTACGCCCCGCTGCAGTGGCACATGGATCACCATTTGACAATATCATCCTCATAGAATCAGGTTCTGCAGAAGTCAAAGGAATCAGTAAAAGGACAGACAGCAGCAGAACATGTGAAGAAAACATCCCCAAAGTCTAGAGAAAATGGCGAGAGGGTGGAGAAACTGAGAAGAGGGAAGCAGGGAAGCAAGAGGAGGCAAGGCCTGAAAGAGGTGCATCAAACGGGAAAGACCTGGTGGGCTGCATTTCAAAGTCCTGCAGGGCAGCTGAAGTCAACAGGTTGCAGGTGACTGTCCCCGGCCCTGGTCTCCTTCCCAGTTGTCTCCAAGATATGCAGCCTGAAAAATACATGGGAAGACCATCTTTCTCCCCCACCACCCCACCCCCGGTTTGCAGTTACTCTATCAATAACAGATCCGATATTCAGATCCTTCAAATATGAAATGTGAGCTCTTTCCTGTTGCCATGGAAAAGATTGTCTTGCTCCAGTAACCCTGCTCAGCCTCCGAATAGTTCCTGGCCACCCATCCCAGCTCAGGCATCACCCTGTTGTTTATGCAAATTAAATTGTTGGAGGAGGGCTGTTTTGTTTCCTGAACACTTGGAACAGACACGGAGTCCTCCAGCATTGGAACATGAAAACCCTGTTAAAAGTTTGGGCCAGGCTTTTTAGCAGCTCCAAATTGAATTAATGTCATTAGACTAAGCAGACACAAGGAAGCCTCCCCTGTTCTCGTCTATTGACCTGTGCCACAGATGAGGATTATAGTAACCACAGAAGGAAAAAGTAGCAAGGGCAGGAAGGAAGGAAGGAAGGAAGGAAGGAAGGAAGGAAGGAAGGAAGGAAGGACGGACTCGTAGGAACACCAGAGGGTGCTTTCTGTGGAAAGGGACCACTGGGCCGTGTCACTCAGCATTCATCCACTGCAGGGAAGTGACCTTGGCTGCTGTACAGGAGGGGCTACCTGTCAGGGATCCTGCACCTGCAGCAGGTGGGAGCAAAGCCAGGTGGTTGTGGCTGAACTGAAAGATTTGTGGCTCAAGCCCATGGGACGACAAACAACTGCAACGCACCCAGATTTGTAGATGCTAACTTATATGTGCTCTGAAGGCTCTCTCCTGAGGACACCCCCGTTGCAGGAGAGAAGAGGGCATGCATTTCAGGAAAAAAACAGCTCAGACAGAAAGGTTTGGGGGCAGCAGGAGGGGAGGCACCTGTGGGTGAAAAGCCGGCTCATCCGGGGGATTGGATGCAGCAAAGATCAGCAGAGAACCAGGTGCCCATCGAGAGCAGGGGGTGGGACGCAGAGATTCCCAGGGACGTGGAGCGCCAGTTCTAGCTTCCTCCAACACCACTCTGGGGCCGAAGCCTGCAGTGAACAAGGTCACCCCATTCCCCTTCCCCTTCCTCCTGCATTCAATTTAATAGGTACAACCACTTTTGAAGTACTGGATCCAGTTCTGGTCACAGCACCTCCAAAAGGATAATGCTCCAAAACCAAAATAAGCAAGGGGCTGGAAGGACTGTCCTGGGGAGAAAAATGCTACAACATTTGTGGCTTTTTAAGCTTAGGGGAACAAAAGGCAAGGAACAAGGGTTTTGGAAGAGGTGCATAAATGACGCTGAACGTGGAGAACATGCCTAGAGCCAGAAACTGAGTTAATCCATCCCAGGAAGCTTGCTGGTGGGAGATCCAAAAGGAAGGACTTCTTCATAGTACAAGATGTACATAGTTAAAACCATGGAATGGTCTGTCAGAAGATGACCTCATGTGCTCAGCACGGGACTGAAACCCGCTTTAACTGAGACCAAACCTGTGTGGATGAACCAGTAAGGCTGGACCATCTTTTATCTGGGGGGAACGCAGAAATGTTTGTATGCTCTCTGCCGATGGAAGCAAAGTTCTAAACTTGTATACCATCATGCAAATTTAGAACTGGAAGTACCTTGGAGGTCACCTGGCACCTGCTCCATGCTTTCCTACCCCCTGATAGTTCAGAAGGTATGGGTCATCCCTTAGACTGTTGTAACTCTGCAGTCCAAGGCTCTGTTTCTGACAAATTAATGTCTTGTCATTATTTCCTCTTTGTGCCTTCCTTTTGCTGATAAAGCGGGTTTCTATTAGAATGGTGAGTCATGCTTTTCATACTCTTCTGATCCATTATCCAGACAAGGATAATTCCAGGAACTTCCTCTGCCCCTTTCATAAACTAAATGAGAGCCATCCCTCCTCACCAGTCCTTTACAAGACTGCACAAAGGCGGGCTTAAGGGACTCAACCTGCGTACCGAAATGAGATGGTGTTTTGACCAGCTTGTCCTCTGGATTTATGATTCACGCAGGGCATGTGTCACGCCCCCTGCAGGAACCCAGTCTGGAGGACAGTCTGGAACTCTGTGAAAAGAATATCCCAGAGGTCCTTTGGAGGCTCTGGAGGAATAGTGGGGGTCCTTTGGAGGGGGGGGGGGTCCTTTGGAGGAAAGAGGTCCTTTGGTGGAGGGGGAGGAATAGTGGAGGTCTCAGGCATTTTGGAGAGAGAATTCCCTCCCCACCTACATCTGATTTGGAGGCACAAGTTTCATCTCCTTTCATTCATTACATTCCTATGACACCCAAATGCAGAAGCTGCCTGCATGGTTTACACAGATTAAAACTTTAAAAACCATTATAAGAACATGAATGTTTATCAACACAAGCACATGAATCTAAAATTAATTTTAAATAATCCACAAGCAAAGTTGAAAACCTGATTAAAAGCTAAACAAAAACACATCATATGCTGCTAAATGCCTGAAAGAAGATAACAGTGAAAAGATAGCTGAAAGATCACAGTGTTGGTGCCTCTTTTGGAAGATCGTTCTAGACCTGATGTGGCCAGAACCAAGAAGGCTCTGTGAATGCATAATCTGAGGAAGCTCAGGTATAGGTTTGGCCAGGTAAAGAAGTGCCCAGCCAAGAAGCAAGCCTGCCCATGCATATGAGGGTGGTCCTGTGTGCATTTCCCCATGAAAAAGATCTTTCTTCAAATGGATTTGATGAGTTGCCACCATGCCTCAGGCAGTGCTCTGAATGCTCAGGCTGAAAAGCCTTCAGCTCAAGACAGCAGTTAAGAACCTTTCTCTGCAAATCAACTCTTGAGCAGGTTGTTATTCCACCATTATTAATTTTGGTTTCCGGGCACCAATTTCTTTTCCTGTTTTTCTGCTGGATAACCTCTAGGTGGAGCTGTGCTAAAGTGGTATAATGCTGTTACCAAAGCAGAAATCACATTCCTTTTAGTTTTTCAATTAAATACTGCATTTTCAATTAAATACTTCTGTAACGAAAGGGAGGGAGGGAGGGAACTTCACTCCAAGTGCTGGTTAGACACAGGTTAAACTGACATCATCTGAAGAACCCATGACAACTATTAACAGCTCACAAAAATGCATCTCGTAGAAAAGCCCTGACTTTGCCTGAAGGCTTTGCTGCATCAAATGCATCCTGCTGTTAGGACAGAGCTGGGTATGAAGCTGGGTCCTTTGATTGCAGAATAATAAATTGCACATAGCCAACATTAAGCCATCAGACAGCTCGTTTTTCAAAGAGGAGACAAAACTTTGGTTTTGCTCTGCTACACGTGAGTTATGGGCCCCTCCTACGTCTTGGGGGAGTGAATTACGTGCTCCCTCCCAGCTAAGCAATGTAGTTCATATTTCAGTGGTGGAACTGAAACACAGGAAAGCAGGCAAAGTTACCAGAATTACAGCTCCACTTTTATTTCACAGGGGAATCCTGCAGGGAGCTTGTTCTTGCTGTTGGTGGATTTATCACTTCCTCCTCAGAACTGTTTTGAATCATGGCTTAGCTGTGGGCTTCGATGGGTCTGAAGTCCTTTAAGGGGCCCTTCCGCTGGTCTAAGCCCCTGCTGTCACCACTGGCTTGTTCAGAACGTTTGGGAGAAATCGTGTGTTTTCATGGTGGTCTTTAAAGGACAGCAAGTGCAGGGGGCAGGAAAGGGCAACCGCAGGACAGCCGGGTGGGTTTGCTGGAGTTCTGCAGGAGTCTCCCTTTCCTGTTTGCCCAGCAGGAGCACCACTGCGGCCGAAGCCCATGTCAGAGGCTGAGTTCCCGGGCGCTCTCCGTGGTGCTGAATTCCCCCTGCTAAGGATGTGCAGCGCCATGGAGCTCATGAATGAGAAGTCACACTGGCATGGGAGCCCTCACCAACCCACCCTAAATGGTGTTTCTGGAATAGGAAGCTTGGGGAAGGGGGATTCAGGAATGCTTGGGGGGGTGTAGGAGGGTACTCCTGAGTATGTGTTCAAATTCTCCCAGTCCTTGATCCTAAGCACTTGTCCCCAATCCTGAAAACAGCATTATTTGCCTAACCCTGGTTGCCGGACACTGCGTTTCTCACTGGGGGTGGCTGTGTGTCCTCCTTCGCAGAACACTGTCCTCTGTTTCCAGCAGATCCTCTGCTCAAAGGGCTGCCCAGCCCACGTTTGGTTTAAAGGTAAAGAACCTTTGGAAGGCAATCCTGGCCTTGAAGCTGTCCCTGAGCGGCACGTGGGTAGCAGAATCCCACACTGTGGCGAGATGAACTGCCGGGCTATGCAAATTGCAGTGACCTTGTCTAATTGCACACCTGCACATCTGCATGCACAAATATGCACATCTTAGGCAAACCAGAGTCCTTTATTATGAGGAATTTCCTCTTTTGCAGATATTCGTTAATGGCCACTCCAGCTGGGACAGGGCGGAAGTTCATTGATCCCATAAATCACACATCTGCCTGATCTTGCTTTAAACAGAAAGAGAAGAAAAGTTTAGGGGCACTCCCTGGCAAGTTTGGAGAGAAGAAACTCCTCCCCACTTGAAGACACACCCCAAAGCTTCCCTATAAGTCCCAGATTTGTTGTTGTTGTTGTTGTTACGGTGGTTGGTGAGGGAGAAATCCAAAAGCTACAGAAGCCTGATATGTTAAACACAAAACAGTGAGCAGGTTTTGCAGCTCAGCAGAAATCTTTTTCAGGTTAAGCAAAAAGCGGGGTGGATGGGGGCAGAAAGGAAACTGGTGGACATGATAGAAAAGCCTTAGTCTGCAGGTGGCTTTACGGAGATATGGGGGGAACACTGTGCAGATTACAGCAACATTTTCCATCACCCACCAATAGCCTTTCCTCCTTTATCAATATCCAGCCCAAAAAAGAGTGCTGATGAACTCAGAAGCTCACTTGCTACTATTACGCAATGTATTTATTTACAACACACACACACATCTAAGCAGATGCCAGAGTGGTAAACAATAGGAATATTCAAGTAAGAAACAAAGAAGCACAATATTAAAACAGAAAACAAAAAACAGAACCAAAGCTGTCACCTAAGGAAGTCTTCTTGAAAAATAGTGTTTTCTGGAAACGATACTATGCTGACACAGCTATAATATACTCTGCCTGCCTGACCTCCAGAGCCAGGGATTTCCAGAGAAAAGGGGCCGCCACATTGAGGGCCCTTCTCCGAGTGGACTCTGGCTGGGCATGGTTCGTGCCATCTGATAGCCTCACTCGGTGGGCAGGATGATAAGGGATGACGCCGTTGGTCCTAGTCCTTGAATGATGGGAGTGGGGAAGCGTCGTCTGCTCTCCGTGAAATCTACAAGCCCTGCCTTCTAATTGTC
This sequence comes from Varanus komodoensis, assembly GCF_004798865.1. NCBI lineage: Eukaryota > Metazoa > Chordata > Lepidosauria > Squamata > Varanidae > Varanus > Varanus komodoensis. The sequence goes on from NW_025335684.1 coordinate 8,962,388, forward strand.
CTCCAACATTAGTCAAACCATGACACCCACCACCTTTCAAAACCAGTAGTGGATGGCAGCGGGGCGGTGGCACGGCAGCCCCGTGGACAAGAACATGGCTCGAGCGTCAAGGGTCCTATCTTCCGTTCCCATCATCTCCCGGTGGGGCTGGAACCTTCTCCAAAGCCCTTGAGAAATGTTCCCAGCCAGTGCCTTCAGGATGGGGTTCGACGCAGGCGTACCTTGAGCTTTCTGTGATGCCTGTAATCCATGCAGAAGGACAGTCCTCCCTGTGTGTGACATTGGCAACCAACTGAGTACAGCTTGGCCCTAAGACAGCGGTTTGCTGCCGCTTTTCCTGGATTTCCTCTGCCCTGAATGGGTAAGAGGAATGTTGCAAGAGCCCAGCTGGACCAGGGCAAAGGCCCAAAGCGGGCCGGTTCCCACAGGGGCCAACCTGGTGCCTTGAGAAAGCTCTCAAATGGGACATGAAAGCCATCCCTAGCCAGAGGGCCACCTGCCATGAGAGATGGACAAGCTGCAAGACGTCTACCCCTTTTTTCCTAATCATATGTGTTCGAAGCACGGGCCATAGCTGGAAACAAGTGCCAGAACTAAGCCCTGGCTTAAATTAAGCCCCCCTGCCTGATGCTAGATGGCCATTGTCGGTCTGCAGGGGTTGGTCTTTAGGACAGCAGAGGTATTTTGGTGGTACCGACACAATCGCAGCTGCCCATGCAGTACAGCACTTGGACTGGAACCTAGGAAATGTAGGTACTTGTTCCCACTCAGCCCTGAAGCTGCTTAGGTGACTTTTTAATTCTTCAAATGCAAATACCAAAAACAAAAAAAAACCAAAAACAAAAAAAACAAAAAGCAAGCAAACATATAATAAAGAAAAACACACAAAATAAAGTCTAAAAAATAGAAATCACACTGTACTTAGTGCACCCCTACACTGTGGCCACAGCTGCCTAAGGTGACTTTGGACCAATGGCAGACTCCCAGGCTAGCCCACTTCGCAGGGTTGTTGCGAAGGACAGGGGGAGAATCTTGTGAGCCAGCTGGGGTGCCTTGCAGGAGGTAGAAAGGGGTGTCGCGGTGGGCAGGAGCAAACTAATAATAAAATGCCAATATCACTGAAAGACTCCTTTACCAAAATCCGAAAAGGATTAGTTAAGCAATGCTAAACACTAATCATATTTTTGTAGTCCAGTCGTATTTTAGAAATGCTACTAGAAGGGGTAACGATAGGGGGCTTTCTTTTTCTTTTTCTTTTACTAGGATGGATGCAAATGCTAGCAGTGGTGATACCAGAGTGAGGATCCGTCCTAGTAAATGGAGAGTAAGGGAGACGCGTTTCTCCTTATGCAAAGACCTGGCGGAAGCAGTCAGCTGCTAGGACCCCGAGCGCGCCCGCTGCCCGTGTGTAAAGCGTGTGTATTGGAAGGCGGGCAGCGCAGCCAGCAGCTCGCCGCCCGGCGAAGTGAAGAGCAGCGCGTTAACCCTTGGCGTGCCGGCCGGCCGGCCGCCCCCCCCCCCCCCCCCCAGGGCCCCCCCCCCCCCCCCGGAGAGGTGGGCCACGCGCTGCCGCCGCCTCCTCCAGCGACGGGGCTGCGTGTGAGGCTGGCTGGCTGGCTGGCTGGCTGGCTCCTTCCTCCCCCGCGCAAAGTGCTCGGCATCTCCGGCGGCGGCGGCGGCGGCGGCTGGGATGCCGAGCGCCTGACTCCGTTGCCTTCCGTCCTTCCTTCCAGCGAGGCTCAGCCAGGGACCGGCAGGAGAACGTCGATGGAGCAAGATTACATCCACACGCACAACAGCACCTCCCTGCAAGGCTGTGGCTTGGGTTATGTGCCAGTCGTCTACTACAGTTTGCTGCTCTGCCTGGGGCTGCCAGGTAAGGCTGGGGGCGGGGAGGGGGCAGCGCTAGAACTCGCGGGGGGGGCAACTGGGCAGCGGGGTCTTCCCCGCCCGAGGCGCCGCGGAGGCCGCCGGTGCCCAGGACCACCAGGCATGTGTCGGCGGCTCGCTCCAAGTTCCCCCGAGTTTCGCCCCGCCAGTCCCCCCACCCGCCCATCGCCACCCCATCCCAGCCCTTATTGCCTCCAGGTGTTACTGACCGCCACTCCCATAAACCCCAGCCCAGCCCGCAAGGTGCAGGGGCTGGGGGTGCTGGGAGTTGTAATCCCAAACAGCTGGAGGGTGACCCTTGCGGGCATCTGTGCCTACCCCTTGAAGGGTGTGCTTCAGTGGGGCGGGAACGATGCAGGGCTCGCTAAGGGGACGGTCCTTGTGCACTGGGCAGGGTCGCGGGTTTCCAAAACGAGGAACCCTGCTGGGGTTAAAGTTTACCTCTGGCATAGACCCTGTGGCACACTCAAACACACACACACACACACACACACACGAGCGTCCAGACAGAAGGTTTGGGTTTGCAGAAGAGGTTGTTAAGGTTTCCCCAGAAATGTAGGGTGGAGAAGAACTTCCAAGTCTCTCTACCTCTGGCTTGGACATGTCAAGCTATTCCCACCCCGCCCCCCTCCAAGTCTGCAAAAAAGAAAGAACGAGGAGGAAGGAAGGAGTGAGTTTGGGTTTGTGCAAGGGAAAGCATGCTGGATACAGGCATCTTGGTCCAATGATTCTTTTACAGGTTCCACAATGAGGCCTGGCTTTCTGGGAATGTTTGGGAGCTGAGTTCAGAGAAAACCCCGCTGGAGGACACGTCTTTGCCTCAGACGGGGCTGGAGGGGAAAGGAGTTGAAAGAAGTGAGGCCAGTCACTCCAGAAAGTTGGGGTTGAAGTCAGTGTGAAAAGCCCTTCTCCCAGAGCATTGCTAGGTCGGGCCGAAAGCCTCTCTTGCCAAAAGTGCCCTGTCTCCCAGCAGAGCCCCCCCCCCCCCCGCCAGCCCCCTGGACACCTGCAAGGTGCTCGTGATGGCGGCAGCCCAGCCCTCGCCTGCCGCATTTCCCGGAGCGGAGGCTCCATCCCCACCTCTTTGATGGGAGCAGAATGGATAACGAAGGTGCTTCGCGCTAGCACCGTGTCGGATCGAGACTCCCGGGCATCCGTGTCCTTGGAAGAGGCACCTGCCCGCCCCCCCGCCCGCCCCCCGCCCCGGCCCAGCCAGGGATGCCGGTGAAGCAAGCGAGCGAGCTCTCCGTGGTGCTGACACAGCGAGCTGCGCGCCCGCCCGCCCGGACAGCGCACGGCTCACGGTTCGCCCGCGCTCCCCGCGCACCGCACATACCGCGGGTCGTGGAGCGGCGGACGCACCGGGCGCGGGCGCGGGCGCGGGCTCCGGGCTCCGGGCGGCTGCGGAGGAGGAGCGAGCAGAGCGGCTGTTTAAGAGCGCGGCGGAGAGCTGGCGCGGTGGTTAAGGAGGGCCTCGCCGTGGTCTCCGGATGCGCCGCTCAGCACACGCTTCCGCGAGAGCGAGGTCTTCTAGGAGCATGACAGCCGGAGTTGAAAAGCCCGAGGTCTCTCGGGGCAAGTTCCTGGGGATGTTTGCCATCTGGGCAAACAGGGGGGCCGTTCAAGATATTTGCAGGAAGACATCTCCTCCCCTGAGGAAATGCATCTGGCTTCCTCCCTGGGCAAGCGTTCTTGGAGCTGCAGTTTTCTTAATAGAATCAGAGAGTTGGAGGGCACCTCAAGGTCATCTAGTCCAACCTGACATCAATGTAGGAAATGAATCAGTAGAGAGTCCCTAATAAAGGGATTACATCTTTTCAAAACCCCCAGATCAAGGAGGACTTATCCTCTCTTTTTAGGGCATGGCTTTTGAGTGCTGACAATGAGCAGTTACTGAGAAGGCCAAGCAATGCCCCCCATTCCCCGGTGAGGTGGCTATTGTACTTGTTATTAAGTTGATAACCTGTCGTTCCTTCGGGAAACTCAGGATAGTTTACACATTTCCCCTCTCTTTTGTAACCCCACAACAACCTTGTGAGGTAGGCTAGGTTAAGAGGGACTTTGCCAAGGTTATCAGTGAATGCCATGATTAAAGGCGAAGTCCTTGCAATTCTGCTCCAGCACTCTGTCCACTACAGCAAATTTGTCCCTAAACTGCTGTCATTGTTACCAAAAACCACGTGGTCCAGTTTCTGTCACTGTCAGTTTTGTAGTCACGGCCCTTTTAAAAATAATTGTAAAGGGTGTGAGTTACCTCCCCCTGAAGCCAGTAGTAAAACACCCAATAGTTTACCAGGGTTGGAGTACACCCAAAGTAACAATTGAGAAAATTAACCTGCATCGATCAGCTCCAGAGTTAGAACTCAGCCAGCAAAAGGCCAGAGCCGCTGTCCTCACTGTGCCACCTTCTAGAGGAGTTGGCTTGCAACATACATTATTCCTAGGCTGAGGATGATAGACTTGCAATCCAACACCTTCAGAGGATGCCAACTTGGGGGAAGGCTGTTCCAGGGATTTAATGTTGACACGGTATGGAAGGCCATCCCTTTGAAGGCGATTCTTTAAAAGATGAGCAGCTGAAAGCTTTGAGGAATTGGAAATGTAAGGAATTGGAAATGTTTTCCATTGTTACTGTAACTTCCCTGACCTGACAATATCTTCCCCCCCACATACTCCCAGAGACATTCTCTGTCTCTCTGATTTGGCTACCATTATTTGGTTGAACAGAGAAATCCTATATGCATCTACCAAGAAATGAGTCTTACTGAGTTCAGGCAAGCTTCCCACCAGCTAGGTGGGTGTCGGATTGCAGCCTGCATCCTTATTCCGGAGGAGGTCGTGGTGTGAATCTGTGGGCCACCTTTGGCCTCCAAGCCTGAGGCTGCCCACCCCTGCCCTGAGTCACTGAGGTGTATGCACATCTCTTACACCAAGTGTGCAACAAGGGAGCAACTCCTCTGAGCAAGACTCCTGCTTTTCCATGGAGTCCAACATTAGGAGGCAGGTGAGGCTTGTGTCCAGGGTAACCATGGCTGGACACCGCCAGGGGCCCTCATCCCAGCAGAGAACCTCTTGGGCTGCTCCTCATCTTGACCATGGCAAGTTGCATGTTGCCCTGCTTCTTCCTCTGGACCAGTCAAGGGTAGTGCTGAGAAGATAGACCAGGAGTTGCCTCAGCTGACCAGCTGTCTGTCTACCAAGCAAGCGAGCGAGCGAGCGAGCGGTAACCAGGATGAGAAAGAGAAGAAGGAGCCATAGCAGCTGGTGGCCACAGTGGGGAGGCTGTTGGTCCACTGAGGGAGGAAGACAATTCCAAGACCTCGAAAACCTGAAGCCAGTATTTGTGTGAACATCACACTGCTGGCTCGCCTCTACGTTTGGCTAAAGCATGTGGTGCCGTTTCCTTGGAATCCTAGGCCATCCGGTCGTGCCACTGTGTGGTGACTGGGCTCCGGGCCAGGTGAACAGAAGGCTCTTCTGACTCTTGGAGGGCCTTTTTGGGATTGGCAAACCCACTGAAGGATGTCCTGCCCAGAACCGTCTGCCCGAGATCTCTGCTGAGGCCTTTAGGATCTCACCTGGAGCAGATCTGCCTGTTCTTCCCGGCTTTTTGGTGCTTCAGTTTTGAAATGGGGAAGGGCTGTATTTGCACTTTCTTAGCCCCCGGCTAGTTTGCTTTGATCACTCTGCTGCAATTTCTTTTAATTTGCTCGCATGTTTATTCTTTGTTTGATTATGTTCGTATGTTTCACGCTGGGAATGGGGTTTCTTAGCTCTCTTTTGTGAGCCATGCAGACAGTTTTTGCTAGGGGCAGAAATAAAGTATGTTTTAACCCTCACCTCTCCTCCCTGAAAGGAATATATAAATACATCAACATGCAGGACAGGAGAAGGGAACATAATGGCCTGAGTGAATGTGTCAACACCTAGAAAAGTCCCTTGGCTGTAGAATGCAAGCACAGTAGCACAAACATTCTAGTCTAAGTGACATCTTGGTATGCCAGATATTGCGTACAAAGAATTCAGATGTGGCATTTCCTTGCTTTCTACAGCAGTAGTACATGACAGATGGTCCACTGGGGTGCTGAACCTCCCTGAGTCCATGTTCAAGTGCAGAATTCAATTTCTGAAAAGCTCCCAGTTCCTGAACCCATGAGAAACTGGAAGGGACGTGGCATCACCAATCCAAGAGTGAGATTCTTGGTTTTTCAGAGAAGGCCAACATTGTGGAGCGTGATACCCCACATGGTTGGCTCTGAAAACTCAAGAACCACCCTGAGGGTTCAGTCTTTTAGGATCTTGATTACTGGGAAGGGGAGGGTGTTCACTTAGTCTTATTAGTCTGATATCAACTTTCAGCTGGGTTGTATCACATTACTGAATGGATTCCACAGAAAGCCAGTGCCTCTTGTTCCTTCAGTCAACCTAAGCAACACTTGCAGACTGCATTGAAGGAGCGGGCAGGGCCAAATGAAAAGTGGGGTGTGGCCAAGAGCACAAAATACCAGCACATTTGGGGGCCAAAAGACCAGCACATTTTGGTTTGAAGCTCATCTTGAGGGTAACTAAGTTCTAAGAGAACTTTTGGAATGGGGGTGAGTTGGAGAACTGTACAAAGAGCCAAGAACCCACCACATGGCAGGCGGTCATAGCAGTGGGGAAGAGAGACCCACTCAGTGCTCTGGGGAAGGGGCATGGCCACAGCGGTCCAGTTTTGGCTCCATGCATGGTCTGGATCCAGTTCCCACATTCGAATTTCAACACCTCTGCAGTGCAACATGTTCTTCGTGACATGGTAGACCAATTCTAGTGTAGGAAGCCCTCTGGTGTGCGCATCTTGGGGTTCTTGTAATGTTTCTCGTAACAGCGCCGATCCTGTTTAATCTTTTCATTAACGACATGGAAGAAGGGGTGAACAGTCTGCTGATCAAATTCGCAGGCGACACTAAAACTGGAGCAGTGGCCACAACTGAGGAGCAGGTACTCCAGATCCAAAAGGATCTGGACAGACTATGGAAGTGGGTGGGAGACAACAGGATGGCGTTCAATGTGGATAAGTGCAAGGTCTTGCACTTGGGGCATAGGAATAACTGTCATAAGTACAGGTTAGGTGACAAGTGGCTGGAGAGCAGCACTTGTGAAAGGGACCTCGGGGTGCTGGTTGACTGCAGGCTAAACATGAGTCAGCAGTGTGATGCGGCGGTCAAGAGGGCCAACGCCACCCTTGGTTGCATAGCCAGAAGTGTGGCTTCTAGATCAAGAGAGGTATTACTACCACTCTACATGACTCTGGTGCGCCCGCAACTGGAGTATTGCGCTCAGTTTTGGGCCCCTCATTACAGAAAGGATATAGCCAGGTTGGAGTCAGTGCAGCGTAGGGCCACAAAGTTTGCAGGGAAAGCCGTATGAGGCGAGACTGAGGGAACTGGGGCTCTTCAGCCTGGAGAAGAGGAGGCTCAGAGGGGATCTGTTGGCGACATACAGGTATGTGAGGGGGTGTCACATGGAGATGGGTAGAGACCTGTTCTCCCCTGCAGAGGAAGGCAGGATGCGCTTCAACAGAGCAAAGCTCAGGGAGCCAAGGTTCCATTTGGATGCCAGGAAGCACTTCCTGACAATCAGGACCCCGAGGGTGTGGAATGGGCTTCCAAGGGAGGTGGTTGAGGCCCCATTGGTGAGGGTGTTCAAGGATAAGCTGGACATGCACATGGTGGGCATGTCGTGAGCGGAGCCGGCTGGTCAGACTAGATGGCCCGGGAGGCCCCTTCTGACTCACTCTGTTTCTATGTTTCTATGTAACTCCCACCAATCCTTACCATTGGGCAGTGACAAAAGGGAGTTGGTGCAGAGCATCTGGTGGATACCTAGTTAAGGAAGGCTGCTCTAGGAAAGACCTTAGAAGAGTGATGAGAGATTATAACTCTGTGAGTTAGGAGGAGAAGCCAAGGAAAGGGGTCCTCTTTTGGGGCATCCAAGTGATGGACCATTCCAATGAGTAGAGAAGCATTCGTGACAAGTGAACATACATTCATAAACCACAAGCACAACTGACTCGAGCTGGGTAGTCAAACTTTGCAGTCAGATAGTTGGGCTAATTTTGGCTTACTTCCACTTTTGTTGGCAACTTAAGCTTTGGTATGTTCAACAATGCACATTTCGTTATACTTTCTCACATTGATAAGCATGGATCTGCATTGTTTCCATTGTTATTTTCATGAGTGTTTCAAAGTGCACATTATTCAAAACTCTGCACTTGTGTCAAATAATTTGCAAACTGAAACAAAATTCTTGTGCATCCCTAGGGCTAGATCAAATCCTGAATTGCTCAGGAGGAGATAGAATTTTATGCTCCCTCCAGTATAATGTACAGTCAAGGTCATCCTCAGACACAACTTCATTTTCCAGTCTCGATCAGTTTTGTGGTTCCATAGAGGGCTTCGTTATATCAAATGCTGCCAAATAGTCCGGAAGAGCTAAATTATGTGGTGTTAAAATACCACTGTTATTTTTTTAAAGAATATGTAATTTATTGATCTGGGAGGAGCAAGTCTCTGAAAGCGGATTGTAGTTAGAGTATCTTTAATTGCTAGGATGTGCACACACACACAAGTATGCAAAAGTCTAATTGCAATGTCCTTTAAAGCAGCCCTTCCTAACCTAGCACTGTCCTGATATACAGGACTACAGTTCCCATCATCCCTGACAACTAGTCATGCCACCTGTGGCTGATGGGAGTTGTAGGCTGGGAAAGGCTGTGGTCTAAACTCAGTTGACCTGAAGGACGCATACTGACTTCCAAATCCTTTGTAGAGCTTGTAAGTTTTGGATGTTCTGCAGACCATACTTTCGCCAGTTATTTGGCTCCCAAGCACTTGCTTTGGAAGCTGGTATTACACATTCTGTGTGGCTGGGTAGTTAATCATGCCTTTGTTACTCTGCATGTATAAGCTGAAATATTAAGGGTGCTGTCCTTCCCCCGCCCCCACACCTCCCTCCTCCTTTCCCATCTGGAATTGTGTGGCAGGAATGCTAATGAACAGCTCCTGAAGGGGGAAAGCCAAACGACAGCTGACTGCAGGTTTCTTGGGGCTGCAACGGGGGTTTCTTCCCCCTCCGTCGCAGTGCCTGTGAGCTGCAGTCCATGAGGCGGGTGGGGGCGGAGAGGATGGGGTCTGCCAGAGACGACTGGGGCTGCCGTGTGGGTAAGCCGACACAGAAGCCAGGTCTCCTAGAGCTGAATTTCTTTCAGTCCACCTTAAGAACCCAAGCAAGAAGTTAATAGAAAGCAATCAGGTGCACCAGCTGAGCCTCCCTGAAAAGAGGGAATCTCTTGAAAGGCAGGGCAGGAATGCTATAGAATGCCCCTTGATTTCCACTGCAAATATCAAATAGGTTCCCCCATCTCCCTTGGCATTTTATGGGCTAAAAGCTTGATTCATCAAATGCATGTGGGCAAATGTACACAAGCACATTCATGCAAACAAACCTCCTCTCCCTGGATGGAAGGCCTTTGTGTCTTGCAAATAGGTGACTGGCATTTCCCTTGGGAGAGGCTGAATTAACTCCTTTAGGAGCAAGGGCACGGAGGAGACCCAAGAACACAAAAGTGGTAAGAATTTCTCCCCTCCCCCACCTGCAAGGCAGACGGCTGCCCTCTCCTGATTTGGGGAATGTCATCTGAGGACAATATTTCCATTCCTATCCACAGCAACGACTGTACGTGTACTGTGTACAGAGTGCGTAAGAAATTTGTAGATTTCATTTCGGCATTGCGATAAGACATTGCGGACAGCTCAAGCTGTTGAGTTAGACTGGCGGGAAAGGTTTGACAGCTGGGCTGGGAAATAGGACATTTAATTAAGCCAAAGTACCCCAACCTGGTGCCCCAAGTTGAGTTGGATTACAATTCGCATAATTTCAAAGCCCTCCCTTCCCTTTCTGCAGAGCGGACCTTTTGCCCAAAGTCCTACTCATCTGGGAACACTGACCATTTCCCTGGCACAGAATTCCTAGATCTACATCCCTACCTCTCACACAGCCTTTGGCAGCACGGAAGCCCTACCAGCCAGGGCAAAATGGGGTAGAGAAATTTTGGAAGATGTTATTATAAATTATAACCCAAGCCTGAACCCAGGTGGTTGTACTCAGAGACTGAGAACAAGTCCTGGAGTGAAAACCGTTTTCCAAGTTAACCTTTGCAGTTCTCATGCTTAGACCTTAAAACAGAGAACTAGCCAAACAGTCACTCCTAAGGTGCTTGGAAAGAGCAACAACTCCAGGTTATTGGATAACATGATTTGCTGTCTATTTTTGTTCCAGGATGAAAAGATCTGTAACAATGACTCGGGCAGGGGTGTGGAGGGAACAAAGCCGCCAGGAGCCAAGGAAAATGGGTTAAAGACACTTAGCTGTGGTCAATACCATCTCTGCTAAGCTGTCGCTGTTTAAAAATATAATTTCCAAGGGAGGGAAGCGCGCTTGTGGCAGATGTTGCTTAATTTCAGGAGGCAGGGTAGCCATGGAGCATCAGGCACGGCTTGGGAACAGGGCGGTGGTCTCACGCACCAAGGTTCCACAAGGAAGCATCAGTCGATTGCTTTTGCTAAGTCAAACTCAGTGCGCTGATGCATCAGTTTCCAAAATGAGGTAAGCATTGGAAGGACGACAGTTTGCACAGCTATATCACTGGAGAAGTGCCATGCCTCTGAGCATCTCTCAAACGGTTTGGGAGCAGGAGGAAAGATGGCTTGGGATGTGTTGATTCAGCCTGTGTAAGCCCCACCGGCTCATGGGGTGAGTCAATGCATACGAGAGAAGGATGCACAAACTATCCAGCAGGGGGAGCCTGTTCAAAAAATCCACATGTAATAAGAATGTAAGAGCACTGCTGGATTGGAATAAAGGTGTGTTCAGTCCAGCATTTGGCCTGTATCTGTGGCATTGAATATCTGGCTCTGCATTAGTGATTAGCTTCTCAGGTTGCGTATGTTTCAAAGGTAAGCACAACTGGTGCATACACAGAAAAACAGGGGTACCTGTTCATACAAAGAGGCAAAAATCAGAGCCTGCCATTTGATAAAGCGGCAAGACTGAACAAACTTGCCGGAGAAATTTGGAGAGCTTCATTGATCTCCAGGTTGGTTGGTTCATTCGTTTTTGCAAATGGAGAATTCTTGTTCTTGCTAAGAAATGGAAAGCTCTCTTGCTGTCCAGGGGTAGAAAAACAGTGATCAGACCAGGTAGATAATTGGTCTGAGCTCACAAAAAGCGTTAGATTCAATACTTCGAAATGGATTATCTCACAGGAAGCCACGGATGATTATCCATCATCAGGACTTCCATTTAGCAAACCTGCAGTGTTGGGCTCAGCCTCCAACTCATGTTGCGTTTTATTGGCAAATTAAGCCACAATCTGTTTACACACTCTGGGAGTCTTCGAAGCCTTGGGTGAGTGGCTTTTATTTAATTCTTCTGGGCATAACAGGAACCCACCATGAATGAGTGACTGAATGGCAGTTCAGTCCTATGCGTGCTTTCTAAAAGCAAGTCCCACTGAGCTTAATGGGGTTTATCCCTATATAAGTGTCCTTTTAAAGACTCCCATGTTGCCACTCTGTGCTGTCTCATACAGTGATAAAAGGCAAGGCTGAAAATCTCATGGCTTCGAGAAAGAACTGCAAGCCAAAAAGGCAAAGGAAATTTAGGGATCGATCGCGTTGTTTTAAGTAACGCTCTGCTGAAAAATTTTCCCACTTTTTTTCTCGTTGAGCCAATCTCGATGAATATGGTAGAAAATAAATTATGTTAAAAAACAAGTCCAAAAAGGATGTTTTGGAGAAATTCTAGTGGGTTGGGGCAAGGTTTCTTGTGCATCCCTTACTCACAGGGTGGTTGTGCATAAATGTGGTCTCTCTTTTTGCAATCTTATCTCCAGCATCTTTGTCTTCCTGCAGATCAAGAAATGTAGCGGCCTAGAAGGCTGCAGAGCCATGAAAAACAACAAAAACAAAAAACCATACCCAGCATCCTGGAACTCTTCATTGTGATTAGGCAAGCTCAGAACGCTACAAACATTAATCACAAAATACTCTGAAAAGGAGGCAGAGCAATGGAATCCTTTTTTCTTGGGGGAAAGAAAACTTCCAGGAAACTGGAGAGATGGTCTGAGCTCGGCACTGGCTCCACCTCTTCCCCGAAAGTAGATGCAAACACTGTCCTTCTCACACTTGTGTCGCGGCGGATGCAACATGGGGACTGATCCACCAACAGGGTCAGCATGGGTGCTGCTTCCTCGGACAACAGAGACAAAACAAACAAACCCAGGGAAGAAAGGAGTGGAGGGAGCGGGGGATCCGTTCTCTAACCCCTGGCAGTGGGGAGAAGCTGCTTTCCCCTCCCATTTCTCTGCCCACAAATAGGGTGGAGAATTTTTAAGAGAGCATTATTCTAGTTGTACGGCACTGCAGCTGAAATGCAGAAAATCCAGTTTTTGGGAGGATGATCTAACCTAACCTAAAATTCAATAAGGATGGAACCCAATAAACTTTCCTACGGAATACCTTCAGAAGGTACTCCATAGCTGGCATTCTGCAACCAAGTCTTGTCTTGGTGCCCCACCAATCTAAACTTCCGTTGCTGGTGGGGCAGGAGCAGGGCTCCAGATGCAGATTACAGGCAGGTTAATAGAGGAAGAGGCGGTCTTTCAGGTCACCCCACCCAAGCCATTTAGATCTTCACGGGGTAAAACCTGTACGAGGCCTGGGCTGGCAAGAAGCCAGTGGGGTTGCCATTGACGAATGTATCTGTCATTTCTGAACAGCTGTCGGTGAAATCTTACGCCTAGGGAGGCGGGAGGCACTGCACAGCTGGAGTTCTTCGGCAGCCATCCATTCGGAAAGCTTTGAACTGGATTCATGCACGAGCAAGGGTTGGAATAGATAACATAAATGGCCCCTTCTAGATCTTAAAGGTCTATGATTCAAGGGCAACCCCACATTGAGCATATTCCAGTACTCCTAACCTGGCCTGAACCGAAGTAGAAGAGTGCATCTCTAGAAAGAGGGCATTCCAGAACATTCTACTGCCGAAGAAGGACTGTCGGTGGTTACATGGCATGGGTCTAATCGGGAAAACATTCGGAACAAAGAGCAAATGTGGCATACCGGTTGGCGTGTTGGACTGGGAGTTGTGGGATCCAGGTTCTACCCCCCTCTTGGCCATGAACCTGCCTGGGTGACTTTGGGTCAGCCAAAGTTGCCCCGAGGCTTCGGCGAATGGGGTGGCATAAAAATGTTTTAATAAATAAATAAAAATAAATAGCTCTTAGCCTAACCTCCCTCACAGGGTTGTTGTGGAAAGGAGGAAGAGCAGTATGTGAGCCACTTTGCGTTCCTTGCAGGGAAAAAAGGTGGGAAATGAATGCAACGGATAATTTGAATTGAATTAATTAGATGGAGCTTCATCCAAACATGCCCTTCTTTCTGCCACCCTCATTTTCTCTGGGTGTGCATGAATAACCTGATGCAAAATGGAAAAATGGCTGATGGAAATGTTGGTGGCAGACACTTGGGCAGCTCCTAATTCACTGTGCCCTCCCACCTCCTGCAATGCTTCACTGTTTGGGGTTCTTTTCCTCAGCCCAAGGAAGCCCAACGTAAGAGGAATTTTTTCAAACCCAAGAGAGTAGCTGTAACAGTCAGGCAGAAAGTGCCAAATCCTATGCATTCCCGTTTTGCATGGGGATGCATAGAATTTCCTTGGCCTCCTTGCTTCTTATTTAGTGGAACCCTCCTAATGATTCTTGATTGGCCTTGAAAAGGCAATCAGCATGATCAGAAGTTGTGCATGGAATGCAGCACATTAGCTCCGCAGGAGGAGTAATTACTGAATGCATATGAAAATGTCAATACTTGGCAATCCACGCTGGCTGTCGGTAGACCAAACCGCCGTGCTTTGCTTGTGAACTAATTAAATGAGTTGGCGGAACAGGAGTGGGTGGAGACATTCAGATGAGACTGGGCCAACACGCTTCACAGGTTGTTTGGGCTTAAGCAAGCGTTCCATTGAGGCAGGGCTGCGGAAGCACTAGGGAGGGTGACCCATCCCGCCCAGACCACTTCTTGGACTTCCTCCAGGGGGCAAGACGCAGTGAGACTTGGAGGGACCCTTGGAGCCTTCCAGGACTCCCTGAGGAATCCCTCGGAGGGTATCCCTCGGCTGTCTCTGATCTGAGATCGGCGAGAATAGCTGGATTTCCCTGTTGCCATGCCATCTGCTCTGTCACCTGCAATCTCCGATCAGAGCTTGCAGTGAAGATGCCCAGAGGTGGGGAATTCAGATGCCAGTCTTGGGTCAGAGACGGCAGGGGGGTGCCTGGGGTGGGATTCGGACTCGCCCTTCTGTGCAGGGGGTTCCCACCACCTCAGAGATCAGAGTGGGATAGAGAGCCAGTAGAAGTGGGATTCATCCACACGGGAAGAGTTTCCTTTCATCACATCTGGGAGTGCATCCTGGCACCCCACACACACACAAACCATGGAATAAAGGGTTAGGGCTGGGCCATGCTTAGTGGAGGGGGCAGGGTGGCCTCATCCCTTGGAGTTCTCAGCTTTTCAGGGAACTGCCCAGACCCCGACTCCAAACAGTTGCATACCTGTGACTTAAAGAGGGCACATACTACGCAACCCAATCCTGGATCTCTGAGATGCATTTCCTTCCTCTTTGGTCTTTGAGATGCACAGGCAGATGCATCCCAATTTTTGTGCCCTCTCTGTCTCTGCAAGCCACCATATCATGTCCCATCCTAACATTAGAGATCCTGCCGAGGCTCTTCCCCCCGGAAGAAAAGAAATGAAATTTGGGGGGCTCTGCAAAGTCTGTCTCAACACAAGCTTTGAGACAAGCTTTACAAAACACCCTGCATTCTTCTCTAGCTTAGATTAAAATCCAAGCTGCAGAATTATTTCCAGTTCCCTCATTCTACTTGCTACAAGCCCCACTTTCACAAGAACCTGCTTGTTCCCCCTCTTTCCCCCTTACTTTGCTATTGGGGGTGTGTCTGGGTGCAGGGAGAGGAGACAAGCAGAAATGGACCAATCAGCAAACCTCTGACTCAGTGACATGTGCCAAATTCCATTCTGAAGCCTGTTCTGACTGGAACCGGTATAAGCTGGCAAGCTTTC
The DNA here is from genome assembly GCF_004798865.1 of Varanus komodoensis. Taxonomy (NCBI): domain Eukaryota; kingdom Metazoa; phylum Chordata; class Lepidosauria; order Squamata; family Varanidae; genus Varanus; species Varanus komodoensis. The sequence goes on from NW_025335684.1 coordinate 8,977,459, forward strand.
TTCTTTCTGCTTGAGAATTTGTCTGCATTGGTGTGCAATCCCCCCCCCCCCATATATGCACGTCAACTATGTTCATCTCTGAAATGTAGGCATTCCTCTCCCATTGTTGGAAGCTTCTTTGAGTGCAGTTCTTTTCAAACCTATGCATTATCATTTGCCTTTTTCAAAAATACGCATTTTCATGTGCATTTTTCAAGTGGACTCCTGCTATCAAATGCAGTTGCTTTTGACAGCAGACCAGGAAAGGTGCAAACTTTGGCCCCAGATGGCCTCCGAGATGCCTGCAGTGTAAGTGTGTGCCAGGGAAAGCCTGCCCATAAAGAAAAGGTCGGTCTGTCCCTTTGATCCCCTCTGTTGGCCCTGGAATGGTGAGCAGCAGTGGCAGTCTCTCTTGGGACTGAGGGCAGGAAGGCAGGGAGGGAGAGGAAGGAACAGGCCTTCTTCCCCCAAATCACCTGTCTTCTGCCACTTTCCCACAAGGTAAGTCAAGGTAAGAAGCGCATCTGGGCAGCTGCAGATTTGGCAGGCAGGGACAACCTTTTCTGAGCTTTGGGGCAGCTAGTAATCTTATCCAAGCTCTACCTGACTGGTGGGGAAAGGGCTCGCATAATTTCTGTGTTTTTTTGGAGGAAAACCAGGAGCAGCTGACCTATAGCATAGAATTTGTGCTATGCAAGGAATATGAGAGTCTCCATTCTGATGCAGCATCCCTTCCTGTGTTTGGGCTCTGCTTCTCTGTTTCATGTTATGGAAATGGACACCAAGTTGTGAGCTGCAGGGAATCTTCTCTGTACCACCAGCTGAACACACTGGGGAGTTTCCCTATAGTTTAGTATATATTACTCTGATATCCTGTCTTTCTTCAGTTATGCAGCAAAGCAGCATGCATCTGATGACAGGAAGTAGATCTCCAGCAATCTGAGACTTCAACTCTGAGAAGTCCCTGCCCACAAGACCAATGGGCAGGATGCATGGAGCTGAATCCCAAAATATTTCTGCCCATCTATTCCATACATAGTGACTGGGTTCACGTGGCATGACAAAAAAACCCTGGGAGGTTTCCACAGTGTACATTTTTTGCCTGGAAAAATGATTGAGTGGTTTCTATGCTAGGGTGGTTTCTATGCTAGGGTGGTTTCTATGCAAGGGTTAGGGTTTGCTGACACATCCCATCAGCCCTCTCAATCCTGCACTGGATGGCTGGAGCAGCTCCTGCAGCACCAGCTGCTGCTCCTTCCAGGGGGATCTGTCATAGCTGCAAACCAGGATTGTGGAAACCATCATGCTGTGTTCAGATGATCAGAGAAATCATGGTGAAACATGGAAGCAATAGAACAGAGTATTGTTTCTTACTGCGGTTTCTAAAAACCAAACATACCATGCTGAAGTACCATGACAGGGTTTGTGTAATACAACAGACCATCCTGCACAAGAAACCACTGTGGTGTCATAAGAACCACCCAGTGTGGCCAGCTGCTCTCCCACGGATGTTCAGCAAGGCTACAGCATGGTATGTCTTCAGGTTCTAACCCTGAGTGTATCCTCAGAAATGGCTGATATCAAACATGAAGGTGTACCTCTTACATCAGCCTTGTCTCTAAGAACCATGCCAGAAGAACAGAATAAAAAGTGATGTGTAAGCTATTCTTCACATTCATGATGACCGAAACCCACAGGGTAAGAACTGAACATCAGGAAACTGCAGTATTTCTCATACTGAAGTCTCAGTACATGGAGCTGTGGCAAACTGAGCTGAGAGCCAGTGTGGCGTAGTGGTTAAGAGCATGGGACTGGGACTCGGGCGATCTGGGTTCTAGTCCCCGCTCAGCCATGGAGCCAACTGGGTGGCTTTGGGCCAACCACAGACTCTCAGCCCAACCTACCTCACAGGGTTGTGGTTGTGGGGATAAGATGGAGGAGGAGAATGATGTAAGCTGCCTTGAGCCCTTTGTAGGAAAAAGGCAGATATAAATCGGAAAATAAATAAATGAATAAACAGCCATGCCAGAAAAGTGATGCACCAGCTGAAACTAGCTCCAGGCAAAGTCAGAAAGCCACTATTAGTAAAATATGGGCTGAAGTTATTGCATAGATGAATCCAAGAAACGCAGAGCAATGCTTGTCAAAGCTTCTGCTCAGGTTTTGGAAAAGAGAGTAAGGTTCAGGAATGCTGAGAGCTGTAGGATTATTTTCTGTCTAAACCTGCATGGGAATTCAGCCAAAAAATGTTTGTTCTCATGAAGCATTATATAGAAGGACTCCACACAGCCAATGAATTTCACCCACATTTTTCTCTGAAAATTAAAAGTGAGGAGGGGGGCATTAAATGCACTTCCTAGGAGTACTTTTGAGGTGATTGTTTGTCATTTTGTCTTTTTATCATTCAATTAATAAATAAACAATTACAGTCCTGGCCTCATCACTGAGCTACATCAAAGGCCCTTGTTTGTCCAGAACCCTGTTCCTTCCTGCAGAGATAATTACATAGGTCTGTTGCAAAACACCCAGACAGCTTCAGCTTTTGAGCAGTACAGAGAAAAAATATGAAATAATAAATAATACTAAGTATTATTATTTAATTATCATTAATAATAATAATAAATTTCCTTTTTATACCAACCATAGCCAAAGATGATGAGGAGGAGGAGGAGGAGGAGAAGAATAGATCAGTATAGCCATGAATCAAATGTGAGAGAGAGCTATATTCTCACAAATGTTTGAGAAATAGAAGACGGATACCATATCCTTCACCAGCAGGGTGAGATGTTAACTGAAGACCATTTTACTACCTGGTTACGTGCTTGCCCTGCTAAATTTGCACTTAGGAAATGAAGACACACATACACGAGCAACACACTCATCATATACACACACACACACACACACACACACACACACACACACACACACACATATACATATATATATATTCATTCCACAATCCATTAACTGACTCTGGCATCAAAGAGACTGAAGAAAAAATACAGATATTTCAGAAAAAATACCCAGATATTTCCTGTCCCCACAACACACTTTTCTTTGATGGGATTCCTACTTCGCGCTAGGCAGTTCCAATGGCCACCCTTCTTTGAAAGAATTTTTGCCTCTCTAATGAAAGGCAGAAGGCAAGATCTCAATGCGTTTTCCAAGAGAAACTTTTGCAGTCTGAAAATAAACACCACTTGCTTCATTAAAAGGGAGGAAAAGCTCATTTCTAAATCAGGAAAGATCAGTGGAGTGCGCATCCCTTCGGGGAATAAGGGCTTCTGCTCACTTCACATAAGCGTTCATGATGGGACAGCCCCATGGCACACCCAGCAAGTGAGCCCACGGGCATGGCAGGAGTCTGCTTAGCGATCTCTACCTTGCCTCTGATCAGACTAACACAACTCTCCTCTCTCTCTCTCTCTCTCTCTCTCTCTTTCTTCAGCTAACATTTTGACAGTCATCATCCTTTCCCAGTTGGTTGCTCGCCGGCAAAAGTCCTCCTACAATTACCTTTTAGCACTGGCTGCTGCTGATTTGCTGGTGCTATTCTTCATTGTCTTTGTCGACTTCTTGTTGGAAGACTTCATCTTGAAACAGCAGATGCCAGAAATCTTGGACAAAATCATCGAGGTCTTGGAATTTTCTTCCATTCACACCTCCATTTGGATTACGGTGCCTCTTACCATTGACCGGTACATAGCTGTCTGCCACCCCCTTAAATATCACATGGTTTCCTACCCAGCTCGTACGCGGAAAGTCATCGTAAGTGTCTATATCATTTGCTTTCTGACCAGTATCCCATATTATTGGTGGCCCAACATTTGGAAGGAGGACTACACAAGTACCCTGGTGCATCATGTCCTCATCTGGATCCATTGTTTCACCATCTACTTGGTACCCTGCTCCATTTTCTTCATCTTGAATTCAATCATCGTCTACAAACTTCGACAGAAGTGCAATTTCCGGCTGCGGGGGTATTCCACGGGGAAAACGACGGCCATCTTGTTTTCCATTACCTCCATTTTTGCCATACTGTGGGCCCCGAGGATTATCATGATCCTGTACCACCTTTACGTCTCACCGATACACAACAGCTGGTCTGTCCACATCGTTTCTGACGTGGCCAACATGCTGGCGCTCTTAAACACTGCCATCAATTTCTTCCTGTACTGTTTCATTAGCAAGCGGTTCCGCACCATGGCCGCCGCAACCCTCAAGGCCTTCTTTAAGTGCCAGAAACAGCCTGTGCAGTTTTACACAAACCATAACTTCTCCATAACAAGCAGTCCTTGGATATCGCCTGCCAACTCTCACTGTATCAAAATGCTCGTTTACCAATATGATAAGAACGGAAAGCCTATAAAGATATCACCCTGAGAGCCATCCTGAAGGTTATCGATGGATGTGAGTTCTTTTCAAACCATTACATCAATGGGATGTAATTGCTAAGGTGGTCACTGCGAAAAGCAGTGGGTTTCCTTTCTCTTCGGGAGCTGGAAGATTGCTGGGCTAGAACTGTTAATAAAAGCCTTTGATACTGAGGAGAAAGAAGGAGATGGAAGGCAAAGGAGCGTCATCTTCCACAGGGCGCTGTGAAACAAGGGTCTTTCAGGATGGACCGTTTCATGTCCAAGTGCCGGTGCCAAGCAAATTTCAGGGAGAAAAGCTACCATAATGCATACCTGCAACTCTTTGAATGAACCGATGTTGTATCGACACCCAGGCTGAATGATTTTCTATACTGATGGAGGTATTTACAAGATAGGCCCTTGCGTGTTTTTCTTTTCCTGTTTTGGGTTCATTCTGGCATGGAATTCTATCACACTGATTTTCTGTTGTTGAGAAAAGGAAGCTAGCCATCCGTAAAATCTTTGTACGGTGCATAACACTAATCTTTGGGAACTGTGTGGAAGCATGATCCAGAACTCAGAGTTGCCTTGTTAGATGTCACCATGTGCAGCAAAATGAATGTTGCCGCAGCTGTCCATAATGACCGTGGGTGCTGCATTTTATGCCATGCAGAAGATCATTTTGCAAAAAAGGAGGGAGTTCGTGAGCAGAGAACAGCAGCAGCAGCAACCTCTGAGCAGTCATTTTTAGTTGGATCTTTGAAAGCTCAGTGTGAAGGCTGGCAAGGTGCTTTATTCCCGGTGTGACACTGAATTATTTTGTGATTTTTATGGAGTCTGTCAGTCCCACTGGGGCCTGATGAAACCACAAGACCTTCCTTGGATAGATTCTAAGTAGTTCTTTGTACACTCCTGAAAACCCAAGAATGTATGGTAAGTGGGTTTTTCTCTCCATGAGTTCCAGCATGTAACCCTTCATCTTTAAGAGTTACAAACACACACAAACTGTTTATGGAAGTAACAGAACAGAGACCTCCTGGCTTTCTGGTGAAGAAGGATGCTATAGTTTGGGCAATATATTTAAAACTATTCCATGCAAGGAAGTCTTCAAACGTTCTGGCTGAACAACCTGAGGAATGTGTATGATAACCAAGAGTGGATTCAAGATTTTGGGAAGATGTGAAGGAGGAAATATGTCAAGTTTATTATCCCTTGTTGAATAGCTGTGTTGTCGGGCAGCTAATGCTGTCCTTAAATTATCACAAATGTAATTCCCAGTGCAGCAAGTTCCATCCTATGTGTGGAATTTTGGCGATTCGGGGAGCGCATGAGTGAACAGTTCCACTTCCTTTGTCCACCATGACCCCATTTCTGTGGTTTCTTACTTTCATGAACAGTGGTGTGAACTCCACCAGAAACAGCTAAAGGTGGTTGGGGGGGGGGGGCTATGTGAGCATGGATGCTTTCAGAGTCCAGCAGATGGAGCAAGGCCTGCATGTCACAACGTGGTTACAGTCCCTACACATGACTTTGGCCAGTGACTCATTACTGAATGAGCAGTGCTCATTTGTGGATTCAGGCACACGAGCATCTTAGGCACTTCTGGTGTTTTAGCTTCTAGAACTGGGCTAGAGTTTGGGATTGCTTTCCTGACTATGTGGCAAAGGACTGCTCCTATTTACATGTGCATGTTTGCCCTTGGGATGTCTCTACACAGGCACATTGCTAAACCTGCGCGCATAGGGTCCTGACCTCAAATTTATTTACCAGGACTTCAGTTGTGTTTCCCATGGCCCCAGATCCATTTCCCAGGGCCCCAGATCCATTTCCCAGGGCCCCAAATCCATTTCCCAGGGCCCCATATCTATTTCTCAGGACCCAGATCTATTCCCCAGAGAGCTGAGTGTCCATTGGTGCCAATGAAAGACTGGGGAGGTTTGTTTGTTTTTTCCTTAGCCTCCTTGCATACAGGCATGCAATTTTCAAAGTAGATTGTGGCGATGGGAGGCTTAACTCTTTTTCCCTCAGATGGTGCAACAGACATATCAAAATTATCCCTACATGGCAATGAAGCTGGGAAAAACTTTTTCCGTTGTTTTGTGATGATCTGGGGCAGAGTGCAAATGAATTGAACAATCTATTTTATTTGAGATTATATGGATGAAAAATGAATTTGTCTACCATGAAAGATAAATAAACCTATTAATTATCCAAATGATATACATCAAGATGTGCAAATTGTGTGCAGATTTGTGTCCTTTGGGCTGGGGGCCAGATCTTCTAATTTACCTAGCAATGCACCTTTTTCTCTTGTCTGACTCCCAACGACTTAACTTTCCTGTGTGTTCTGTGGACAAGGAAGGAAGAAACCAAGGAGAACCAGAAAGAGGCAGGAAAGACTGGTTAAGATTTCTTGTTAATGCAACTTTTAAAAGATATCCTTCATATGAAGCATCTTGCCCTTTTGTATCCTCACAGGCAGGTCAGATCTGACTGCACGATTTACCTATGCTTGATTCTGAGAAGCTGCCTGCCATGGTTAAATGCCCCACAATGCCCTGGAGTGCCCATTGTAATGGCATGACGCTACAAGATATTGTGGGAAATATTCCACGGTGAGCTTTTTTACATGAGGCTGTTAATGTACTGTATCCACTTTCAGTTGCATCACACAATGGAGATCCAAGCACTGCACTAAGAGCATTGCCTTTCCTGCTTTTCCATCCCCTAACCTCTAGATGGCAGTATGGTACAGCAGAAATACCCAAGTGGAAAATTGTTTTCTTTTGCTCTCTCAAATAATACTGCATTTTCTCTGCTGCAAAAAGATTCACCAAAAGTGCTGTTCAAAAACAGAAGCAAAGCTGGAGGTCATGACATCACCTAAAGAACCCTAAAGAATAATGCAGTTACATGTGGAAAAAGCATTCTCTTTTGCTTTCACAAATAAAACATCATTTTCCCTACCTAAAAAAGCTTGCCAAAAGTACTTTTAAAAATAGAAGTAAAAACTGAAGGGCCACAACATCATCTAAACAACTCAGAGAGCCGTTGTGGTGTAGTGGTTAAGAGCATGGGACTGGGACTCTCAGGCAATCTGGGTTCTAGTCCCCCCTCAGCCATGGAGCCAACTGGGTGACTTTGGGCCAGTCACAGACTCTCAGCCCAACCCACCTCACAGGGTTGTTGTTGTGGGGAATAAGATGAACAGCAGGAAGAGAGTTATGTAAGCAGTCCTGAGTTCTTTGCAAGAAAAAAAGGTAGGATACAAATCTAATAAATAAATAAATACCCATGACAATGTTTACACGGTAAAAGCCTCATATAGAAAAGCTCTCACATAGACCGATCCTAAATTTCTCTGTTCCCTCCACTTAATAGATTTCCTTTGCAGCTGGATATTAATCAAACTTTATCTTTGAAAGAGTCTGTCATCTTACAGATGTCTAATGGATGCATTATAATTCATTGGGCACTTGCCTGAAAGAAGGCTAAATGCAGAAGGAACATGTTTGCATGCATGTCATAGTGCAATACATACTTGTCGGGGGTTTTGAAAATGCGCCTGATAACTGGGAAGTGGGTGTTAAGTCATTTACATTCAGCATTTCACTCTTCTATATTAGCAACCTTATATAAGCAAATGAATGTTTAATTTTGTTCTTTTAAAGAAAAACGCTATTTAAACTTCAAATATAGAAATCAATGGCTATATATTTTTCTTGCTAACAATAAATATGGATCTTCCTCAGTATTTGCATTATGGGGACCCCGAGGCCTCTGTGCTTTTGTGAATGCCTCTCTTAGTTACTGATCTGATTTTTGCTGCTATTGGAAGGTGCATGGTTTGGTGGAAAAAATGACAAGAAATGGGGACAGGGCTTATGGAATCAAGACCTCCCCCCCAACACACACACACACTAGTTGGTATGTTCCAATTCACAAAATTTTCAAATAAGGTTACATTTGTTCTGGCAAGAGCTTTCATGAGCAATCTGCCAGGAGACATGTGATTGATTTAGTTCTGGATTACCCAATAAGCAAAGCTCTGTGAGATCCTAGCGTACAAAGTTTAGAACGGTGTGCGAAGCCAAAGCTAGTGACGGGCAGATCCACAATCAAAAATGGAAGAATAATCCCTTTTATCCCCCTTTCTGACACTTGCTTTGTCCCTCTACTCCTCCCCCTTCTCTTCCCCCTTCTCTCTCTCTCTCTCTCTGTCTCTGCCTCTCTCTCTCTCTGTGCCATCTCCTTTCTCGTTCTCCATCCATCTTCCCAACCAGCAGGCTTCCGAGGAAGGGCTGGATTGCTCCTGCCAAAGGTGGAACTGACCATGAGCCACAAGGACTCCCAGCCAGCCTTAGGACCTCAAGTTGCCCACCTGTGTAGATGCTGTGGGTTGAAAATGTGCATCTTAAACTCACAAAGCACATTTCCCATCACAGGACTATTCTATGGCCAAGTGACACGTCAGCTCCATCATTTAACTTTTCTCTTGGCTGTTTTGAATTAAGGACAACTGACCGAAAAGGTCAAGAGAACTACTTAGACTCCTCCAATGGTGACATGATTGACAGAGAAATGGTTCCAAATGCTCCATGTATCATATAGCTAGGAAAACGTTTTCTTAGAGATGAGTCACCAAAAATGATTTCTCCTTCGCTACAGTCACTCATACATAAGTGCAAATTGTTGCATGCCGCGATTTTACGGATGAGACCAGAGACTGGTTGGAATTTTCGAGAGAAGAAGTTTATTTACCTGCAGGGACCAAGCACTCATTGGAGTGTGGTCTCGAGCAGAAGGAAGGCGGTGGTTTTTATACCCTTTTCCAACTATGCTTGAATAACAGCGAACAATAGGGGAGAGCCACCAAGCCCCATTTGCACATTTATCGTGCTAAAGCAAGCAAGCGAGGGTACAAGGGCGTAACGTCTGCGGTATGCCGGAGCGTAGCCTGCTTTGTTGTCAGCCTTGCGTAGCGTGCACATCCTTGTTCTCACGCGAACAGGACACCCTGACCATGCTTTCTACCCGTGACGAGCCATGCCCTGGCTGCGTGTTCGATTACGAGGGGGGTTACAACACAAATGATTATCCGTCCCTTGCCACAAACACAGGCATGGATTGAGCACAGAAAACATTGACTCTGGTTGTCCTATGGAGCCTCACACAAGCTGAACTTCTTCTATTCATTTTGTTGAAATATAAACTACACAAAAGAAAAACCTGTGGCACCTTGAAGACTTGCAACTGTGTTGGAGCATCTTTCCTTGTGGGCCAGAAGACACTTTGATGTTCACACCTCTGGGATCCTAGCACACACAGTTTTTGCCACAATAAATCTGCTAATCATTAAGGTACCCCGAGGTTTTGTTGTTGTTGTTATTTCTGTATACCTCAGACCAACAAGGCTTTATCCCTCTGGATTTTACAGCATGACAAAAACTCTGTCAAAATGTGTGATCCAGTTTCATCCCACTTGTGCAAAACATTGTGGGAGATGAAGAGTTATAGGCAAACATTTGTGTGTAATTCTGAATCATTCCATTACCCCATTCCTTACGTCAAACAGAGAATGATGAGGCATTTTTCTGACATTTTACAATGTTCATCCAAACACCAAACAGATTATAATTATATCTCCGCAGCAATCTTTCAAATAATCATATTGTGTTCTCTGGCTTCCATTCCTCTTCTGGGGCAAAGGAAAGGCCGGAGGACAAGTTTTACCTTCAGACTCAGAGGGCACACGATCCGATGAAGACCTCAACACACGGAAGATATAGGAATCATTGGGTGCAAATTCAGATTATGGCCTTTTAAAGAACACTGGAGGTCCTCAGAGGTGGATGGAACTAACATCAGAACCATCCAGCCAGCCTTCATCAGGCCTCTGCATGTTGCTGAGACAGCAGCTCTCCTTGGGTTAGTTCCAGTCAGGACCACCACAGTGATATGTGTAAAATCCTTATCTAATCTGTTGTGACTTTGCTCTATCAGATATGGCCCTGCCCATCGATTAAGTGCCAGTGCTTAAGAACAGCTTCCCCTGGGAGTCTTGAGTCAAACTAAGACAGGACAAACCCGTTGGTGCTATCCAGTCCTCACAAGGATACGCTTTTCAAGCCCTTTCATTTGCAGCTTCAAGGGATGCTTTGAAGTTTGTGGTGGTTCAAGATTCAACTGTCCCCCATGGACTTTAAGCTGAGACATCAGAATTCAGAACCCAATTAGAAACCAAAATACCTTCTCAAGATTTAGCAAGATAATGATTAATGGTGCTTCTGGGAGAACATATAAACTTGACATTTGAGCCTGCTGCAGAGGATGTTGATAACCCAAAAACTATTAACTATTTGCTTATTTCAGAGATCCTTAGACCTTTGTATTTGAGTCTGTGGTCTGACCCTGGAGACTACATTCCCCAAGATGCTCAAGTAGTGAGATCAGATGAGGCAGAAGAGCAAACAGAACTGAAGGCAGCCACTTAATGCTAATTGGCCAGCAGGCTCACAGACAGGGAGCTCCGTGCAAAAAGGAGTGCGTGTCATGCACTGAAATCGCCCCCAGAGGCAACACAGGAGAATAGGCAACCCCCTGGTGGGGAAAAAAGGAACTGGCACCACTGGCTGAAGTCATTGCCAGTCCTCATGGATGGGAGACTTAAATTCATGAACAAGCTGTACGTCTCCCATCCAAAAGCTCCCCTTTCGCCTCCTTACCCAATCACACGACACACAAAAACCTGTTGGGGAGGATCAGGGTGGGGTGGAATTTCTACTTTCCTGAGCAGCCACCCAAGCCTCACTCAGGCCTTGTTTGTTTAGCAAGGTTTAATTCCACGACTTTAACCATGTGGGAGAGTCTCACTGAACAGTCTGTATCCTCTGATTAGGATTCATCCAAGCACAAAAAAGGGAAATGCAGTCCATATCTTGATAGAAGATGCAGGGATGCATCTCGTTTCCGCTTTTATTTCAAATGTCTGCAGTTGTGCTGAGAGCAGGGAGGGAGGGAGAAGTGTGTGTTGTCAGGCAATACAATAAAGCCTTCGTAAGTGGCTGGGGGGGTTTTAAGCCAAACATTATGAACAAAGCATTTTTAAACTGAAAAATGGAATGTGGGGTATAAAAAAGCGTTCTACTCATGTGCCCTACTGCCTATTCAAATTATAACCAGTGGTATTTTCATAAATGGAGACTATACTGTGTTTGAAAATACCAGTTTGTATTCTAATACAATTCTCCATGGTAGAGGTGTTTTCTTTCAAGTGTGGTTTGTTCATTTTGGATGATATGTGATGCTTCTGCCTTGCTTTTTCTGCACTCCCAAAGACGTGTGCCTAGGAAAACAGCAGAACCGGACATCAAACATCTGAAATAAGTGCAGAGGAAGCCAGGAGAGACTTGTGTGAGACAGTACAAAACCAGTCCTCTGCATGGTCGCCAAAGAGTAGCCATGTGAACATAAGTGGAACCGCTTCACCAGATTTGGAAGGATGTGTGGCAGAGCGAATACGGAGTGGGTTAAGCGCGATAACTGCCCTCAAGCACAGGTTATGACTGAGTGCAGGTTGTGGTTGAAAAAAGGGTGATGATATTGTCTGAACCCAGCCTAGATAACAAACCATAATAAGCAATTCCCAGTTTAGAGCCCAACAGGAAACCATGTTTTTTCCTTTATGGAGTGTTCATGAAACTGGCTTCAGGTGGGATGACCTTGACTTCAATCTGTGCCAAGGCTCTTGGAAATGAGGCATCATGACAAATCAGGGCTTGGTGGGGCTCCCCCACAAGTCAAACCATCACATAATATCACACCAAAGTGCATTTAGGAAAGTACAAAACATTAAAAGATGGGCACAAATATTCTGCAGAAATAAATAGGTGGGTAAAATGCAGAAAATACTGTGTGTGTGTGTGTGTGTGCTTACACACAGGCAGAATTCTGGTTCTTGTCTCTTTTTGGAGCCTCTCTCAGTAGGGAAGGGATTTGCCTGGATTATAAGAAGTCTTAATTATCCCCTACCAAGCTTCATGATGGTTGAGCTCCCCTTTCATTGCACGTGTTTCCTGGTGTTCGAGTTGGGGAGTGCTGCTCTGCTTGGCATTTTGTTCCACATTCACCCTGTCCACCTTTTGCTTGCTCCAGTGTGGTTTCTAAACCTAGATGGTGCTTCATCTTACTCAGATCCAGAGAAGCTCATCCTGAGCGTGGAGAGATTCTTCTGGTCATCCATCCTTTGCACTCCTGCCAGATGCAAACTGAGCTCGGATCTCCTTGAGCTGTTTGCTTGCCAAAACAATTCACGTTCTTCACATTTCTTGCCCATTTTGAAGCAGCAGCTTAGCATGGTGGAGATACCTGGTTGCTACATGCAAAGTGTTATTGCTGAACTCCTGCTGACTCCTCTTTTTTCCTTTTTCATGCCTTCTTGTTAAAAAAAGAACACAACAAAAACATACTCTAAACCCCAGCAAGCTAAGCAAATAAAAGGCGCTTGGCAGACACAGATGGTTAAATAATAATCACGCTATTACCTCTCTGAGGCTGGATTTCATGGCTCAGCCGTTGTGGCACCGTGCAATTAGTCCAAGCGTATGCAACACTTTCCAGACACAACAAAGAGCCCGAAACACTTCAAGTCCTATCTAATGCAAAGACTATGAATTTACAATGAGCCTGTCACAGTCGATTAGAGCGGGGAAGGATATATTTATGACCCTAAGAAAACCTGAAGGTTGCTTTGGAAGGCTGTACGTCCTTAGTGTTTTGTTTTGTTTTAATATTTTGAAAGGATTTCTTTCAGGCTATGGGCTGAATTTCCCTTTGAGGAACCCTTGGTTCCAGTGGGAAGCAGCGATGCAGAAGGGGCAGGGGGGAAATGCCCCAAACACCAGCCTGTCTCAGTGTAAAGACCTTGCTGACAGTAATGAAACCTTAGGAGAGATGTCATGATGTGTGAGGATAAGGGAGAATCTGTGCAAACCTGGGAACCCATCCAAAGCTTGGTGACTGGAAAAGGGGGGTGAGTAGAGGAAGAGGGGCTGTCACAGGGCCAGATTTGGCAGCCCCTGACTTTGATCCTAGCTTTATTTTATTTTATTTAAAACATTTGTATGCCGTCCTTTACAAGAACGTCTCAGGACAGCTTACAACTTTAAAATCAATAACCAATAAGAACGATCAATAAAACAGTACAGTAAAATAGTGAATAACCAATAAATCAAAGCAAATGTTAAGCTACTAAAATTACTAATTTTTAAAATGATGTTTAAATAAAAAGGGTTTGACCTGGCGCCGAAAAGAATAATCAGCCAGTCAGTGGCAGAATGCCAGTGTGGTTGTCTATAGACCGGTTTCGGACATGCCAATGAAAGGCAGCTGGTATCAACTTTATGGAAAACTGACAGAGGACTATTCAAGGGTTGGTCATGCTTCTGGCATCCCAGAATAAGTTCACATTTGCCAGGCATGGCTGTTATTAGGACAGTGAAACAATGCATGGACTTCATGTCTGCATACTTCCCGTGTCATGTGGGAATAGTTACTCTTGCCCCCGGATCTTGTTATAGCTCCCTTCTAAAAGTGTAGAAGGTAAATTTTTTAATCTCACTAGTTGAAAGCTGTCCTATACTCTGGTATTTGCAAACTGGATACATAATTTGACATTTTGAAGCCCAAGTACAGTTATTCAATCATTCATTCATTAAATTTATATTCCACTTTATTGGCCCAAGGACCCTCTAAGTGGATTACAATGAGATAAAAGCATACTACATGATAAAAGCAAACAATTAGAACACTCCACAAAGAACAAACAAACAAAAAGTGCACAGCTGAAGGATAATAATGTGAAACAGTGTAAATTATCAAAATAAAATCCATTATTAAAATGCCCAGGAAATAAAGTTGTTTTCACCTGGCACTGAAAAGATTGTAATGGGGGCACTGAGAGAACGGTTTTCAGGAGGCCGTTCCACAGGTGGGGAGCAACTGTGGAGAAGTGGTAGTTTTGTGACTTTTCATTTATATTGGAATGGGCAAAATCCTCAGACAAGACCAGGAAGGAAAGAGGGAAGGGACCAGCTCCCGACACAGGGCTGGACAGGGCAAAGTTCTGACTCAGTAAACAGAAGCTTTCTAACCGCTGAGCATTCACAAGATGTGAGAACAAATTTATGCAGCCTCCATAAGGGAAGAGGTGCTGCACTCAGAGGCCATCCATGACACCCCCACAACTCCCCTCTCTCCAAAAATCGGGGTACAGGCTGCATGAACTGTAAACTAGCTAACCTACCTCCACACGGTAGCTGCAGCGATGAGCAATGACTGAGAAATCAAGAACTGTAATTATGCTGAAGGTAGAACTGCTGCGATCCAACCAGACAGCCTGGGATTAAGCCTGTGACTTGCCCCTGCTGTTCTCTTAGCTGCCAGGTGCAGGCATCCACGTGGATGCTCAGGTGCAGATACACTTGGGCATTTAAGTCTGGATCGAAAAGAGGAAAGGACGAAGAAAGGCCGCGGGTGAGGACCTTTAGGAACGTCCGAGGGAAGAAGGGGAGAATTCCAAAATTGTAAAAGTCAGATCCCCAAATGTATTTTGTTGCAGGGAAAATCTGTTTCCTCGCAGCCACTATGACAATTGTGGCTAAGCTCAGAGGGAACAGGGAATTTTGAGGTGGGGGGTGGGCAGCAGGTAAATCAGCATCCCAGCTCATAAATGAATGCCGATGCCACATCCCCATGAGCCCAGATTCCACTACACCACGGCCTTTCGAGGGTGGGGGGTGGGGGTGGGGCAGAAAGCCATAAGACAAGAGTCTGTCTTTTTCCACGTTGGGTCTGATAGCAGTTTCAGGGATGGGGTTGATTTAAGCCAGGGAAATGCAACCTTACATGTAACTGTTCCAAACAAACCCCCTATTAAGTTCAATGGCACAGACCTTCAGAGAAGCTGATGAAGGTTTATAGAACAATAAAATTGCTTATATAACAACAAAATGCAACAGAACAGATAACTGAAAACCACACCAACCCTATGGCATGTCTAGGGTAGGATTTTTCAAAATGCACAAAAAGACACATGAGTTCCACAAAGGAAATGGTCTTTCCAAACAGTTAATGACAGATCAAGTCTATATATAATATAGAATATATATAATATTATATTAATATATATAAATTTAAGTGGATTCGTCCTTCTCTCTCCATTTTGCTGCCTGTTATCAAGGAAAGTGAGGAAGGTAAGTCCTGCTTTTTAAAAAGGGCCTTAATTGCATTTCCTGGAGAAAAAGCCCAGAAAATGGCTCCTTCCCATTTCGTGACCTACGTGACTGCAGTCCTGTCGCTCTCACAGTGATGGCGTCTGTTCCGCATTCATCTTGGGCATTAGAAGCCCATATATCTCTCCGAAATGTTCTGTCACTGATTAGGAATTTAATTATTGCTACACACAGGGAGCCCTTTTAATTTTTCCTCCCATAATACGAATCAAACAGAAGCTGCATGCTTTATCTTCTCACCCGCTGCAGCGATAAAGGCAGAAATGGTTATGCGACATGTCAGCCAAATAAGCACTGGAAAACCTCTAGGAGGTATGTACATTTATTTCCAAAAGGAGAGTAGTCCCAAGATGCTGAAAAAAACATACTTTAAATCTTTCAAAAGACCAGTGTGTTTAGGCCCAATATATAAGAGATGGGCTTTGTCAGAAGAATTCTTTTAAAAATCTTTCAGGATTGTTTTATACAATTGAAAACAAGTGCGTGACTGCACTTCCCACCTATTTTCAAACATACATGTCAGTCCTGACAGAATTCCCTGAAGGCATTGGGAAGAATTCCTCAGAGGAAGGCCGATTTTTACCTGCTGGGATGCAATACAACAGGCCTCTTAAGGAAAAATGCTATTTTTTCAGCACCTCAGGGCTAGTTCTTCCTTCTTGGGTCTACTGTGGATACTTTCTCGTTCTCTCAGACAGTTACATGGATTAACAATGCTCACAGGGCTCCTTATGGCTGTGCGGAAATATGAAGTGCCCAGAGATTCCCTCCTGCTCGGGCAGGATCCACCCCCAGCGTTTGCCCTTTGTAGAACACATGGGGAACACTCAGGGACAACACGCAGCGTCTCTGGAAATGAGACCATTTGCCTGAAACCGCTCCTTCTCCCTCCTGCTGCTCATACTGTTCCTCATTTTTCTCCCCATGGCTTGCAATGGGCCAGAGTACCTGTCCAATGTTACCTGTCCACTCTGATGGGCAACAGGTGCTCAGGGTCTCCTCTCACCTGAAACCTGCCCTGGTCCCCAAGAGCATGGCCCTGAAATTGGGGCTCCAACCTCTTCTCCTCAAATGCAGCGTTCAGCTTCTATGCCACATGCCCCAAGATCAATTCTGGCAGAGTCGGGCGTGTGCAAGTCTCCTGTGGGGTTTGAACAGAAGTAACCTTGTTTGATAGGCTTGGGAAGGCAAGGAGAAAAATCCACTCATTAGCTGCAGCGCTAGCCCTTATTAAGAAGACACTAGCCCTGGCAGAGAATAATCGATATAATTCATGCGCCAGCTTCCCCGACTCTCAGAAAGGATGGGACAGGAGCCCAAAATAAATAAAGAATACATAAGCGAGCAATTCATTGGGTAGTAATTAAAGACCATGGTGTGCTTTCTCTTTAGGACTTGTTTACAGTGAAGAGAGAGATCAAATGGTGTTCTGGGACTTTGATCTTCAGGCTTTCCCCTTGAAAATCAGGGAGGAAAACGACGGGCCAAGCCATGATCTTGGCTGGATGTGGGGCCATGTCAGTTTTGTGTTTTGCATGTGTGTTTATAGAGGAACTGAGTGACATGTTAATCCTCCTTAAGGCAGAATTTTAGTTTTTGAAATTGTACAGTGATACCCACAGAACAAAATATAGGTAAGGATGCTCAAAATCAAAATGTTCCCATGAGAATGTAGATTCATGGATTTTTTCTTTTCTTTTTAAACACCCTCCGGTAGGTGCGAGCATATCTGGGCACAAAATATGCCCACGTGCTTATGGATACCGAGGAGCAAAAATATTCCATAACAGTGTAGATACCCAAGCCAACAAATACTCTTGCGCGAGTCCTGATACATCAAGAACAAAGTATTCCCATATTTGTGCAGATACCTGGCAGAAAATATTCCTGCACATGGTATTCTTGGAAAAACCACTTCTTTATATGTGTTTTGTACTCACATACAAAACACTCTCATATGCGCTGGTTAAAAAAAAATACTCCCATACAGATATTGATATCTGGATACAAATTACTTCCAGGTGCATACATAAGGTACTCATTACATAAGGTACGTCATTACTGGTTTTTCGGCGCCAGGTAAAGACCTTTTTATTTAAACATCATTTTAATTGTTAAAATATATGATCTGGCCAGGGCAACTTCTTCTTCCTTCTCTTTTCTCCTCCTATATTCTTTATTTACTTATTTTATACTGTTAATTTTAATTTTATATTATTATGTTTGTATCTCAGTGTATTTTTTGTATTTTTGTATTTAATGGTAATTTATTATGTTCTATTGTATTTCAATATATTTTATTGTGTTGTAAGCCGCCCCGAGGCTTTGGCAAGGGGCGGCATAGAAATGTAATAATAATAATAATAATAATAATAATAATAATAATAATAATACTCTGCGGTTCACTGTGGATCATGGGGAAGCAGGGCCTTTTCGTTGTGGCACTTCGTAGCAGGTAACTCAGGTGTTTATTCTTGTTGGCTTCTTAATGTGGCTTGATTTTAATGCTGCTGCCAACAAACCATTTTATCTATTTTATTCTTCCATTTCTTTGCACTAGAAATTGGACTTTCTTTTACTGTTGTTACTATAAGTATGTTACTCATCAGCTCTTTTTGATTTTATTAAAATGGTAAATACATAAAATAAAAACTGTGTGGAAGGGCAAGTTTGTGCCCGAATGTACTGTTTGTATATACCTTTTCTTCACGGTACTTTTCCATTAGAGGCACTCAAAGAAAGCTCTTAGAGGATACACATTTTTAAAGCACAAAGGGAAAAGAAAACAAATCTTGCAAGCTTCCCCGGCACTCAGAGACGTGAGGAACATGTAGCAGCGCTTCGTTCAATATACCTCCCTCAACTTCTCAAAATAGGCAGCCAATGCAGGATCAATACAACTACTATTAAAACAGGCCGTTCAATCCAAGCAGATGATATGTGATTGATAATGCAGATCTTGGGAGTGTTGGGGGATGCTTTGCAAGCTGCAATTCAGTGTTGCTGCCCCTTGACCGGGACCCCTTGGGGGTCTTCAAGGTGGGAGCAATTCTGCTGCCACTAGAGGGTTAAAGATGGGAGCCGGTGCTGGTTGTGGGTGTGTAGAATCCAGAGAGCCAGTGTGGTGTAGTGGTTACGAGTGTGGGACTGGGACGCAGGCGACCTGGGTTCTAGACCTCAACTCAGACATGAAGCCAACGGGGTGGCTTTGGGCCAGTCACAGACTCTCGGCCTGTCCTACCTTGCAGGGTTGCTGTTGTGATCATAACATGGCACAGAGAAGATCCTTTCCAGTTGTGGCCCCCAGAAGCTGGAGGGGGCCCCTCATTTTGGCCACACAGCCCCCACATGTAGAGCACTTCTGCCAACACATCTGTTGGCCCAGGTGTCTCCCACCACCCCCTAGCCCTGTCCGGTACCCGCCTAATCTTTCAGTGAGGGAATAATGTTTGTCATTGTTTTATCATTTTAAAGACTGGTTTTATCATATTTTCCCATGATTTTATTTTGCAAAATGCTTCAGGATTTAATTTTCATAAAAAGAAGTATAGAGATTCTTGGATAGGAAATAAGTATAAATGCAACAATATTAGTCATAATATACACAAATACCTATCAATACACACTTCATGTTTGTAATTTATTATTGATCCAAGATCATAGTTATTACTAGCATAAACACTTCATGCAGAGAAGGCCTTGGGCAGGGAAGGGCTTGGGATGGAATAAACCCTGAGGAGTAGGGGACTGGAAAAATTCAGGGGGGAATAGTTTATTCCCCAAGTTTTCAGAAACTCCCTGGAGGAAAGATGTGTTATTTGGAATTGTTTCCATTGCCCAGTGTTTTCTATTTCCTCACCTTGCATCCCTTCCCATCCTCTTACCTAACTCTCTCCTAATTCCTGCCCTTTAGCAATTGAGCTGCAGTGCTCATGATTAGCAATCTTGCTCTTTCAACACGAGTAGAGCTTCTGCAGCCACCACTGCCGTGACTAATTTAAGGCTTACTGGATTAACTATAATGTCCTTAAGCAAACAAGCATGCCCTGTCCACCCCCTGTTCCCGACACCTGGCTGGTATCAGAAAAGTCAGCAACCTCCACAATGGCAGTTTGTTTACATGAGTTCGTCCCCTCCACCAGAAACGATCAGTAACTGTGAACCACTATCCAGAAGCCCGGGTGTGGCCATCATCTTCAGATTGGATCGCAGCAAGAAGACTTGTCTGTTTGCTGGGTTATTTTGCTTTGTTTGCGTAAGGATTTTTATCCCTCTTCTCAACCAAAAAGCCTTCTGCAGTGCCTTACCAGGATCAGTAAAACCACACGCCCCTGTCTGCAGGGTGGACAATCTGAAAAAGGCAACACGCAAAGACAGGGGATGGGGAGGGCAGAAGAATACGATGTTTCGTCTTTCAACAGGGCTGATACAACAGCCCTGCTGTGGGTAGCGAGGGGCCCCAGTGCCTCTGCAGGTGCGTCCCAGAAAGGCAGCTAAGTCAGACAAGGACAGCGAGGTGAGAGGTGCTGACAACCCCCAGGCATGTAGGTGGGAGCAGGTGAGTAGGTGGAAGAGCAGAGACAAAGAGGAGGAAACCCGGCCATTAAACCCATGGCGCCCATGACAATAGCCCGGGATGGAAACAGCTTGGCTCCTGGAGCCCTGAAGGAGCTCCTTCTTCCCCATGTTCCCTCCCACCCCTTGAGATCTGTGGCAGAGGCTCCAGGAGCCATCCTTGAAAGAGGTCAGGAGGGTGGCTACGTGGAGGAGGGCCTTCTCTGCAGTGGCACCACGATTGTGGAATATGCTCCCCAGAGAGATTTGCCTGGTGCCAATGCTTTTTTTATTTTCGGCACCAGGCGAAAACCTTTTTATTTTCCTGCTATTTTAAAAAGTAGTATTTTTACCATTTTACAGTCACTTTTATTTCAATTGGATTTATTTGTCCTGGTTTTGATAATTTTATTGTATTGTTCCGGTTTATCGATTGTTTAATTGCTTTTAAATATGTAAGCTGTCCTGAGACGTGATAGTGAAGGGCGGCATACAAATGTTTTAAATAAATAAAAGAGCACAGAATTGAGTAGCCCAATTGTGAGACTCTTACTGACTGTTTTTACAGGAACATGTATCTAGCCCTCACTATTATGGAGGAAAACCTAGAAAAGTCAAGCAGTTCAGTCACCCTGCCTCCATCTTCTTGCTCACGCTCCTGCGCAATGCTTTGAGGGTGATCAAGAAACCAGAAGCAAGCTTTTAAAATATCTGTGCATCCTTTTGCCTAAGACATATTCCCATATGATAAAAATATTGGAATCTGGGAGTCAGTGCAGCAGACAGAAGCTCCAGGCTTTGGCGTTCCAACTAACTAGGCAATCTTATGCCTGTACAGAGAATCGGACCCGTCCAGGCCAATCAGCCGTACTCCCAGGAAAGCTCAGGTAGACTTGCTTCCTAAAAGGCCTTCGAATGCTGCCAGCAGCTGGGGGTGGACACCCTGTCAGATTGTCTTCTGCCACTGCAGAGAAACGCATGCTGCGCTTCCCCAGAGAATTGTCACAGCACAGAGGTTTCCTGACCCCATGGAGGCAGCTTCTGCACACCCCCGTACCATCTCCCCCCACTGCCCCACTTTGCTGGAGGTCAGCACAGAGAGGAATCCCTGCTAAGAGCCAGGAACCCGCTGCATCCTGCTAGCCCTGCTAATTGAAAGGGGGGCAGGCACAGAGGGAATCCCTGCTGTTACCTCCAGTCGCTTATTCCTCCCTAATGCACAAACTCACGCAAGAGGAAGGAATTTCCTCCGTGCAGAGGTCCCTTTCCTGTGCATGCACCAAGGAAGGAGAAACAGCTTTTCTCCTCCTGAGCAAAGAGGCTGGGGTCATGCCATGGGGGAAAAGCACCCAGACAGGCAGGGACTGCATGACTGTGTGGAGGGAAAGGCACGTTCTCTCTGTCTGGAGAGGCATGTCTGTGCTTTGGGCTGCCCAGAGAAGCTGTGCTGGTGGTGGCGGTGGCGGCAGCATGGAGCAGGAACTGGGAGAGGGGCTGCAGAGGAGGGACCCCCTGCTGAGATCATCCACTGATCCCTGGGAGGGCGAGCCGGAGAGCCAGCCAGTGTCTCTCCCAGGTGCTATGCATCTCCACAGCCTGGGGAGAGTGTGCTTGCAAGAGAGAATTTCTTGCAGCTGGGCATAGGGAGCTTCCTCCCACTGGGTCTGACAGTCTGTCCTGCAAGCCCCTCTTTGTCTACTCTGATTGGCAGCCACTTCTCTAGCAGAGAGGGCCTGGTGTTGAATCTGCACCTTGTGCCAGCAGAGCAGGGCTTGTACCGCCAGTCAATGCTCTCTCCCCAACGGATCTGCTTTATTATCAAACCCACAAGCAGAAGCAAACAGGCCCTTCCATAAGCCAGGATATTCCTGGAGAGCAGCTAAAAGGCAGAAGAAGCCTGGAGGAATTCATAGGTTGCTTGGACAGGGACAAACTCCACCCACAGATTCAGCCAACATCAGTAAGAAATCCTCACGTCTCTCTCTGCTTGGGTCTCTTT
Source organism: Varanus komodoensis (assembly GCF_004798865.1). Lineage (NCBI taxonomy): Eukaryota > Metazoa > Chordata > Lepidosauria > Squamata > Varanidae > Varanus > Varanus komodoensis. Next base: position 8,999,640 of record NW_025335684.1, read on the forward strand.
CTAATTGCCAAGTATTGTTTCTCCTCTCCTCTCCTCTCCTCTCCTCTCCTCTCCTCTCCTCTCCTCTCCTCCTCAGGCACACTTTCAACTGCTCCCTCCCTTGGCTGCAAAAGTTCGATTTCTCCAAGGCTTAGTCTGTCGAAAGTACAAAGGACCAGTTTGCATGACCAGTGGTGCCAAAACAAGCTAAGTCTTGGCATAGCATTGCACAAGCAAGTACAGCCAAAGAGAATTTCTAAATCATCCACAGTAGTGTGGCCTGGCGTGTCATCCAAACCCCATGGTTTATTTGGGGTGCACAGAAGCCCTCTCCTAAGCCAGCAGCAGCCCAAACTAACCATGCCCCCCAGGTCCGGATGACACAGAGAGCCATGCCCGCTTCAGCACTTTGGGGGATCCAGTGCCAGAAGAAAAGAGAATGACTTGTTCCACTTCAGGGATGTGACCAGGTCAGAGAGGCTTTCAAAGCCTCCCAAAGACCAGCCCGAAACGATTTGTCCCCGGCACCTTGATTAAATGTCAGTGGACTATTCTGAGCTATTAACCCACAATATGCCTAAGAAAGGAATCTACCGGCAGCCATACCTAACAATACATTATCAAGCCTATAGACTGAGATGGAAAGTGCAAGTCTGAGACTTAGGAAGAACCACAATCAAGGAAAGGGTATAATAAAGGGGGAGGAAATGGCTTGGTAATTGTGGGGACAAGTGTTCTTGAACATAATAGATCCTTTGAAAGACTGTTGCCCAAAGTCCCAATTGGGCAGCTGTAGCGTCCAAGATTGCAATTTTGCTTTGGGAAAAGCAGCTTGTATGAAGTAGTTTGATCCAGGGCTTCAACAGTGACCTAAAAGGAATTTTATGTTTTTCTATTTTTTGTTTTGAGTGGGTAGACAAAGAACAGCACCCAACCTCATAAAAAAGTTCCGCTAGTGGACTCCCCCCGCCCCCCAATCATATCGCAATGCTATGGAAAATGACAGAGCCGTCCGCATTCATTTCATCCTGTGTGTCAAAGGCTCAGAAAGCGACGTTTCCTTCAGGCACCGTTTCAGTACCTTGGACAGATCCCCGAGGGCCAGCGGGCACTGGTTCTGTTGTTAGTCTGTGACACAAATGCGAAAAGGATGTTGGAAGTGTTTTCACGAATCATGCTTATATGGAACTGTGGCTAGAGATAGGTGAGTCCTTGATAACGAGCAGGATTCGTCCTGGTTTCGGGTTTTCCCCAACCTTGCAGAATGAATCCACTTCTCCTGTCTTGTGCTGCCCCCCACTTGCCATGGGAGGCTGGCAATTTTTCTGTCAATGAGGCTCCTCATCCATCCCTTTCAAGCTTCGCAGAAGCTCTCCGTGGTGCTCCATGGCAGTGAACCTATTTCAGGGATTTGGTCCATCACCACGGTGTGCTCCTACACAGTTCAAAAGAAAAGCCACAGTGGTTGAGGGGGCCCACTGACGGTCCCTCCCCTTTGAGGCGGGCATCTTAAGCATGGCGGTCTTTGACCCTTTCCTCAGTGTGAGCTGCACTGGTTGCTAATCATGCAAATAGATATGAGGGGATCCGTCCCAGTTTGAAAGGATACATATGAAATAAGGCATATTACTTTTCAGCTCTTGGAGTGGCTTTCGCTTGCCCATGCTTTCTTTTATTTATTTATATTATAGTTAGATGCTGCCTTGCTTCCTGAAAGATTCCCAAGGCAGCTTCTATCATCTCCTCCTCCCCATTTTATCCTCACACTAAGCTTGTGAGGTAGGATAGGCTCAGAGACAGTTACCGTCCCTATGCCATGAAGTGAACTTCATGGCTGAGTGGGGAACAGAACCCAGGTCTCCTGAGTTCTGCCCCTAACCCTAACCCTAAACAGATAAAAGGAAAATAAGTAGATGAAAGAGGGAAGAAACCCCAAATGCCAGCAATAGTGCTTTGGTCAGGACATCTGCACGGAAATTGGAGAAGCCAGTATTGCCTGCTATACTATTCTTCCCAGCAGTTGTTATTACTCTTGCGTTTGTTGCTGCTATTACATTGCGCTTCTATCCTGCCTCTCTTTCCTCCTGCAAGAAGACAAGGCAGCTTTCCTGGTGTTCGCTCACTTCACTTTCTCCTCACAACGACAGCCCTGTGAGGTGGGTGAGGCTGAGAGACCACGACTGGCCCAAAGGCTCCGGTGAGCTTCACAGCAGAGTGGGCCCCAGAACCCACTCCTCCACGCTGACCCTCGCTTTCCCACAGCAGAAAGCGCCTGCCAAACCTGTTCCTGACTCCCTAATCAAATGTTCTTTTTGTGTCATCAAACACAAGGCTTGTTCTGGTAACCCTCGCCCCTCGCCCCTCGCTTGTGTTCTACTGGCATTGATTGCTCGTACATGCTGTCCTTCTTCTGCAGATTGCCTCACTGCAGTATTTGCCTTCTCCCTGTGCCCAGACTGAGTCCAGCTTCACCTTCCGCTCCCCACACCATCTTTCCAATGGCTTCACGACAGCCTGGCCCTCCATGGATGTGCCCAATCCCCTTTTAAAACCACCCAAAGGGGCAGCCATCCCTCGATCTGGTGGAAGCCAATTCTGCAGTTTGACTACCTGAGGGGCAAACAGTCCTGAATACCCCACTGATCAGCTTTGTGGGATGATCCCACTGGGTTCTAGAATCATGAGAGATGGAGAAAAGGGTCCCCCAGTCCACTGCTCCCACACTAGGCATGATTCTGTACATGATTCTGTCTCCTTAACCCACCCTTTTTCTAAGCCAGATGCTGTAATCCTTCCTCCAACCTTCAGTTGCCCTTTGTGAAACAAATTTCAGAGGAGGGAGTTTTCTTAGCCCTTGGCAGGTCTAAACTCCCTCACCCACACCCCTATCACCACCCACAGTCCTGAAGCTTCTCAAAGCTCAAATGCATCAGACGTGGGTAATAAAGCCAACCCAAACACCCTCACTTGCCAGCTGCATTCACCTAATCGATATCACATCTCGTCTGACCCTAACACTGGAGCGTGGCAGATGTCAAGTGCACCCAAGGAACAAAGAGCGTTGGCATGGCAGCTCTGCTCTGCTGGAGAAGGTAAGAACTTGCACATGAGGCAGACACATTACCAGGCAGCCCGTGTGCAGAACAAGAGGCTGTCCTAAAACTGGGGATGCTTTTACCCCTGAAATTATATTATTGTTTTATGTTCCAGGGAGCCAGAACAAAGGAACTTAGCAAGGACTTTCAAAGCAGCTAAGCAATTTAAGCTTTTGACTTTCGCAAGGACCGCTGTCCTCTCTGAGATGTTCAGGCCACAGGAAAAGTTGAAATTGGGTCCTTATCAGTCAGAGAAGCCGCTACATCTATCTTTCTATCTCTGTCTCTGTCTCTTTTTCTGTCTCTGTCTCGGGTGAGGCAGGAGTAGGGTGTATCTCATCACAGGGTTTGATTGTGAGCCAACCCGAGATGCCTTGCATGGGGGGCCACATACAAAAGTTTTAAATAAATGAAATAAAACAAATACTTCAGGGAGATTGCAATTTTAGTCTGGCTGGTGCAGATTCATGCTGCAATCCTTCCTTCTCCCTGGAAATGGAACCTGTGACTTTCCAGATGTTGTTGGTCTTCAGTTCCCATCACCCCTAGGCAGAAGATCATTGGTTAGGGATTATGGGATTTGTAGTCCAACAAGCTCAGAAGAAGACAATTTCCCCATCCCTGGTGTATAAGAATCTGATCTATGCACATTTCGGTAGAAGTTGGCCTGTCCAAACTTCTTGGACCAACTGACAGATCAGCATTTCCACTCACCACAGACCTTGCACTATTCTAAATGACACAGTGCGTTTCTTGGTGGTGTAAATTCTGCCCCCGAATACACCTCTAAGGGCCTATTTTAGAGGCAAATACACATTTCAAGATGTAAAAGTGCCTATTTGCACTTGATAGCCATGAGTGCATATCAAGAAGTGCTTTGTTTAATTCACGTACACATGTGGAAATGCAATGGAGAAGCATGGTTAAGACATATGGAAGTCAGACTAGAAATAAACAGATTCATCCATTCCTAATCATCTACACAATCACATAGGAAAAGTTTATCTTGTTTGTTACTGTCCTTGTATAGCCACCTTATAATGGAAGCTCGCTGGGTGGTTCTCAAACAGATATGTCATTAAAATACAGATTAAAATCTATGAAACTTTTTAATACTAAAAACACGATGGAAACACGCCAAGTTTTAAACAGAGAGGCCTGGGATAAAAGACCTGGGTGAATAAGGCAGATTTCCCTTGGCATTGAAAAGATGATAAAAGTGGCAGCTTATCTTTGGAGGCTGTTCCTCAACTGGAGGGCCACCACCAAGAAGTCTCTCTCCGGGACAGCTGACTGATACCTCATTCAATGCAGGCACCCACAGCAGGCCTCTGCAGGAGCTCTCACAGCTCAGGTAGGCCCCCATGGGGAAAGCCAGAGTCCGTTCTGTTCCATGAATGTCATGTCAAGACACCCTTCCATGACGAACGGTGATCCCCCAGCTATGAGGACTGGGATCCTCTTCTCCAGAGGAATCCGACACTCTAAAGCACCTTGATTTCCCACTGAGCTTTTCCTATGGATTAGTGCTCTTCCTTAGACGGGACATCCAATTCCCAGCATCATGGAACTGCTGTTTTTGGTATTACTTGCCTTGCTGAGAACTGAGCAAATTGGATCACCCTGAGAATGCATCGGCTCCGTTGGCAGTTTTACCCTAATCTAATCCAAGAATCCCTCAGCAGAGATGACCTGTTAGCATTTCAAAAGAATCGGGGGCTTGAATTATTTATTGCCTTTCCCTTTTAAGCTTGTCTTTGTTAATTCATCACAGGGGAGGCAGATGTCTTATGTAAGACTCCTCTCTGTTTTGGTTGTAAATCAAGCCCCACAGAATATGACGATGCGACTGTAGACTTGCTCACTCTTGATACAGTTGAAGAGTCAGCAAGTCAGCAAGGTCTGTCATGCATCAGGCTTCCATGGATTGGGTGGGATCCAGATTTAGCCCACGGCAGTGGGGATGTCCTCTTGACCGAACCTTTGCTTGGCGTTCAAGACACAGCAATCCAGGAGGTGATCTCCTCCAAGCAGGCAGTCCTGCTGAGGAAGCAGCTTTCAGTGCCAGCAAAAGACCTCTTTCTTTGGACTGAATTTCTCTCAGTCCAGATTTGCGTATCAGCTGAGGCATGCTGGGAGATGCAAACTTTTTTTTCTGTCTAACCTGCGTAGGATTGAGCCCTGGGGAACACTGGGGCTGTCAAAGCATCAATACATGGAAACTCACTCCAGCATCCTACCCAAACAGAACTGTAACTACTGAGTGATGGGGGATGGAGGGATCTGTCAGAGATATTCCTGTCCTCTCCCTCTATCTCTGCAGTAAGTCTCTACCCTTTTACTTCTAGAGATATAAGAGAAAATAGCCTGGCAGAATTCTAGTTCTAAGGAGTAAGCTGCATCTGCCATTCAGTGTTCTAACAAGGGCCCTGAGATACTTCATGAGCACTAGTCTCTTACTGTATGGCTCTGTGTGACATTTCATTTTATTCACTTTCAACTGAGTTTAATTGCTTTATATTATTATTTATATTATTATTAAGATCCATCCTGCCATTATTCCCTGACAATGGGCCAAGGCCATTGAAATGCTGTATATCAGAGGTGCTGAACTTCTTCCAGTCCCAGAGCTGATATGAACAGCATCATACTACCAACTTTTTTTTTTGAAAGCCCAACATTTTGTAACATACAATGCTTACTGCTAGTTCTTGTTGTTCTTCTCTTTATTGTTGTTGTAATATTTATATCCCCATTTTTCTTTTCTTTTCAAGGAACTCATGGACACTTGCGTATTTCTCCTTGTCCTCTCAGTCCTATCCATACAACAACAACCCTGTGAGGTAGGCTGGGCTGAGGGTCTGTGACTGGCCCAAAGTCACCCAGTGAGCTCCGTGGCTGAGTGGGGACTAGAGCCCGGATCGCCTGAGTCCTGATCCCACAGTGTAGAATGGGGGAAATTGCACCAAAGCCATGAAACCACAGAATGAGTAGGGGTCAAGGAAAGGGGAGTGATGGAAGCGGAAGGGGTGTAACCTTCTGGAGACTGCGAATTGATTCATCTTTCACTTGTCTATTAGTCTGTCTATCTCAAGAAGGGGAAATTAGGCCATGCGCCTAACTATTGGAACAGAAAGGGAAGAGAAGAAAGACGACGCCTGCCATGTGTGTGTCTATCACCCTTGAAGCTACTCATTTCTTAAAGCAACTTCTAAAGTGGAGTGGTTCATAAGCTGGAAAATTGGCTGAATGGTGTTAAAAGAGAGAACGAGTCTGAAAGTCCTCCAGGTTCATCTCATTAAATTCAAAGTCAAGGGAAGAAGGAAATTAGATATTAGATCAATGGAAAGTAGCCCAAGGGAAAGACATATTGATCAGTTACGTCTTGGTTAGGCGATGAGGTAGAATGAAAAGAGGGCCAGACTGAACAGTTAGCCTTGTAAAATGAGAGCAGACGAGAAAGCCAACCTAGTAATAATCAGATCTTACTCTCGGGGAAGTGCAGCAGCTCACCGTTCTTTGACCTTCTTTCATGCCAAATTATTGGAAATAAGTCTTGGATACAAACGGGATTAAGGCAGACTGTAAAGGGAATTTTTAAACCAATGATGAGGCAGGGGACTGTTTTGCATTTAGTTTTGCTGTTGTTAAAAGTGACGGGTCTTCGGATGCTAAAGACTATGAGAGCAATCCTATGACACTGGGTACCATCTAGATGTCCTGGGATTCTTTGGATTCCCAGAACTGAGGTGAGAGCAGGGCTCCACTCCTGAGCTGGGAGTCCACCTTGGATCCCGCCCTCCCCGTCTTCCCTGGCAAGTCCAAATGACATCCTGGTCACATGTGGGCGACCCAGGTAGATGGAATACAATCAGCAAATGCCCAGAAGCACCTGCCATCCTCTCCCTCTCGTCGCTGTGGCTTCATCTCCCATCGCTTAGAACTCCTCAGTCCTTTGTCAAGTTCCGTAACCTCTTCATGCTTCTAGTCTTCCGGGAGCTTGGGCAATGCTTGGACAAGAGCACGGGTGGGCCACGTGTGGTCCTCCAGGTATTATTGGACCACAACGGCCGTCAGACATAGGCAAGAGCGAGGGATGCTGGCAGCTGCCGTCCCAATAGCTCCTGTACAGAGAGATGTTTGCACATCTGCGCTGAGAAGACCAGAAGCTGCTCTCGGGCTTTCTGAGCCGAAGGGGAGCTCTGTCCCAGGTGCTGATTCTGGAGCTGGCCATGGTTTGAGGGGCTGTGGTGGAGCGCTGTGTGGGGCCTTTATAAAGGGGGCATTGCTTCGAGGGAGAGGAAGCAAAGCAGCATGGAGGGCAGGCAGGCAGGCAGGGAGGGAGGGAGGCAGGCAGGCAGGCAGGCAGGCAGCGGCCTGGGGTGAGGTTGAAGCTGGGAAGCCAAAGTGGTCGGGTGAGCCAAGAGGCAGAGCCAGCCAGCAAAGCAAAGACCGAGCCAGGAGGCAGGGTGGCAGATAAAGCTGGAACTCAAGAGGAGGACCAAAAAGCTGATCAGAATTAAAAGACCAATTGGGAAGCAGGACGGAGGAATCAGGGTGGGAGATTAATCAAGAATTCTGGAGCACAAAAGGACTTTGGTACTTTGCTGGAACAGGGCCGTATTGATCTGCTTGCCTTCCCAGCTGGGTCCAATGGTTTCCTTGAGAAGGTAGCCATCTCAGTTTCTAAGGTCCAGCAGCACCTCCTGGCCCAGAAGGACCCAGGGTCCAAGCCTCCCCATCTGGAGATAGGATCCAGAAAGCAGGTCAGGGGGGAAAGCCCCCCCCCCCGCAATCACCTTGCCTTCAAACAAGGTTTGTCACCACATCTGCTTGCAGCAAATTACAGCTTGCCCAATGAAGCTCTTGAAGCTGCTCCCAGCTGAACAGCTGCAGCCTCTGCTCTCATGGGAAAAGGGAGGTAAAATGCCTCTCCGACCACCAGCTCCACATCCACCCCTTTTTCTAACCCTTCCTGAGCTTGGCACCTCCTGAGAGTGTTGGAAAACGACTTCCGTCATCCCTGGCCAATGGGCACGCTGGCAAGGAATGGTGGCACACGGTCACCCCATCTTAGGTGCAAGGGTGGGGAGCAGAGCCCTGCTAAATTCCTCTCCCTGCTGGTTCATTTTGGTCTTCGAACTGGACGGCCTGCCCAATCTCCCTCTGCCACTCTGACATCACTTTCTAAGCCGCAGAAGATGACAGGGCAACGAAGCTGTGGGTTAATGGCTTCAGTCTGCCACGGGCTCCCCCGGCAGTCTCTCTGCCTGGCCTCCCAAGGGACGGCAGACGTGGCAGCAGGAAAACTTGATCCCTTTAGAGAGAGTGGCACTCGCTGCGTGATGAGCTTCTGCACTTAGCTGAGGTTATTGGTTTCATCTGTCTCCAATGCCCCGCGGGAGCTTGCTGTCAAAACAACTCCAGCTGTTTTAATAAAGCTTCAGCTTCCTGCTAAAGGTTAAACCCCCCCCCCCCCCCCCCCCCGCAACCTGCACTCAAACGCTTCAGGTGGCTTGGCTTTGGAGAGCTTCTTTCCTTAGCCACTTGGCTCTGCTTCTCCGAGTGAGCACAGGGAGGGGAAAGAAAAGAGCAAGGCAGGCCTGACCGGGCAGATGGCTTGAGTGCTAGGAGGATGCTCTTGAGCTGCGAATCTGTTGATTGAGCTGAGCCTTTCTGCAGCCCACTTGGGAGAAAGGAGCTGCTTCCGGATGTCAGCCAGAATCGCTCATTATCTGCTCAGATTCTATCTAGGCTTGGCAGGTCTCCAGAACGGAACCCATGGGCACAAATGCGCAACGGACGTGTCTCTTGATGCCTGCGGGGTCCTCCCCCGCCCCCACCATTAATTTATTTCTATCTTAAGAGTGTGTTTTTTAATTCGGAGCAAATAGATAGTGGACAGCTTCCCTGCTGCAAAATAGAGGGCTGTCCTCCTGCACCGTCTGTATGTGGATTCAAAAGAGAGATTTGGTGCTTGGAAGCCCAGACCCCACCTCTGGCTTGTACGTAGGTCCTTGGATCAGTGATGTTTCTCTTAGTCTCCCCAGCATGCTTTTTGGGAAGTAGTCGCCAAGGCAGACAAGTAAGGATGAGTAATACTCGCCCCACTCATGGAGGCTGTTTGTGAAAGCATCCATGACGCATTCTCCACTCCAAATGTGCCCACCAGCCCAAAAAGTTTGAGGACCCCAGGCTAGCCTAGCCTAACCTAGCCTAGCCTAACCTATCTCTTTTCATCCATCCATCCAACCAGCCAGCCAGCCAATCATTATTTCTATGACCATGGCTAGAAACTTGTTAATTTTTTAAGACCATGGAGGTTCTTAAGATTCTGCAAAATGATTCTACTTTACACATCTTCTCTCTCAACCAGAGTTGCTGTAGCGGCTTCGATACCTAGGCCTTACCCCAAATGATTAAATCATTAAGCCTAGAAATATGGGATCTCAACAGAAAGGAGCTTCCATCCTTCTGTTCTTCCTTTACTTTTTTTCAGGTACTACAAAATATTGCATGCATGAAATGTTCTGTTTGCCCATATCCAAAAACAGCCAGCTGGTATACCGTGGTTACGCTGGCTGGGGTATGTTGGGAACCGTATGACTTCTGTCCTATCCAGACATGCTTTTTGTGATGCTTAGCTTAGCCTGCTTAGCCCCCTGTTTATTCCTGTCTAGCCACCTCTCTCTCTCTCTCTTGCCCCGCCCCTTTAGTTTTAGGCTCCACCCACCACTGCCATGTAGCCGCAAGGAGCTTTTCCAAAATGAAAACTGGTTCTCAGACTGAAAGAGAACCTCCGCATTGCACTGCCTCGCATGAGTTCATTTGAAGCATCTCAGAATCGACGGGCATTTATCTCCTCCTTTCTCAATGCAATGATGGCTTTTCCCCCAAACTGGGCCACTCACACCTTAGTGCCATTATCAAGAGACAGCTTGGCTCAATTTTCTACTTAGTGTTACTCTGAAGAGCTTGGTTCAGTGCCACTTTGGCAATTGTATTAAATTGGGAGGAGCTTTTAGGAACAGTGGAAACTGCAAAGGCAGATTGAAAGGAAGAGAGGGGGAGGCTGAGGAATTAGAAGAGGATCTTCTGATTTCCGGCAATTAGCCAGATACCTCGGCCTTCTTTTAGGATACTCTGTCCCATGCCACTTTTTCTGGTTTTCTGGCTCACCTCCTCGCAATAGCCAGGTAGCTTTCTGAGCACTCCTGGTCCTCCTTTGGGATTCTGGGTTGCCACCCTAGGTTCTCTTCCCAAATGTTTTTGTACTTTGGCAAATCTTCACCTAAGTCTGCTGACACTGCCCTCTTGTGTGTGGAGGATGCCCCAACATCCTTGGGAAGTATGTAACCATTACACTGGGAAAAAAGCCTCCCATCCGTATGAATGGGAGCCTGTATAGACACAGGTGTGTGAACGGGGTGCACACATGGTTATGGTCTGCTCACTTTGGGCTTTGGCCGCATCCGCCACTGATATGTGGACCCAGAAGGGATGCAGCCCTGGGGTGAAAGATTCCTCACTCCATCATATAGAATGGTGATGGACTGAAAACTATTCCATATTATTCAGCACCGTATTGATGAGAGTGAATGCGGAATGTGCACTAGATTTGGAAGAGCCAAGCTGTAGTCCCCACCTGGTCAAGAGGCCCACTGGGTAACCTTTGAACCAATTCCTGATGCTCCCTCTAACCCACCTCACAGGGTCCTTGTGAGGATAACATGAGGAGAAGGTGGGGGACTTTCTAATCTGCCCTGGGTTCCTTGCCAGAGCAATACAAGTGGGGTATAAATATAATAAATTTATGACAATCATGAATACAATAATAGAATGTACATGTGGTGGAATCCGGAAAAGGCTTTGGCACAGAAATGGGGATGCAGAGGCTGCAAGGTTGATTTGCATTGCTGGGTTCCCACTGGAAATCCAAGGGCAAACCCAGCTTTCCGGGTTTCTATCACCTCTTCCTCCCAGGCAGCTTATCCCCAGTCCCAGAGTTAAGCAACTGGAGGCCCTGGGCTAGGAGACCTTGGGAGGCCCAAACTTAATAGCATCTGATCATGAGAAACAAAACCTTGTTCTCTCCTTTATCTACTCAATGAAAGTAGAACGTTGATGAAATTTTAGCATTGATAAAAAGATTGTTTATAAATTTATTATCTTAACTGTTTTTACAAAAGTATGGGATTAATGAAGACATCCACACAGAACATTCACAGGGGAATCATAGCTATGTTATAACGTTACACTATAGACAAAGTCAGAACAGATTCTTTTGAGCTTTTTTGGATGCAAACATCATTTCTATAATTAGAACCCGTGAGGTGCAGTCCATCATTTCCTGTGCAGAGAATGCTTAGATCAGACAACCGATCTTGGGATATTGTTGACCACAGATCATTCTTTATCCTTTTTTGTCTAGAAAATGATCTTTGGTCTAGGTACACCCCTGATTTTTATCATTACAAATGAGATAAAATTAATGGTAATTTTTTTTGATTGGCAGGAGGTCAAGGCCCTCCTAGATTATGAGGTTCTGGGTTGATGCGTAAATCTGGCGCTGTCTGCCCCATTGAACAACAGCATGGCCTTCCTCTCATCTGAAGCATTTTTCCTCCTTATGCATGATTGGGGGGGGGGGGCACAAGCCGTTCAAAAGGAGACTCTTCCATCACAGCTCAGAAATGATTGAGCTGAGCACTGGACTTGATAAAAGATTCAACAGGTTTGCCAGCAGCGACGTCAAAAAGAACCCTTTGAACTCCTTGGCTGGCTGCATCAAACACAGTGGCTAAGTGACAGGCTGATAGATATTTCGGTGCCTCTGGCCTTGAAAGACCATTATTGCTGCCTTCAGAGTCTGAAAATATAGGCCGGCCTCTGCAGGCTCCTGAATTCTGAGGAGGTCACTTGAGCTGAGCTGGGAGCAGGTCGAGTGGCCTTCTCTTAACTTGATCAATGTATGGTTTACTCAGCATCTGTCCTTCAGAAATTCTTGGGCATGTTTGCTAGAGAAAGGTGGTGGCTATTACTGAGTCTTGGAAGAACATGCACACAATGTCTTTGATTTTAAAGACAGGCTGCGGGTGCGTTTTTGGGATAATTTCAATCGGCTGATTTTGATGTCCAGATCCTGAATTCAGCCTTCCCCAACCTGTTGCCTTCCAACTGTGTTGGAGCACAATTCCTGGAATCAGCCAGTCCCCTGACTGAGGATTCTGTGGGTTTTAGTCCAATACATCCTCAAGGCATGACGTTAAGGAATGTTGCCTTAAACAGTTTGGGTCCAGATTGTTGAAAAGACTGTGTAAATCCTTATGAATTTGCCCTCATGTTTAGAACTCACTGGAGGCCCTGCTGACCAGCCTGGGATTAAGATCTTGTAAGGCTGAGAGCACTAAAGGTGGGGCTTCCTCAGTGGTGGCCCCTGCCATATGGAAGTCTTTTTAAAGATACACGGCTGGGACCCTCTGTTGTTGTTTCTAAGGGTGGTGGTACTTAAAATATTATTTGATTTTTTTAGCTTGTAAATGAAAGATTTTTATTCCATACAGAAACATAGAAACAGAGCGAGTCAGAAGGGTCCTCCTGGGCCATCTAGTCTGACCACCGGCTCTAGCCAGCTCCACTCATGACATGCGTACCATCTGCATGTCTACATTGCATTAGATATTGGTGAATTCACTATGACAGTGGCAGTGGCATTCCTCCATCATAATTTTACTAAATTCCCTCTCCCCTTACTTTGGTAGTACAAAGCAGCAGCAAAACCGGAGGAGGAGGAGGAGGAGGAGATATGAGCCAACAATGCAATCCAGCCACAAAAAGGGCAAATGCTATTTTGGGGTGTATTAATAGAAGTATTACTTCCAAATTGTGAGAAGTAGTAGTTTCCCTATGCTCCTTTCTAGACAGACCTCATCTGGAGTATTGTGTCCAGTTCTGGGTGCCATGATTTAAGAAAGATACAGAAAAATGAGAAAGGGTCCAGAGGAAGACAACAAAAATGATCCAGGGTTTGGAAACTTTGCCCTATGAGGAGAGACTGAGAGAACTGGCCATTTTCAGCCTTGAGAAGAGAAGACTTGCAGAGGCGGGGGGCATGATATTCCTCTAGAAGTACCTCAAAGGCTGTCACAAAGAGGAAGGTCAAGATCTCTACTTGCTGATGCCAGAATGCAGGATACAGAATAAGCAATTCAGATTATGACAACCCAGATTCAGGGTGGACATCAGGAAAAGCTTCCTCACTGTCAGAGCAATACGGCAGTGGGACCAGCTGCCTGGAGAGGTGATAGACTCTCCCACACTGGAGACATTCAAGAGGAAACTGGGCAGCCCTCTGAGTGGGATGCTGTAACTTGGTGTCCTGCCACAACAGGGAGATGGACCCAATGGCCTTCTTGGCCCTTTCCTTTATTTCTAGGAGAAATAAAGGGGTGGGGAGGAAAGAGACAGAGAAGAAAGAAAGGACATCTAGCCATCAAATGCAGCACCAAACATATTAACATTTTAATTCCCCCACAATATTAATTGTGTTAATTCCCCCACACCTTAATTCCCTCCAGGCTCCTGAACTGGCCTCAGTTTGGAACAAAGCTCAGTCTGGGCAGCCAAACCCAGGGGATGGGGGATTAAAACGGCAGACGGTAGCCCAGAGATGCCCAGGCACCGGTTCCAGCCCCAAGCCCAGGCAGCCAGTGGCAGGAAAGCCACTCTCAGCCCCACCCCGCAAGGACTCGGGCTGTGCCCAACCACCTGGCAGTGTGGGCTCCTGGGGCCAGGCCAGCTTGGGTGCCTGGAGAAGATACACGCTGCCAAGGGAAGGCCATGTGCCGCAAGGGACACTTTGCTTCCGCCTGTTCATGACCAGCATGGCCACTTGGAGGCTTTGCCCTTGGCATGGTCTCCTTTTATCTGAAGACACCTGCAGGAAGAATTCCACAATTAAGGATGACGCAGAGGGAAAAAGCCCCAGGAGAGAGGAGTGTGGGTGCTGGGCAGGCGGGGCGGGGGGCGGGGAGATTCCGAAGCACCTGCCAGCATTCAGCCTTCCTCCTCCTCCTCCTCTCATTAGCACAACAAACCACTATGACAATTTGTAGGCAAGTTCCTATTCAGGACTCTTTTTGTTCAGCCCTGGCTCACAATTATCAGCATTGTGATAGGCAGGGATTTAAAGACCGCCACTGTCTATTTATCTTTTTTCCTCCCTGGGATTTCACCAGCAGAAAGATGCATGTAATTTTCTCATCAGCAATGAGAGAACCCTCAACACGTTACAGTATTATCAGGATAACAGTGTTTTGCCAATGCAGAAACTTTGGCTCTGTTTAAAGGACACGCCCCACCCCCAAAATTGCAAAAACGTAGCACAAGCAAAAGATCTTTTGATCTTTTTTCAACAGTGCTTATGAATCTGTGAATCCCCTCTGGGCCAGTTTAATGTTAGAAGAGATCCACGAGCCAGAGTATCCTATGGGGGACTGCCAACTTCCAAGGAGGCTGCGGGTGGAAGCTGCTTTCTGTCAGGCCCTGGTTGTGGGGCGACCTGCCCTGCCCCGAGTTAAGCAAAGAAACTGCTCTTCTAATCAACGAAGCCTTATTATGCAAACCTCCAAACAACCCAGGCTGGCTTGGCAGGTATCAGTAATCAAAGAAACATGCTATGCTACAATTCTAGACTCAGCTCGTCAATGCAGCACAAACAGATTGAAAGTTGATTCCAGACAAATTAAATTAATTAAATAGCCTCTGAGCTATTGCCTGCCCTCCCTTGTCCAATAGACAGCATCGGAAGGGCAACCCTTCAAGGAGATGCTTCGCTTCGCACAGCCAACTGCTAAGAATGCCTCGTTATTCTCTGTTTTTCTCTCCTTAGGGGACGACTTGGATCTGTCGTGCCCATTCCCCTTTCTGCTGCTTTCCCAAAGACCCTGGTCTCCCATGGCTTTGGGCGCACCTTGACTTTCTCCTCCCTCCTCTCCGATTCCCTCAGCTGGCTGTTTTCCATTTCCACCTCCTCCTCTTCATCTGAATCAGAATCCACTCCCTGCTTCCTTTGAAGCTCCTCCGCAGAACAGAACTAGTGGGACCAATCCGCACTCCGGGCGGCTGGGAGCCTCCGCCTGCACGTCTTCCAAAGTCCTAGAAAGAAGTTCCACAGGCAGGATTGTGCTGAAATGGAAACAGAGGCTCCACCCCATCTCTTCAGGGCTTCACACAGGGGACTGTTCCAGGAGTACGTGGAAGTGCCGTCGGCTGAGCCTGCCAAGTGGACCATTGAGCTGCAGTTGTTCCCCAACAAAATGGGGGTCAAGCGCTGGCATCGTCTTGCAGCAAAGATCCCTCAAAAGCATTTTAATGAAAAGCAAGTGCTTTCGAATAGGCATTTGAAAGCAGAATTTGATGAAACTCTGTCTGTCTCTCTCTCTCTGTGCATGTGTGTGTGTCTCTGTCTCTTTCTGTCTCTCTCTCTCTCTCTGTGTCTCTCTCGTGAGTGTGTGTTTGTGTGGTTCCCCCCCACCCACCCATCTTGGCCACCTTGCAAAGATGAGTCAAGTTCAACAAAACCAGCAAAAGAAATTCAAAACCAATTCTCAAGTGCCCCGAGAATACGGAAGAAACAAAAAGTAGAAGCCTTTTCCCCGGGCAAAGAAAACTTAGGAAATTGGAGCATCGTAATTTCAGCATAATCCTGCACTGAACTCTGAGTGAGCCATCGGGCTTGCTTGGGAAGTCAGCTGACTGCACCCACGGCATCTCTTCCAGGGCAGGCCGTGATGTTTCAGAAGAGTTGCTCCTTTATGTTTCACGGCACTTGAGTTTTTCTGGATTGAAGCTCAAAGATGCTGCTCATCGCAAGGGCATGCTGAGGGCAGGTGTGGCGTGGCGTGGCGTGGCCGTTAGGGAGCTGGATGGGGTCTCAGGGGATCTGGGGTTCAGCCCCAGTAGTCCTGACCACATCCTTCCCCTCCTTCATGTTCCAGAACTTAAGACAGTCCTTTGAACTGCAGCTCTTTTACTAAAACTCCACAGTTAACAGAACAGTTTAGACAGCCATCTACCAAAGCTGGAAAAAGCCTCTGCGCGTGTAAAGAGCTGCATCTGACATTGACACTTCCCTGAAGCCCTTCCCTTTCCCTCAGGGGAACTCTTGCCACTGAAAGGTTAGACTGTGAGAGCAACTGGACCCCTCTGCTGGGCAGCTCCCCTCTCCTGATGCTACTTTACTGGGTCATTGAATACCCTTCCATTGCTTTCAAAACAGACCAACTCTCACACTCATTATGAGAAACTTCACTAAGCAACCTTGAAGGAGTTTCAAGGGCTTCCGCTCCTCCTTGCTCCTGCCCCTGTCTCCACTTCAGAACCAGGTGACAAATCATAGAATCATACAGTTAGAAGGGGCCTAGAGGGCAGTCAGGTCCGACCCCCTGCTCAATACAGGGCTCAAGTCTCCCATCCAGATTCTGACCAAGCCCGACCCTGCTTAGCTTCCAGGATTAGGCAGGCTCAGGACCCTCAGGCTGTGTTTGATGCCCAAAATTCCCACAGCACAGCCTGCAATGAGTGAAAAATGGGCCTCTCGCTACACCATTCAGCCCTGGAGCTCACTGGGTGGCTTTGGGCCTGTCCCTGACTCTCAACCTAACCTACCTCACAGGGTTGTTGTGACAATAATATGGAGCAGGGGAACGAAAACCATGCAGGCAGTCTTAGGATCCATTCAAAAAAAAAATATTAAGTTGTAATGCTGACTATAATAAATAATTGAATAATGAGATCTCTGGGATTAGAGAAAGTTTCTCTTTAAAGGTCAGACTCCAGTCTCCTCTACACTATTAGCCAAGGCCTCTGCAAACATTCTTGGCCAATGCTGCCATCTAGTGTCTTCCATACTTCTCCAAACCTGAATATTTCGACCTGTAATGGATATCATGCACAACCAGACGGGATGCAGAAACCCATTAACCAATTCCACTGCACTAAAATCCCACAAGGTTTTGGGGGAAAAATGAGATTCTTCCCCCTCTGATGGCAGTTTAGATTCCTAACACATTTAGTTGTGTGTTTATTTGTTAAAATCCCATCCTTTGCTCTGTCTGGCAGCCTTGATTGTGAGCCTCTGATCATGGGTGCAGAAAGCTTAGCACCAGCTCTTCCCTCTAGGGACTCTTTTGGCCCATGGGCTGAACTGCATTGTGGAGAAGTCCACAGGGCCTTATTCCAGTCTGGGAAGAGCCAGCAGCAAGGGGAGTGTGGCCCAAAGTGGCCAGAATGAGTACAGCAGCTCATGACCTGTGTTGCGACACCTCTGTCCTAGCACTAAGTAGGGTTGCGACTCCCCCACAACCTTGTGTTGTGCCTGCGAGAGGTCGCCATGTCGTCTCAGACTTAGGAGGATCCTGCTATTATTGGATTGCAGTTGTATCCTGCCTTTCTTCCCTCTTGGAAGGCGCTGGGGGTGGTCAATGTTACCCTCACAACAGCTCTCTGAGGCTGAGAGTCTGGTCCAAAGTCGCCCTGTGAGCTCCATGGCTGAGGGGGGACTAGAAGCCGGATCTCCCAGGCCCCCGTCCGATACACGCGCCATCACACCACGCTGGCTGTTGATGACTGAATGCAGAATTGAGAGCCCTCCTGCAGGTCCTGTCCTTGCCAGCCCTGCTCAGTGCGATCGGCCAAAGCGGGGCTCACAGAACATACGGCCATGTGGAGCCCCTCGTCCCACACGCCCATTTCACCCTCCCGCCGGCTTTCAGCAGCCAGCCAGGCAACACTCCAAAGCTGCTGAGAGCATTCAGTCCACGCTGGGGCTGTTCTGGGGCTCCCTCGGCCTCGGGGTTCGCTCTTGTACTTCTGCAAACCCGGGGGTCTTCCCCGTGCTTGCCGATACCTCCCTCCTGTACAGGGCGATGGCTACTTTGGCTGCCTTAGCATCAGCATTCATGCCTAAACTTCAGAAGTGAGAGAGGAAAGCACGCTGTGGATCTGTTGAAGGGATCTACAACCAGCCCCAACGAGTCTGCTCCCCAGATTCTGCTGCAGGCTGGCTTGCCAAGGCGTATGGATTCCATGGTGCTTGTGGACCAGCACACTAAATTTGCATCCTTTTAGCCTAAATTTAGTTGCGGAAAAATAAACAAAATGGCCAAATACGTGCAAATCACCCCATGGGTTAAAATGCAAAATACACATTGCGATTTCTGCATTTTTCAGTGCTTTGTACATTTTCAGGATTTGCACGAATACACATTTGCACCTGGACGCGTGAACACGTTTGCGCAAATGCCAAGTCTGTTAATGGGTGGGCGATGGATTGAAAGCTGCCCAGAAATCTACAAAATGCAAGTTGAATGGATTTTTGCCCATGTACATCCCTAGCTCTGACCAGGGACCATATGACCATTACCTCCTAAGTGGCGATGGTGATGATATAGCCAAAATGTTACACGTAAGATGCAATAAATAAAAAAATGAAATGCTACATAACCACACTAATTAGAATAGCAACCTTAGTGCACAGCATATGCTTGGCGCCGCATCACTGCACTGAAGTAAGATTTCTGCAGTTCAGAATGTCGGAGGCTACCTAAAGTAACATTTATGTAACACCAAGACGGAAAGTATTTGCAGAAATATGCCTGATATTAGTTTTTTTTTCCTCAGGGGGGGATTTACTCAGAGGGGGATCAATTAAGCCAAGAAATCTTTTAATGTTTTGAAATGCTAGTGTATGCCTTCTGAATTAATTCCTTTTCATTAGAGATGAATTACATTTGGCATAACTTCTCAACACATAAAGCTAAATGCATAAAGCAGTAAGGGAAAATTTCCCCCAAAGCAGGAACTTCTCCAGCAGGGCCTCCACCTACATGCATCATATAAAAGGTATTATTACATTTGCCCAGGGCAGGGGGCAGGCAGTATCAGCTAGAAATCAGAGACTTCTAAGGGAATTAAATTAAAATTCTAATTTTCAATAATTTGCCTTTCCTCTGATTCTGATGTTCAGTTGCGAATGCTGCTGCATACGCAGTCAAAGCTTTGGCATCCACACACAACAGCAAGCCTTTTGCAAAAATACAAAAATATCCCACTCAAAGAAAGCAAAATCAAGAAAGGGACCCCCCCAAACAATTTAACATTTTTTATGATGCCTACAAGAAAGAAACTTAAAATTGTTAAGAATCCCCTTTGCAAAACAATAAAACTCACGGTAACATAGAAGACTCAGGACAGCCTGAAACTGTACTAATGAATTTGGCCAAACAGATTCTTTGCCAAGCTACCTTGTCAGGCTGCCAGGACAATGAAATGTGGCTAGTGAAAAGAAGGAGGTAGCCACGCTTGGCTTCTTTGTGCTCCAAGAGAATAAAAAATAAAATAAAATTAGCAGGACTCACAGCAATTTGTGTTTTTCGTTCAGTCAATCGTGTCTTTTCCTCAATGCCACATTCTCCCTCTTGGCTGGTTTTACAGCAAAGTTTCTGCTGCAAAACTTTGTTTGGCCATGGACCAGCGCAAAACAGAACTGGTGGACATCCAGGCTGATCAAGTGGCATAAAAAGATCAACTCTCCAGAAGCTGAAAAAATATATGAGGTTTTATTTGGTGGAGTACCCCCAAAAGAGACCCACCGTGCCCAGCCTGAGAGACAATGAGAACTATAGCCCAAACGCTCTGGAAGGCATCCCGTTTTTGAACTGTTTTTGAGCCCTTCCTCCAAATTAGGATCTTGGAAAGTAGAATTTTGGGGGTTGCCACTTGAGAACCGCACTGCCTGGTGCTGCTTGCAGAGACTCGGTGGAGGCACCAGATGGTGCTCTGCAGACACTAAACACGGGCAGGTTGCCTCTCTTGAAGGAAAATCCAAGCAGATGCAAGAACTGTGGCCTTTTTTAAAAAAAAAAACTTGCTTTGCTTGGAATGTGGAGCAGGACAGCACTGGGAAATTGAAGGTGTTTTCACACCCCACTGCACACCCCGAGACCACACTGATGCCCTGAAATCAATTCAGACAAAGGTGATAGCGATGTCCACTGGGGTGGAAAGCAATTCCTATTAGGAAAGGTTGAGGGAACTGGGCCTGTTTAGCCAAGAGAAGAGTGGGCGGAAGCACAGCAACACTCTTTGGAGACCTGAAGGACCATCACAAGACAGAGATCTCTTCTGGGTGCACATTTTAGGACAATAGTTTGGGTTGAAACCCATAAGTAACAGAAAGAACAGTTTGATAGTCGAACTAACTGCTAGAGAGGCGTGGACTTCTTGGAAACCATATGTTGGGACTGCTCTCCTCCTTGATCTGTTCTCCATGTCCAGCACTTGTGCCACTTGGGTCTATGGAGCATGGTTGTGGTGCAGCGGCAGGACCGGATACCTCTGCTGCAGACCATCCTGGTCTGGATGGAGTGATGCCCTGATTCGGCAGAAGGCAAATCCACAACAGCAAGCTGCTTTGAGGTCCAGATCCGGCATTTGGTCCCATGTTCTCTCAGGCACGCTTCTGCCAACCTGGGGCCCTTCAAATCTGAGCATCCAACTCTGATGCACTCAGAACTTCAGCCACACCACCCAGGGCTGGAGGGCATCCAGGAAATCTGCTCTTGGAATCTCCCCAGCCGGCAGCCTCCGGAAAGGGGTCAATGCACAGCTTGTGTTTCAAACCCAGTGCACATCGCAAGCCGGACAAGCTTCCCGAGAGAGTCCAAAATGTTCAGCAGCAGGAGGAGTTGCCTCCATCACAGCAAACTGCTAAACATTGAAAAGATCCAGGGCCCCAGGCCTTCAGGACAGAACTCTTTATATGAAATGCTCATGCTAACTCCTATCTCTATAGGCAATTTTTTAAAATCATCACTAGGATTTTTTTAAAAAAATATTTGACAGGAAGCAAAGCCAGCCAATGAATTTCTCATCCAAACCATCTTAAATGATTCTCCTTTCCTTTCCTTTCCTTTCCTTTCCTTTCCTTTCCTTTCCTTTCTTTTTGTTTTTTGTTTTTTTGTTTAATGAAATTATGCTCCTCACCACTTCATCCCAAAGCAAGTGGAAACATATTCTCCCTCTCTTGGTTTAAATGTCCTGAATCTGACGTTTTCCAGTGGGTTGAGTGGGTAGCTGCAGATGTAGGAGGGGAAAAGTTTATCCATTCTTTCACTCATTTCATTTTTATACTGCCAAACTGCCAGAGCTCCCTGGGCAGTTAACAAAGATAACAAAGTTAAACCTTCCTTCCCAGCTGTAATGACCCTTAATCCCCCTCACACATACCAATTGAGGTGTGTCTGTGTGTGTGTGTGGGGGGGGGGACTTCCATGACTCCCTGGGAAATAGATGGGCCAGGTCCCATTGAGTTAGATTGGGTAACTCTCTTGGTATTTGGGGGGCCTCCCCTTGAGCTGATCTTCTCCTCACTCGTCTTCTCCTCATCTCATCACGTTTCACTTTTAAGTATGATTATTTTATGTAATGGACCATGCCAAGAATACCCTTATGTAACCACAGCCACCCTGGGCGCATGTCTCAGAACACACGGCTGCCTGTCAGTTGCAATATTTTGCACATGGCTGGCCTCAGCCCCTTCTCTGGAACTATCAGGACAAACGAGCCTCGAGAGCTGAGGCTGCCTGGCCTGGCTTGCCGGGGAAGCCAGAGGATTTCGGTTTATTCTCTGTGTCTGCCCACGGAGTTTGCTTTTCCCCACACACCTAATGAAATCCTCCACCGCCCGGCTCTTTTGTGCAGGGGTGCCAAGCCAGCATAGCAAAACGGGACGACGGGTGCTGTGTGCCATCAAGTCCTTTCCGATTTACACGCATTTCCTATGAATGCTTGCCTTTCGAAAGGTCCTCTCCTTGGCAGCCCTGCTCAGCTCTTGCAAACTCCGGGCTGTGGACTCCTTTGCAGAATCCGTCCATCTCTATGGCGTCATCCTTTCCTTCTGCCTTCAACTTGCCCTGGCATTAATGTCCTCTCCTCTGTGTGAGAACTTTTAATACATATAAAAACCCTTTGATTTATATAACCAATTGTTTCCAATTGTTCTTCCTGTGCTCTTAGGCCAGAGTATTACCGTTGTACTTTAAAATGCAATACTAGAATCTTCTGGTCATTTCACTGGTGCTCATTTCAGTAATATGGTAAGTCATTCCCTATGGAGGACGGGGGGGGGGGGGCGTGTACAGGAATGAGAGAGAGAGAGAGGAGAGAGAGAAGCTTGTCCAGGCCCATATTTTGCCTAGATTTTTTTTCTAAGCCTCATCAGAAGGAGGTAGGTTTATGAATTGCACTATGAATTGTACTTGTTCTCTTGCTTTCCTTCTCCCCCCTCCACCCTTTCTCACCCTCAATCTCTCTCCATCTCTTGATTTCCATAATAGATATGGGAGGGAGAATGCTCATGAAACTGGCTGCTGTTAAGAACAGGAGAGAAGATGGAAACCCTCTCTCTCTCTCTCTCTCTCTCTCTCTCTCTCTCTCTCTCTCTCTCTCTGTGTGTGTGTGTGTGTGTGTGTGTGTGAGAGAGAGAGAGAGAGAGAGAGAGAGAGAGAGAGAGAGAGAGAGAGAATTTGGTCGCAGTTGCTAACAAGAGGCTAACTAAATTGCTAACTAAACGTCAGCAATGCCACAATCTTTCCAGTGCTCCGACAGTCCACAATCTCAAGAGCTCTTGGCTTCCTGATGCTTTGGAGTACAACTCCCAGTGTCCTGAATGTAGTCAGAGGCTGATGGGAGTTGGCCCCAAATACCCACAGAGCACTAGTTGGGGAAGGCTGGTCTAGAAGTCCCACATGAAGCTCTCTCCTCAATGTCACATGGAGCTGTCCAGGGTCCTGCCTGGAACCAGAACTGTGGCCTTCAGCAAAGGGGTCGAGCAAGCTGCTCTGTACATTTCCAACTTGAAATGCCATCTGCAAAACCAAACCAAAACCGTCTGTTGACATGTGCACATTGGGAAAAGGCCCAAGAAAGCTGCTGTCTATTACGAACATGCGCATGTAAAGCACTTCTGTTGTCGGAGGACATGCCTATGCAAACTGAACTCAAAGAGGTCACATCTGACCTCACCTGGTACAGAAGAGGAAGGCCCATCAAAACTAGTGCATGTATGCAAGTACTGTGAAATGCCAAAGCTAAGAGAGAAAGTTCCACCTTTGAATAATCAACCTTTATTCATACTGATTCCTTTGTTTGCAGAGGTCAGCCTTCCGGCACTGCTTAACACCTGCACAAACAGTTGGTGGCATTCGCCTGTCTCCCGACTCCCTTGGCTGTCCCTGAAGTTTACAATCAGAGTGGCAGAACCTTTCAGTGAGAAGCACTGATTTACATCAACTAAGGAAAATGCTGACGTGTACCAAACCTGATAAATAAATAAATACCACACAGATCAGGCTTCATACTCGGTTATTGCAATCAAAATTGTGCAGGCAAAATTTTGGAGACGAACCACAACCTAACCTACCTCAAGGGTTGTTGTTGCGAAGATACGATTGAGAGGAGGGGGAAGATTATGTGAGCTGCCTGGCGTTCCTTGAAGGAAAAAGGTGGGATATAAATATAATCAATAAATAAAGGAAACCCGCAGCCCACCCAGAAGGGGAGCTCAAGACAAGTGGAAGGCACTGCTCCTCTGCCTCACTCTTGCTTCCGCTTGTGTTCTCAGAAAGGGCAGGAGAATCAGCCATAAAGGAAGGAGCCAAGGCATGGCTAGGAGGTTCTGGGAATTAGCTGTGAGCTCCCAGCCAGGACGTGGGTCTAAGCAGGTGCAACACTGCTGCTGCCCCTTGCCGATGCCTCTTCACCAGCTGCTTTTGCCAAGCCGGCACATTTCAGTGAACATTCCTTTCCCATCTCGCTCCATCTGAACCAAAGGTACACACAGGAAAGCACTGCTTCAGCGCCTTAGCCATAGCAGGGGCGCTGGCTTTGAACCCACTCCTCCTCTTGAAATCAATGTGAAAACTCATCTCACAGCCGAGATCATCCTGCAGCCCTGTCGGTATTCATGTTTCAGAACTGTCCGATCCCATTTCTAAGGAAACAGGGGACCATTGTGGAAAGCAGGGATCTGACACTTTCCCTCTCCTTTGTTAAAGTAACTTTATTTCTCTGAATGCAGCTTCCAGCTACCAGAAACCAGGCAATGTTTACCTTTGCTTGGCTTCTGCAAACTGCTGGTTTCTTTGCATATCTCAGACATGATCCAGCAGAAAGTAAATGGGCAAAGAAGAGAAGCTGCACAGAATCATTCGTTTGCCCCCTTCATTCTGATGAGGTTCATCCACTCAGAAGTTTGAGATTTAGTCACAGTAAGTGTCGTGTTTAGTCACTCTGCTTCCATTCTTCTGGTCTGGTATTTTGTGCAACTCTTGCAATATCAAAACAACCTTTATTACTCAACTCTCTTTGAGTTCCTCCCTGTCCCACCCCCCCAATCAATACCATTAGATGACATTGTTTTGTCAACTTTGTGGTTTGGCTGTTTTTGTGAAGGGCGGTTATTTCTGAGATCATCTTCTGCAACTTTTGCTCCCTTCCAGAATTTCTGATTTTTAAAAACAGCACCTGCCCTGCCCTGCCATTGCTCTTGCTGAAGCAACCCCCTAAGCTTACCAGGAGTAAGCCGCTGTGCAACTGTGACCCTTATTTTTATTTTATTGTATTAATTTGCTGTAATCCATCTCAAGACATCTGTGACGGGGTGGTATTGAAAAGTTTTAAATAAACAAACAAACAGATAAGAGCTTTATGCTCAAATATGCTGTATTTTTGGTCCTTCAGCCCTTCCCTTTAGCCTTTGGCTCCACCCACCACTGGAGTGCAGCCCCTGAGAACTTCTCCAAAATGGATTTTGGCCTTAGGGCTGAAAGAGGGTCAACACCCCCGACGTATAGCCAGCGACGTCATGCGGTCTGTGGGAGCTGTCCGTGGTACTGCTCCACCTCCTGAGCTCTTGCCGAGCTGCACCAGTCAGCCGGGAACAGGGCTGGCGATGCCGCTGCCCTGCGACAGAGGGGGCCAGCAGGTGCTAAGCCACAGCAACTGCTTATGCGGGTGTTCGGAACCAGTGGCCAGGGAATCCCACGCGAGCCAACCTGGCAGGAGCCAGCATGTTGCCCCTTCAGGGTGGCATGGGGGTCAGAGCGCTGGACTAGGACTCAGGAGATGCGACTTCTAGCCTCCACGTAGCCATGACGCTCACTGGGTAACTGGGCCAGTTGCTGTAGCTCAGCCTAAGCTGCCTTGTAGGGGCGTTGTGAGGATAAAATGGGGGAGGAGGAGGATCTTGTAGGCTGCCTTGGGTTCCCTGGAGAAATAAAGGCAGGATATGAATGCAATTGCAGTTTTACAAAGTTACTCCATTGAAATGAATGAGAAAGATCACCACTAACCAAAGTCCCAAGCATGTGGATGATTCTGCTCTATGTAGGTCTAACAATGGGTACGATCCAGTAAATCTTAGGAAGTTTATTATTACATTGATATCTTGCCTTTTTGCCTCTTGGGAGGAAACCAAGGCAGCTTTGATAACCTTCCCCCTCTTGGTTTTATCCTCACAACAACCCTATCAGGTAAGCTAGGCTGAGAGCCAGTGACTGGCCCAAAACCCACCCAGCAAGCTTCATGGCTGAGTGAGGACTAGAGCCAAGATCTCCTGTGCCGCAGTCCAACACTTTAACCATTACACCTCTTTGGCTCTTCTTCTTTATTTGATTTAAGCAATTAACACCATGCACCCATGCCTTTAGTCTTTCCCTAACGGAGCATGGAAATTTTAAAAGTGTTGCTAAGCATCACATAGATTTGTTTGTTTGCTTGAAGCTTTTTATCCCCCACTTCACTGTGTCTCAGGGTGGTAATACAATAAAATACAATAAAGTACAGCATCAAAATATACAGTAAATAATTTGTGTAACACGGAGTGAACCAAGGACAATTTTCACAAAAGTTATCCCTCAGAGGCACCACTTTGCTGCTTCCCCCCACACCCTCTGAAAGACGGAAAGATCAAAGGAAGCAGGGATAAAACCTTAATTTCCTTTAAAAATTAAAGTCCCCATCCCCCCATTCCCCCCCCCCCCCCAGTTAAAGCAAAGCGTGTGTGTGAACAGGGGCAGCATGTTGACTATCAGATATCTGAATCACTTCAGTCATGAAACGGCTCTGTACTCCAAAACTTTAAGAACTGGCAACAGGGATTCCTCATACTTCCTCGCCACCGATTGCCTGATGATTTTCTGGCTTCTGCACAGTGTTTCCTCAATTCCGAAAGTCGGAATGCTTCTCCTACAGGCTTAGTTATTGGCAGAAAGAGCAGTAAACTAAGGTATGCTGGCATTCTAACTCCTTCGTTTGTTCTTGGGTCCTGCTCACCACTAGGAGGTGCCCCAAGAGTTTCTCCATCATGGAATGTGGCCTCTAGTGAAGGGATCGCACACCCCTGTGCCAAAGTGTGGGAACCCCATTGTGATTCTGGCCTCAGCCTGTTAGAGTAGCACTAAAGCGCTCAGTCTGGAAACTGGCTGAAGCAAAGTTGTTCCAACCATCTGCCACATGCTCCGAAAGCATCAGACTTCCGTGTTCGTGGATAATTCCTACTAACAGCTGATCGCTCCCTGATTACATTCTATTTCCATCTGTATGCAAATATTCAGGATGGTTTATTCTCAGATGTATCTATTTGCCAACTAAGGACTCAAGAGGACTCCACTCAGGACTCAAGACTAAATGTCATGCATTTAATCACTTTTCAAAAATAGTAATCTATGCTTTGTGTTTTGTTGTTGTTATTTTTTGAAGAAAATATATGTAACTAGCTTTCTGACAGGGATGGAATGAGGCAAGAAAGCAATCATGACTGGAAGTGAGGGACCTTGAGGCCATGGGTCAAATCCTGCTCTCCAGGTTCCCCAGATAGCCACAGCCTTGTCCCTGCTTTTCCCCAGCCGTAAGAAATTTAGTGGCTTCCCAGCAGTTTATTCCCTCGGTCTAAAACATTGCAATGTCTCTCCTAAAGGCGAAGAATGGGCAGAAAGGGATTGCAGCTAAAGTATGGTAGATTTTAGGACCCTTGGATGCTTCTCTGAAATTGAATTTATCCCTCAGATGGAAAAGATTTATAGGAACAGAGTAATCCCTGTCTCAAACTGATGGGGTCCGGACAACACGACAACCCACTCTCAAGGGCTGAGTACGGGTTGTGCAAGTGGTCGTGGAAATGAGGGTGATCACATTTGGCTGAACCCAACCACTCTGACAAGCCATGCCACAAACAACCCACAGTTCACAACTCAGCAACAACCATTTGTTCTCTTCTTGGGCTCTTTGTGACAAGCAAACCATGGCTTGTTAACCCAGCTGGGCTCAGACAACACAATTACCCACATTTCAACAACAACCCAGGGTTCAACAGCAATAACAGCCCAGACTCTGCCCTTAAGTGTGGGTTACCCAGCCACTATGTCAGATCATTGGTCCATTTAGCTCAGGATTACCTACACTGGAAGGCAACGACCTCCCACCTGGCTATGGAGGGGGAAGGACCATGTGTCCCTCCAGTTGCTGTCAGCCTACAAGTCCCATCAGCCCCAGATAGCATGGCCAGTGATCTGTGAATGACAGGAAGAGGTATGAGTCCCCTACCTGCCATTAGTATTTCAGGCCAGAGACATTCCCAGACCTACCCGGAGATGCCAGGACTGAAGTGTACACGTAAAGTTCATGCTGGGGATGATGGCTGTTGGGGTTCAACAGTCTTGAGGACACCAGCTTGGGGAAGGAGGGCCCAGTGACTGCAGCCAGAGATACAGGCTCAAGACCAAGGAGAGAGTAAACACGCTTCATCGCTCCTACACACCAAACAT
Source organism: Varanus komodoensis (assembly GCF_004798865.1). Classification (NCBI taxonomy): domain Eukaryota; kingdom Metazoa; phylum Chordata; class Lepidosauria; order Squamata; family Varanidae; genus Varanus; species Varanus komodoensis. The sequence goes on from NW_025335684.1 coordinate 9,027,598, forward strand.
TCATTCTCCTTAAGCCGGCGGCTCTGCCTCATGTGCTCCAGATGGGCTTGGTGGTGATTCCCATCATGCCCAGCCAGTCTGGCCAACGAGCTTGTGGGCTGTGGTTGATGGGAGTCCCAATGCAACGCATCTGGAGGGCACCCAGTTGAGGAAGGCAGTCCAAGCAATATCTCAGGTTGGCCTGTGCGTCCTCAGAGGGCACAAACATTTGGGTGTCCCTAAGGACAATGGTTTCCTGGCCCACGAAAGGCATCCGCTGAGCAGGGCCGTCCCCAGGCGATGCTGCTGCTCATTTTCCCGGCGTTATACTTGGCATTCGTCGCAGCACTGAGTTACTTCCCTCCCACCTCCCGCCTCCTGCACACATACTCAGGCACGGATGACATTTCACAATAATGTTACGCCAAAATAAATACGTTAGCCTTTTTGCCAAGGAGCTTGGCATTGGCGTTCTCTCCTGCCTCTTTGCTCCCCACAATAACCCGGCAAGGTCGGCTAAGTGGAGAACACAGGACCAAGGTGCACCCAGAAAGTCCCATGGCTGAACGGGGATTTGAACCCCTGGCTGAGTCTCCCGCTAACAATGCGATCACGTCTATACCCACTCGGAAGCGAGTCCCACCGAGGATTGCTCTGGGCTGCCACATTTTGCACACGCTGACCTGGGAGTAAACCTCACCGAAAGCAGCAGGGCTGCATTCGAAGTACACCTGCCTAAGAGTGCACAGTCCACCTGTGTAACCCAACTTTTCCCCAACTTTGTGAACAGCCCAGAGAAATAAATAAATTAAACTTGGCACTTTTCAGACCTATTGAACTACAGCTCCCATCAGCCCCGCCAGTGATTGCAGCCAATACGAGTCATGGTCCAAAACAGCCAGAGGGCACCAGCTTGGGGCAATCGCAATGCCCCTACTACAACCGTTTGGGGATTTTACAACCGTCGAGGGCCTGCGTTGTTGCTAGCGGCATATAAGTATCGCAAATACATAATAAGCTCCTCTCAGATCCGCGAAGGGCGCCCGACGATCGGAGTGATGGGCGTTGTAGTCCACCCCCTCCGGCGAACCCCAGGCTGCTCTCGCCGCTCCACCAGAGGGACAAGGAAGTGGCAGGGGGCCTCGCGGGCGAGGGGAGCCGGCGCGCGCCGCTTCCCACCCGCGCGCGCCGGGGGCGCTGTGGGGCCGCGGGAGCCGCAGTGGAGGAGGAGCCGCGGGGAGGGATGAGGGGGAGGAGGGGCCTGGCCGGGCGGGGCGGGGCGGCCTGGACGGGAAGGGAGCGGGAGCCGAGCGGGGAGCGAGTCAGGCGGGTGGGCGGCGGCGGCGGCGGCGGCAGCCTGCGCTGGGGGAAAGGCGAGCACCGCCCGGGGCTTCCTCGGCGCGGCACTGCGGGTGCCGCTTGCTGCGCGCACTCCATGAGCCGAGCCGGGGCGGCTGCTGCTGCTGCTGCTGCTGCGGCGCCGCGGCGGCGGGAGGGTCGGCAGCGCTGCGCGCCCGAGTCGCCAATGTGACCTGCGACGAGCGCGGCTGCCCGGCGGGCCCCTCTCCGCGCCTCGACTGCCCCGGCGCCCTCCTCGCCCGCCCCGAGTCCGCAGGCAGCAAGAGGGAGCCGGCCAGGGTGAGCGGGGCGGCGCGGGGCGGGCAGGGCAGGGCAGGGCAGGGGCGAGCGCGCGGGGGACACGCACCTGCCCCTTCGCCCTGGGGGCCGGGGAGGACGGGAGGGCGCGAGAGGGAGGGCGCGGCCGGGCCGAAGAGGCGAAGGAGCTTGCGTTACAGAAAACGCGCTGGGCGTTGTATGGGCGAACGCGGAGGGCGCGGGGGTTGCAGTCGCCGCCCCGGACCTTCGAGGGGAACCTGCGCCCCGTCGAGCGCGCGCTTCTCTGCGCGAACTAGCTGGTCCTGCGCGCGTAAAGGGCGCGCATAACGTGTGCATGGATGCGCGCGCGCGTGCCAAAGTGGGCATCCTTGTCCCTCACCGCCCATCTTTCCAACCCGCCTTCTCCCAGTCCGGAGCGGCAGCGGGGCGATCGGGGTTGTAGTCCGGCTCCTCTGGAGGGCTCCGGCTTGGAGGATGGACGACCGGGGTGGGGGGGGGTGTTAATCCTTCGCGCGGTCGTTTAGCCCCCCTCCGCGGCGCCGCGAAGGGGGGCGGGCTCTCTCGGCGGGGTGAGCTCGTGTGGACGCGACCGGGCGCGCGCAGGGGCGAGGGAGAAAGAGGCTCGAGGTGCGGGACTCGGGAAAGGAAGCGGGGCGCCGCTTGGGCATCGCCGCTGCGCCGCGCGTCAGGTCCGCGGAACTCCAGCGCCGCGGAGCGCTGACGAGGCGCGGGGACAGGGCAGCCTTGCGCCGCAGCGCGCTCGGAGGAGGCCGGCCGCCGCAGTCCCCGCGCGGGCCGTCCCCGTTGCCTCTGCTCCGAGATCGGGACGGGCTTTGCTCCCGGGGAGCGCGCGCGCGTTCCCGAGATCGCAGCCTCGGTGGCTTAAGGGACAGGGATGGACCGACGGTCGCGAAAGGAGCGCTTTTAGGGAGCCGACGGCGCCGCCGCGCGTGCTGCCGCCGGTGGCGGTGCTGGTTTTAATACAGGAGTAGCGAAGGACGACTGGTGCTTTGATGGAGTAAGATTCTGTTTTAAGTTTATGACTCGTTGCGCATTGAGGCCCTGCGTGAGGAAAAGGTGTTGGAGTTTGCAGCCTGGAAAGTTGGACTGGTCCTGATGCAGAGAACAAAAAAAGTGGCATTAGATCTCGGGTGGGAGGGGGAGACTGGGCAGGAAACCTTGGGGGGGATTTGTGGGGAGGGGGGTTCATCTTTGAGCAGGGGCTCCAGGGTTGAAAGAGATTCCTAGCCCAGCTCTCCCCAATTTCATCTCCTGCGGATGTCTTAGGCTGCAGCTGCTAGGATTCCTGGATGCTGGCCAGGATGGCTGGGGCAGATGGGAGTTGAAGTCCAAAGCATCTGGCCAGAGTTGCAGGTTCGGACAGACCTTGTTCATGGGATCAGAGCCAATCTAATCTCTTCTTGTTGTGGCCCCTTGGCCCCCTTCCTGGGCTGCATCTGGCCGCATTATCATTGAAAGACATTCCCTCATACCCCACAGATCACAAAGTCCAGAATCTGAAATTACAAGCCTACACTTTGTAGCAACCCCTCAAACGACAGAATTGCAGTTAGTTAGAAGAAACAAAATGTATTAGATTTTGGCCCAGCCCTTCCTTGGCAAGGGAGCACCCAGGCAGGCCCCCTGGGTCATTCCTCCCCAGGCCTGGGTGTCTTCGTAATGTGTGGGAGGAAACCGGCTGTGCCAGGATCCCATCTTGAACTTAGTGCTTGAGTAAGATTCCAGCCCAGGTGGATTTCCAGTGTTCAGACACAAAAGCGCCTCTCTCCTTTTTCCCCCCTATAAATACTGTCTTGCTATGCATCAGGACCCCAGTAATCAGTATGGAGCTGGAGAGTGGGGGGCATGTGTGCTTGGAATGGGAGAGGTTTCATAGTTCTTCATGGGTTTACTCTACTTCTGTCTTATGACAGTTTTATTGCACTCTCCTTTCAACTAGCCCAGGGTCACCCTGTAAGCCTCTTGGATCTCCCAAGGCTCAGTTCAACATAACACTGCCTTTTTTTTTTTTTTTTTTGCTCCCCCTAAAAAAGGGAAAAGCTGTGACAGCGCACCTTTCTTTTCTCAGGGCAGTTGCATTGGGGGATAAGTTGGCGGTGCTTGCTCTTTGCCAGTGTACCGCTGGCTGCAGTCAAAATGCCTGGAAGACTCAAAGCTGCTGCTTCAGCTGATCGGAATGCCGGTGTAAGGCTTGCTTTTAAGACAAAACGGAGCAAAGCAAAACCACTTGGCAAGGAGATGACCAACAGGAGTCAAAACCTTGAGATACGTCCCGAGGCTCAAGATCATCAGAGGGAAATTGTCTTTGCTTCACATGGCATCCTGAAAGGTGCTCTTTTGGGCTGTCTATTCCAGACACCAATGCATAAGCTTTGGTGTTACACAGAACTCTTTCCCCAGGCCAGATTTGTAAGAGAAAAGATGAGCAACAAAAGAGGAGTGTTCTTGTGTATAGAAATTGAATGCAGGGATCGGGAGAGACTTCGGAAAGAGGAAGAAATTCTGGAAAAAAGCTGAAAGCGGGGCTCCTTGTTTCATGAGCTGCGTGTGTATCCATGGAGTGCTTTCCTCCCCAAACTGGCCCCTTCCAGCCATATTGGCAACTGCAACTCTGTCCAGAGATGCTGGAAGTTTTAGTCCAACACCAGTGGAGGGCCCAGATTTGGGAAGGGCCGATGCGGTGTTTACATACAATGTTTTTTTAGGCAAGGGAGCAACAGTAGCTGCATCCCAAGATGGGGCAGATGGCAGGCATCCTGCTCGGTTTTGTCTTTTCTTTTAACCCGCAAATGGTGCCAAGGGGCTGTTCATCTTTGGAGCACAGGCAGGGAGAAGTGGCACCGACTCTGAATGGCTGCCACCGCAGTACAGCTTCTCTCCAGAGAATTAGCTCGGAATGGCAGACGGCTGTCTGGAGCTGAGACCGGGCTGAAGGATTAGGCTGGATAGAGGACAGACAGGGAAGTGTGGGGTGGGGGAAGGCAGCCCAGGAGAGTGATGGGGAGATGCGTGGCTGGATAAGGGGGGGCGGGGGAGCAGATCCAAGGGAGGTGTCCAGAGGCCAGCTTGACATTTAGCTGTTGGGGAGCGGCAGAGATGCTCCCGTGGGGAAAAGGTGCCAGCCCATGAAGGGCATTAAGTGTGGCGTTGAGGCAGCTGTGTTGATGAGAGGGTTTATGGGGAGGGAAGATTTGCCTCCCTGTTCACGCCCTGGCCCTGATCTGATGAGAAAGCCATGGTGGGGAGGGGGATTATTTGTTTGTTGTCTCTATGTTGGGAATTCAAGGCCATGTGCAGAGGGGGAGATGCCTCTGCAGAAAGCTTCCCCCCCCCACCTGCTTTTGTTTCATCTTGCTGCTCTCTGGAGGTGGGGGTACAGAGAGCATCCCCCTAGGCCTGGTGCTGGAGCACTGGGCACCTTGGCGGAGAAGCGGTGGGTGGGGGGGTGGAGAAGGAGAAAGCTCCTGGCAGGCGCGGAGGCCCTGATCACAGCCGAATCTGTTCACCGCCTAGTAAATGGGTGCCTCTTGCATATATCCTGCCCTTAAAAAACACGCCGTGACAGGGCTTAGCACTCCCCTGGCCACAAGCCCTCTTTATTTACACTTGTTTATCTTGAGGATAACAAGATTTCCTCTGCTTGAATGAAGTACTTGTATTGGCAAGTTTGTCACACTGTATTGGAGGGCTGGACCTATGAAAGATGCAGGGGACACCCTTCCTGAGTCTGTCTGTATTCTCTTCCTCTGCCTAAGGATTCACCTGTTGCTGCTGCTGCAGCAGCAGCAGCAAGGGAGGTGAGGGACTCCAGCTACAAGGCTAGAGACAAAACAGAAACACTCCTGAAATGATTTTTTAAAATTGATGTGAATAGTCGCTCCTCTATAAAACCCCGCTCTATAAGATAAGATAGTATGATACCAAAATTGTGGTTATTAAGTGGTCAGGGCGATATCCTCAGGGATACTCAGCAGCAGCAACAGCACCTTTCTGTCCCATCTTGTTTCCCGCAAGGGTCAGAGAGCAGGCAATGGAAACGGCATTCTTTGTCAAAGTGCACCAGCTTTCTCAGACATTCCAGAAGTGTTAAACTACAGCTCCCAGAATTCCCCAGCCTCCTATGTTGGGAGATTTAGTTGAATGATTCCGGAGGGCACCAGGCTGTGGGGAAGGCTCAAGTGGACAATACTGGTCAACATGGAAAAATCTGTAGTGAAAGAGTCCTGTGTAACTTAGAAACTTGCACACTGCCTTGTCTTCACAGGCTTCTTGTGCTGCAGAGCAGGGATGGCATAGGTGGCTGTCCAGATGCTCTTGGACTGCAAGCTCCATTAGTGCTTGCTATTGGCTCTGCTGGCTGGGACTGATGGGAGGTAGAGTCGAGCAACGTCTCAAGGACCACGTGTTCCTCGATCCTGGCGAAGAGCAAGCCAACCAGCCCTCCTTAATGACTTGCCGGAGGCTTGTCAACACACTGGTCCCCCCGTTTTGTGTGGGGAGGGTGAGGCTCAGGCGGACCGCAAACTGGGGGTACCACTGAGCTGAGGGTAGGCTGATGTGGGGATCTGGAACAGGCCTTGTGAAGTCAAGGCAGTCCTTCGGTTCTCCCTAACTCAAAATAAAAACAAAAAAACCCCAAACTGCTGTTTGGCTTAGACAGGTCGCTGGCTAGTGCCCGTGGCTGCAAAAAGAAAGACGCAGTTGATGATGCGATGTCAAAGTAAAATGGCTGGCTGTCGCGTTTATTGCTGAATGGTTTGCATGCCCCAGTTGTAGACCCAGACATCCCTCTTGGATTCAGATGGGGCCCTTCTGTGTTCTAAAAATACACTGGTGGTATTTTTCGCCCTACCTCTTCCTGCCTTTGAGTAGAGTCATAACTCCTACAGCCGCTAAATTGCAGAATTCTCTCCCTCCCTCCCGGTGCAGACCAAAAGCAAATCGCCGTGGCGTTTCTGCACACAAAGCACGTTGCCATTATTAATTATCATTCTGGAACTGTGTCCCTTCAGCAGTCTGATCGCCGCTTAGCTGTCGTTTGCATAATTATCAGGCTCGCAACATTTATTCTTTTGGATCTGGCTGGGAAAGATTGGGTAGAAATCTGAGCTGCAAGCAACCCTGGCATATCTCCGCGAGTCTGGGTAGCTTTCCTTGTGGGACTGCATTGAGGGAGGGAGGGAGGATTCTCCTTCCAAAAGCAGAGTTCTTAAAAAAAAAAAAAAACTCTTCTTTTTTCATGCTTGCAGTGGTACTGCAGTAGTATTCTCAGGCCTTTGGTTCCTTGAATGGATGAAATAGTGTGAGTGGGACTGAAAAATCTGGAAAAGAATTTATGGGATGGGAAACATCCCCTCCTGCGACATACCGGAAGTATGCGGCATCAGCTTCTGAAGAGAAAGGACAGAACCATTCAAGAAATCTCCCCATACCCGTGACTGAACAAGTTTGTTTCTGGGTCCACGGAGATGTAAGAGGAACCTACAACCCTCCTGGACTTGCTGGACCAAGGCAGCTTCAACCCCAAAGCACAGCCCAAAGCTGGATGAAATGGATCCAGATGCTGCTGGTTATAGGACTTTCTTTTTCTGTTGAAACAAGTGTAGGATCGCAATTTTAAATTATTCTGGCCTTGCATTTCTATCCTACCTCGCCCCCTCCCAGGGAGGAATCCAAGGCAGCTTACACAGTCTTCACAACAACCCTGTGAGGTGGTTTAAAGTGAAAGGAAGGAAGGTTTCCTCGTCCCAGAGGAATCCGCCTGGGTGTGACCAGCAGTGGGTTGGTGGATGGACCCACCCTCCTCCTGCCAGGCCGTTTGCTGAATCAGGTGGTTTTTATTACCATTAGCCTGCCAGCAGGTTCATGCCCCGCACTGGCCCCGTCCCTGGAGAACCGGGGACCCAGGGGGTGTCCTCTGCTGCAGCCAGCATGGGGACACTGGCTCGTTGCCTCCGGCAAGGCTAGCAAATTATTTTCAGGCTCGTGGCTTGCTGGACATGCCTGGTGTCCGTCCCACCCTGGCAGAGGCTGCCTCCAGGACGGGGATCAAGGGGAGGCGCAACCAGGCCACGGAGCCACAAGGGTGAGGAGGAAAGCAGTTGGCCACATTGGCAGGGAGGGAGTCAACTGCTGGATGCCCAGAGGCCCACCAAAACCTGGAGGAAGCATCAGCTGCCTTCCACCCTGCAATGTTTCTGCTCTCAGGGACCCAAGTTTTCTGTCTCAGGGACCCAAATGCCATCATTCAGTTTGGTGCTGAGTGATGGATCACCAGCCCCCGGGCTTTCCCATACCCTCCCCCATGCTGCATTCCCTCCCAACCATATCTCAGCAGAAAGAGGAAATGAAAGGAAAGTTGAGCTGTCTGGCCACGGTTTACTCACGCAGGGCAATCTCTACAGAAACAGACTGTCTTAGAATAGTGTGATCACATGGAGCGTACGTGACATGAATAATGTATCCGGGAAATATATAGATGTAGCTATGAAATGTCTTGGGATGAGGGAAACTCGCCTTGACATCGTCACATGCCAGTTTGTTTAGACAACACTGCGGCAACAGACGTGGTGCTGAATTCTGAACAACGGCATGCCTGGAACCGGAGGCAGGGAAATAATGCGCGCTTTTGTCATCTGACCCCCGTCCAAGGGGCTGTCGATCGTATCTGCTTGAAAGCTCCGTGTGGAATGAAATACTTCTTTTCCCACGTGGCCGTCCCTGATTGGAGGGGTCAGGCATCTCTGGGGGTCACCAGGATGGTGTGCGCTGGCAACTTTCTTGGTCTCTGCCAGGCTCCTTGTCTTTCACGATTTGCATTTTATTTAGATTTTTAGATTTAAAACAGACTGGTAGGCTACCCCCTGAAAAGCTGCCCTCCATGGCTGCCTTTATTTGGATTGGAAAAAGTGGTTTTATGTCGGGGAGTTCAGATGTAAAAATGCACCTGGGGCATGTGATTATTGTCGGGTGTCCCACCACTCCTTTGCCTTCCGCAAAAGGAGTGGTTTGCGACAGGCGGTGCCCTGTGACGAAGAGGCAGCGGATGCAGCCCTGGAAGGACTGGTGGAACATGATCTCTTGCAGACACCCCCATGCACACAGAGGCTGCATTCTGCACTGGGTGTTTCGGACCCTGGACTTAGGGTACGATCTTGTCCGGATGGCCATAAGCCCCCCAGCTCAGATGATGGAGGCTTTCTGTGCAGAGGGGAATCTTTGCCCTCCTGCTCTGTATTTATTCCACCTACCGGAAGGGCAATTTCGGAGGGAGAGGGAAGGAAACTGGAAGGAAGCAGTCAGAATAGCCTGTCTGCTCCACTCTCTACCCTCCTGCCCCCTGGCAAGCCCCCTTCTGCCCCTCTGCAAGATCTCAGTCTGACCTCTCCAAGTTCTGAACACTGACCTCAGAGAGGCATCTTTTCTTTTCATGCTGGTGCAAAGTGGTGAGGGAAGGGAATCCAGTCCCTACCATCTTGTCCTGCCCCTGATGAGCTGGGATCGGTAGTATTGCTCTCGCAATCACACTATTGGGATGGAGGATTCTTTAGAGGGCCTCACGCAGGACTTCAGTTGTAAGGCTCACCCCAGGATTCCTTTTTCCTGCCCCTTCAACCCCCACTCATTTTCCAACTGCTTCTAGAACTGCAGAGTTGTCTACCATACTAACAGCAACACCCTAAGCAGGTGGTGGGTTTGCATTTTAAACTCACTCAGATCTTAGTACCTTCAGGACTGCAGGGTTCAAAAAAGAGTTTCCATTGTCCTGGGGTCTTACATTGCCTGCCATATTCGGGGTGGTCCATTGGGGCAGGGAGGCAGGCCAGGCCTTGTGGGGCAGTGGGGTTTGACTCCCAGACCAGCTCTGCTGGCTGCAACCAGTTGCACTCCGTAGGCCATCGTCCACCTGTCTTGCTGTTACAATGTCAGTGGAAAACCTCTAGAAGCAGCAAAGTCCCACAAGTCCTCAAGACTGGATGACGTGACTAAACCTCACCTAGTATAAAGCCAGTCCTAATCAAGGCTGACCAAGAAGTGGATCATGTAGGGCGATAGATTGCATTTACCGAATTGAATGAGAGATGCTTGCCTTCAGGTTCTGGCTAAATTGGGTGGTGCTCTTTCCATTGGATCCTTTGCTCCAGATTTGGTCTCAGACCCACAGGAGGCCATTGATAATGGAGGTATATCTAGAATAAGGCACACCCTAAAACACAGTCGGAAGTCCTACAATCCTCCATTGCCATCAGCACAGCAGTGGTGAAATCCAAGATATGGGGCTAGGGTGGAGCACCATCTTGATCTCTGATTTTATCCCTTGGTCTTATGGTTGCAGACAGAAAAATGACCACCTTCCCATCTGTGGGTGTTCTACTCCTCTTTGTGGTTGGCTATGGATCTTCTGAGAACTCCAGCACTTCCAGAGGTTGCGGACTGGATCTCCTTCCTCAGTACGTCTACCTCTGTGATTTGGACGCCATCTGGGGGATTGTGGTGGAGGCGGTGGCTGGGGCGGGCGTGTTGACAACGCTGCTCCTGATGCTGATTTTGCTGGTGAGGTTGCCGTTCATCAAAGACAAAGAGAAGAAGAGTCCCCTGGGAGTGCATTTCCTTTTCCTTTTGGGCAGCTTGGGCCTCTTCGGCTTGGCATTCGCCTTCATCATCGAGGAAGACGAGACCATCTGCTCAGTCCGCCGGTTCCTGTGGGGGGTTCTCTTTGCGCTCTGCTTCTCATGCTTGCTCGCCCAAGCCTGGAGGCTTCGGAGACTTGTCCGGCATGGCAAAAGCCCATCAGGGTGGCAGCTGGCCGGCATCGCCATCTGCCTCGCCCTGGTCCAAGTCATCATCGCGACAGAATGGTTGATTCTGACTGTTGTGAGGGACGGCAAGCTGGCCTGCCGCTATGAGCCGATGGATTTCGCCATGGCTTCCATCTATGTGATGGTGCTGATGGTGGTGGCCCTGGGCTTCTCTTTCTTCACAGTCTGTGGAAAGTTTAAGAAGTGGAAGAAGAACGGAGGGTGCCTCATTATCACCAGCTTTTTCTCCATCCTCATTTGGGTGGCTTGGCTGACTATGTACCTGTATGGTAATCAGGAATTGAGGAGAAGAGACCAGTGGCGGGACCCTACGCTTGCGATCGCGCTGGTGTCCAGCGGTTGGGTGTTTGTGATCTTTCACGCCATCCCAGAGGTTCACTGCTCCATCCTCCCCTCCCAGCAAGAAAACACTCCTAATTATTTTGATACGTCACAGCCACGCATGCGCGAGACTGTTTTTGAGGATGACCTGCAGCTTCCTCGAAGTTACATGGAAAATAAAGCCTTTTCAATGGACGAGCATAATGCAGGTAGGACTTTAAGCACCTGTTTTCTTAGGAGAGCTTCTTCTGAGGTGCAGCATGTGGGTTGGGGGGAACCAGGGGGCAGCTGTTTTTCAGTAATAAAGTGAGCTTTAAAATGCTGCGTCACTTCAGGACCCAGCAGAGAATTGACCCCTTTTTTTGCGAGGGGAGACAAATTTGTGCTGGTTCAGATCTTTCCCAGCTCTGCATGGGGGAGGTTAGAAGGCAGATTGGGTCCTACTGTTCCATGTCAGCAGTAGCTCAAAAGTTTTAACTATTAATTGTTTGGAGACAGCAAGAACACAAAATGGTTTCTTCTCGCCTCTCCTCTAAATTAAGGAGAGATGGGAGGAAATTTGCAGGCATGGTAACCTGCATGTGATCATACCAGGAGTTCAGCAAAAAAACAAATCCTGGGCAGAGCATGTGCTCAGAGGAACTCTTGTTCCTTAATCCTAAGAGACTGTTCCCACCCCTGAGCCGCTTTCTGTACCTGGCTGCAGTTGGTGGACATCAAGGGGCTAGTTAACCTGCAAACCTGCCCTGTCAAGGCCTGGAGACTGTATGCCCGGCTCCTTGGGACTCCATGATTTCACAGTACAAGAGCCTGTGGTACAGGGTGGCTCAAAGAGGAAGAAATGCATCTCTTCAAGAAAAAGGAGAAAGGAGGTGAAGGTTTGCTTAAATGTGTGCATGCTGATTTTTATGTATACATGCACGTGCACATTTAAGAAAAAAGGGCTGCCATTTAAATAAATGTGCAGGACATCTTCCCATAATGGTGAGGACTGGGAAGCACTGGGGGAACTGTCTGCAACAAGTTGACCAGTGAATTTTAACAGTTGAGGAGAAATAGAACTTTCTTCGCAATAATGATCAAACAAGCAATTCTCATGCGTCTCAGAACCTCTGACATTCAGTTGAGAGTTTGAGCTTTTGATTTAGAAGTTGCTTTCCAAGGCACTGATTCTTTTAAAAACGGCTGCAGAGGCTATGAAACAAGCAGACTCATGCTTAACCCCAAGGCCAGCTCTAGGTTTTTCTAATTTTTTCCTTCTTAATTTCATTCCATTACATTAATGAATCAGTTCACAAGCAGTTTTTGCTTGCTTGTTTGTATTAATCCTGCTCAAAAGGGTGTGTCCATTTTTCCTCATATACATTTTTGTGTGCTAATTTAACTAATAAATGCATTTTTGTGAGCGGTTTTTCTTAACTCTACACTGCTTGGTTTCCACCCCCTCTGTTGTGTGTACTTTCCTGCTTTTTTCAAATAATCTCTCTGAGGGCTGCATCGCAAAATCTCCAAGTGCGCATTTATTTTTGCTTACTTGAACTGACTAAATCCTCTGTAGTATATTTATTTATGTATTTATTAGAGTTATATTCCACCTTTTTCCTTTTAAAGAATTCAGAGCAGCTTACACCATTCTCCTCCTCCTACTCGCAATCTTATCCTCACAACAACAACCCTGTGAGGTAGGTTGGGCTGAGAGTCTATGACTGGCCCAAAGACACCCAGTTGGCTCCATGGCCGAGCGGGGACTCGAACCCGGATTGCCCGAGTCCCATTCCCAGGTTCTTATGCCACACTGGCTGTCAGTATAACTTGGGGCCAGTCACTGACCCTCATAAGGCTGTTGTGAGAGTAAAGGTTTCCTAGCAGCACAAAAAGCAAGATGTAAATAAAAATTGCAATTACTTCTATATGTACTTCTATACCCATGAATTAGAGAGTGCTAATCTTGTTTGTGCTAATTTTATCTACTTGTTATACATGCTAACTTTATGAATATCTGTGTGATTTTATTTAAAGCATTGGCCAGGTTCGGGTGGGTGAGCAATTCCCTTCTGGCCGAAACACTGGACGTACAGGGAATAGTTACCAAAGCAAACACCTGTAACTGATGTGAAGTTGCAGGTTTGCAATTAAGATCTGCAGTTAAGGAAATCAGAACTGACACAGAATCACCAAGATAAAACATGCCATGTTTCCTCCCTAAAAGGGTTGAAATGGCAATAGAATAGCAATATATACATATAACAATAGTTTGAGCGGATTGAAGACGGTCAGCTCATTACGAGTCATAATGGAAGTGGCAAGACGAAATGGACAAACTTTAAAACGGTGAACAGCGTGGTCAGTCCTGGCCTGTTCTGTCCTTCTTTTTAAGCATAAGAGCCTCCTGCCTCTTCTGTTGGGACACGATTCTCTTCAGAAGGAAAAACCTGCAATGTGTCCTTCTAGCATGCATAGCAGAGGGGTGAGGGCAAAAGGGCACTCTCAGCTGCCCATGGAAGCTGTGTCGTTTTCCAACTGCACCTTGAATGGAGCTGTAACACCCAGATCTGATGGCTCATTGCAAAATTGACTGTGCTGCAAGAGCCAGCCAGACTGTAGGTCACGCCCACTACCAAAGCAGCCAATCGAATCACAAATATATTCCAGTGGTAGAATTCCATAAAGATTATTTGCTGTTCACCTACATTGAACCCCTCAGTGAATGGAATCCAGACAGTCAGGTGTACATTGAAAAGTGCATCTGTTTGCTTTCTCCTTGCCCTTCTGCTAGTAATGCAGAAAGAGAAGTTGCTGCCCCAGGTATATGATAACAGCCTGTGAAGTATTTGTGATCTGAGAAATGCTGACTATTTTCTCCCCCTGCTCCTCCCCCTCTTCCTGCATTACTCCTTGCAGCAAAATCAATATCTTTGCCACCTCTGTTTAAAAATAACTTATTATGTCACAAAGAATAGTCTAGAAAACAGAATAGGAGACATAAACAGGCATGGACATATCTGTCAGTTTCACTGTCTCCTGAAAGTTTCTTTCCCTATTATGATTTTTAATGGAGTTTTAGCCGAGCATCTAAAAATGTACACAGTGACATTTTCAGCCGGAGCACGACGAGATGTTGCCCAACCATTTTCATTTCTTCCCTGAGGTTTGCACAGAACTTTCTAGAAAATTGCCAGGCTCTTTCTAACAGCTGTTATCCTGTGCACACATGTAAACACACATCATTACATTTTATCTCTCTTGACAAAGAGGGCAGGGCTAGATCTAAAGGGCTGAAGTTACAAGAGAGGAAATTTTGGTTGAGCATTGGGAAAATTCCTGGAGGGGGAATTTTGACTGGACATTAGGAAAAATGTTGAGGGCAGATTTTGGTTGAACAATAGGAGCAGTGCTTTGATGGGGCAACCATTGACCTTGGTCTGGTCTGGCGAGAAGTTGTGTAGGAACAAGTGCTATCATCGCTTCACTCCAACCTTATCTCAAAGAACTGTTCCCCCCAGTAATTCTCCATCATAATTTGGGAAAACGACTGGAGATAAATGAGAGTTGTCAGTGTATCCATCTGCTCTGGAGTTTCTTGGAATCTTCCCCCAGGATTAATCCCTGCTTCCAGGGCTCCGAATTGCCTGGGAGGACCTTCTTGTTTGTGCCAGTGGTGTCGTCAGACACGTCCCGCTCCTCTTGGTTGCCTCGGCCGAGGGAACAGCCTCCATTTTGGCTCCTCCTCCTGAGCCAGTTGGCAGTTGTTCCGCAAGGCTGCTGCAGAGGGAGAGGTGAAACTGTTGGGCCCCCTTCACTGGTTCTGCCGGCAGGTCTAGCAACTGCAGCAGATGTTCCAGCAGGCCACAGCGAAGGGGAGGAGGCACTCACCCCTGCACTTAGCCCTCCGCTGCGTTTCTAGTCACACCGGTCATTTTCAGCACAACTGTAGGAGCTGAGGTTTGAATTCGCTTTGTTCGTCCTCTTCACGTTCCATCTCTTCCCCACTCCTTTGGGTGCCCTGATTTTTCAGTGTTAAGGCCTGCAGGCAAGGGCTTTCTTGCCTTTTGTCTGTGTATTACAGCCAAATTGCCAAATTTTAGGTCTTTATACACAGCATTACATGAAATAAATACTGCTAGATGGAGGGCAGATCTTGAGCGGTTGGTTCCATGTAATTTGGATGCTGCTGTGTCTGTGATGGAGGATTTGCTACAGAATTTTCACCTGTGGGGAAATGCTTGTGCTTTGCCTGTTTTTCTATTTAATTCAAGGGTGGTAGTCACCTCTAATTTCCTTTTTGCCTGTAGTAATCACAGCATTTACTTTGTTCCTGCCTGTATGGAGATAACTCTCCTATTCTGGATTGTGGCTTAGATCAACGTACAATGGAAATGATGAACTATTTTGATTACTGTTTGTAGCTCATCGATGGCTAAAGCCACCGAAGACTGATGACTGCAGTATCGATGAGGGTCCTTGTCCGTAGCGCCTCTTGTTTCCCCAGACAACTCACAATCCACAAACCAACATCAAACCAGGGGTCCTCTTCATGGTTTGTCTGTGACTATCAAACCATGGTTCAGCAGTGCAGCTGACTTCAGGCAACTGGCTTAACCCCCATTTCAAGCACAAGTAGCCACCAAATGATATCTCACATTCACCCACACTCAACCCTTGAGTGTCGCTCTTTGTGTTGTCTGAACCCAGCTGGTGTGTGCGCACTTACACATCCTGAGATCTTTGCTTCCATGCTCAAAGGCAGAGTGCTACTGAACATGAGTGCTGGGGACCAGTGATTTCATGATACATGTAAGGGTGCCTGTAACCATGTCCCCAAGGAGAGTCCAAAAATTTGGGCAAACCAAATCAACTAACCAGTTCTAGCAGTTTTTGCTTCTATCAGGAGCATCTTCGTAAGGCTAACAGATCTACTTCTAAGCAAACCCACCCAAAAATACTTTGCCTTACAACAGGGAAGAATGTAGCGTTGGGAAAATTCATTTTCTTCTGGCAGCTCTGAGAAATGCCAATAAGCTCAGAGAGAACTGGGAATTCTCAGGTTGTGGTGGCAGCGAATGTTGGGGTTCCTGCTCACAAAAGGTGCAGGTGCAGAATGCCTCTGACCCCTTCCTCCACTACAGGGACCTACAGAAATAGCAAGCTTTGGCTTACGTGCCCTTCCTGTGGACTTCCTGGAGGTAACCCATTGACTGTGCCAGGAAGGCCTGGGTCTGTCTGTTCGTTCTCTTTTCTTTTCTTTTCTTTTCTTTTCTTTTCTTTTCTTTTCTTTCTTGTTATATTTTACCAGAAAACAAACATTCTTTCTTCATCTTCTCCCACACCACCACTGCATACAGCTTTACGAACTGCTGGATTTCGCAATGGCAGCTTGGGAAGCCGTCCTAGCGCCCCCTTTCGAAGCAATGTCTACCAGCCCACTGAGATGGCAGTCGTTCTGAACGGTGGGACTGTAAGTATCAAAATGTGACGCTAGAAGACGCTGCCTTGGTAGGTTGAATGCACAACCTCTGCTCTCACCTCTGAACAGTATTCGATGGCTCCTATTTGGCAGGGCGGGTCGTAAGGGGTGGTCATGGGAGGTTCAAAGAGCAAGGACGTGCAACGCTTTCCAAGATGACTTGATTGCAAATGCTGTGACTGTTGTTGGGCTGTGAAGTTTTTGCTGTGTGGGTGGTTCTTTGAGGATTGAGCATCTCCCTCTCTCTTACATATGCATATAGATATTAACCAATTGTATCGTAACCTCCACTGCTAAAAGCAAGCTGGTGAAAAGATGCTGGGAAGTGAACGTGTGCAACAGGGTTTCCCCCCAGTTTTTAAACCCCGTGCGGTTCCTAGGAAAGGCGCTCACCACTGCTGACATCCCTGCCTTGCTGCATTTCCTAGCTCAGCACCTTTTATTTTCGCTTCCAAAACAGGCGTGCCAAGATCCGCAAGGCACTGAGCACAGGCCACATTGCTAATCTGCAGCCGGGTCATTGAGGAGAGTAGCTTAGCGGGAGATCTGCAGCCAAACAGCCTCCTTAAGTCTGATTTGCATTGCATATCTTTAAATGCACCCAAGGAACTGCCGGCCTGCTTGGCGGTCTCGCCCTCTCCCTCCGGTTTTGCTGACTGAAGGAGAACGAATGTTGTTCATCTCCCACGTTTTGCTTTCCACGCATACATGCATATGCACTGCTTCAGATGCTGCTCATGAGCTAGCTTCCACTCCATATGAGTTGGCCTTGTGTTATGTTTAAATCTCAAGCTGATTCCATAAGGAAACCTGCTATTATTATTATTATTATTATGGTGGTGGTGGTCCAGGGTTACTGTGAAACCAAGCTGCTGAAAGCCAGGATGCTACAAGTATTAAGCAGTCAGGGTGGTGGTGGAAGGGGAGGGCATTGCTGAGAAGGCATTTGCAGCCGCTAATACTGTTCCGAGCCAATACCATTCTGAGCTATAATAAGCCAGACTGCCTCCCTATGACAAGCCACAATTAAGTTGGCTTCACCTGCTGCAAAACCGGGCTTTCAATCATTGAAAAACCAGTTTGTCTTTCCAACCCTTTCCCCGAGTTCCTGTCCCTCCCACCTCTGGGATCCCCAAACCAATTATCAACATCAGATGGGGCATCTTAATCTAATAATTGAAGCAGAGAAGGCTCAATTCAAGAGAGGTGGCCGGTAATATCCCTCATCCATATGATGAGGGATTCTTACACCACAACATTTCAGATTTCTTCTCATGCGTTTCTAGACACTGGCCAACGCTCTGAGGTTGTTGACTTATGTCTGAAAGATGCCAGTTCCTGATGGAACAGGATGTTCCTCCATTTAGGACTTCTTTCTTGTAGCCTACAGAAAGCAAAGATGCCTGCAAGTGCGTGGTTTGCACTCATACTCTTTTGGCTAGGAGAATACATGGAGCAGTGATTGAGTGCATACTTTGCAGGCAGAAGGGTATGGATTCAAGGCCTTTGCATGCACTCCAGAAAAGGGCCTTAGGCAGCGAAACTGGGAAAGGCCTCTGGCCAAATATCATGGAGATCCATGGAGTGGATTCAGAAAACAGGGTAACTCTCACAGGTTGCATGTGGGTTGTCCTTGAGCTCATGACTGTTGCTGAAACATGGGCTTTCCGTGTTGTCCGATCTGGGCTGAGATAACAAACCATGGCAAACAATTCACAGAGTTCAACGAAGGGCTGTTGGGTTGCTAGTGGATTATGGGTTGCTAGTGGCTAACAAGCCTTGGCGTGTTCGTGCACCGGGGTCCAGATAGTACCATGGCCCACATTGCAACAACAGCTCACACTGCAACAGCAGCCCACAGCCAACCCATACTCAATCCTTGAGTATTGCTTATCATGCTGTCTGAACCCAGCCACTCCGAGGACACCAGGGGTACTGAACCTCTTTCAGCTGAATGGCCAGATTTCATCTGAGAGAAGCTCCCAAGGGTGAGATTCCAGTGGTAGGCAGGGTGAAGGCAAGGAGGCAGGAACAAAAATGAGTGTTCTAGCTTAAACCTCTCCCTGCTAGCAACCGTGCCTTAGAATAAGATTTTGAACCATTTAAAGTGGGGGGGGGGGGACTGCACAGAAGCCAGGAAGCGCCCAATGATGGATGTTTGAAAGAAAGGGCATGGAGCCCTTGCTGGGGAAGGAATGCAGCCATCAAGGGACCTTGCTGGGCTGGATTTGGCCCTGAGGCCTGCAGTTTGGCACTCCTGGGTAGTGAGTATTCGACTTCATTGCCCACTGATCATAAGGCTGCTTTGTAAGTTCATAGGCACCATCAAATATGGTGATTGGAATGGAGGAGCTTTTGAGGACTTGCCTGCAGTCTGAAGTGGTACAGCCCAGACACAAGTTGACCACCCCCACAGAGACCATGGAGCTTGTCTTCCCCTTAGTATGGGTTGAGGGTGGGTTGTCCTTGAACTATGGGTTGTTGCTGAAACATGGTTTATCATGTCATCTGAACCCAGCTAACAGACCATGATGAACAACCCAGTTTGTAACCCAGCAACAAACCATGGTTTCTCCTCATGGGTCATTTGCGCCTAACAAACCATGTCTTGTAAGCAGAGCTGGGTTCATGGTATTAATTGGGGTATGTGTTTTGACAGACTAGAATGCTTAGTTATGAATTTATTATCCTCATTTCCAGATACCAACTGCTCCACCAAGTTACACTGGAAGACACCTATGGTGAATCAAACAAAGCTGATAGGCTGTAGAGGAGGAGAGAGAATCCATTCACAGATTTTATTCCCTGGAAGTTTGTGTGTCTTTCTGAGGGAGAGGAGCCAATAATGCTAGCAAAAGGACCCGAGAGTGCAGAAAAACCATCTGGGAGCCTGGGAGGTCCCATATCTGATAGCTTGTTTAAAATAAAATAAAATGTGAGCATTGTTAAATTGATAAGCTAATCACAGAAACAAAACCTCTGCAGTGAAATATAAGATGAAACTAATTTAAAAATAGAAGTAGGCACACTCTTAAAAAAATGGGAGGGGGGGGGAGAAAGCAGATGTGGGTTCTAAAAATGGCAAGAGCACTCCAAGTCAGAGCTGGTGTGCAAGGCAAGTCTGGGGCTTTGCTCGGCTGCCTATCACTGTGCAAAGAACAGAATAAAAGAAAAGAAATGCCCTTAATCCAGATTGCCACATGAGATTGTTTCATCTTTTGAAAATAAGCCGAGGTCACGGCAAAAATCACGTCAGTGCATGGTTCATCTCGAATCGGCTTTTTAAGCTCCATCATGGAACCTTTTAATGCTAAGTTCCTGCACAAAGCAAAGACACTGGTGGCTTGCCTTCACACCGAGTAAACCCATTGGGTTCCTAAAGGGAGACTTGCAAGGGAAGGGGAAATGAAGGGATCTCACGAGATGCTTTCAGTTGAGGTTGGCCAATTTGTACTGCCTTCTTTTTAATAAGAACAGCCCTCGATGGTCTTTAGCCGCGACTGCTGGCCAATGAGGCACCACAAGGAGTTGCCTAGCAGGCACGCGTGCAGATGGGGTGGCCAATTTCGCATGGCTTCCTTTGCACGCACGGCAATGCCAAAGCTGCTCGTAAGAGCGGTGGCGCTTACTGTTGAGTTGCGATGCGGGCAAAGTGAAATGGTGCAGACCAAGACGAGGAAGATCTTGGGCATGCTCAAGCCATGGAGAACGGCACAGCTGAGCTATCCCGAGTCTCTTTCCCCAGCCTGAGTTAAAGAAAATGTACGGCACATTTCACAGAAATTATTGTCCTCTTCACCTCATGGATTGTAGGAGGAAGGAGTCTCTTGGAAAGCTGAGGTGCTTCTTGGCAGGGGAGACTTGCAACGTTTGAGCTCTCTTCCTCGCTCCAACCCTCTCCTTCCCAGTTGAACAGTGAAACCTCACTGATTAAAGCAATGGCTTGTGCATTTTCTTGGGTGCTCTTTCGTGGAGCATGGTTTTTAATAATTATTTTCACATGGGTTTTGGAAAAGCAGGACCCCCCCACCTCAGAGTTCTCATCTTTCTGCTGCCTTCTCATATTTCTATGATTTTAAGGATGTTCGGCAAAGCCTTCCTTCATTGTTTAGCATTGAATGCATATCGGGCATGTGAAGCGCTATTACATCCTCTGTGCTGGGCAGCATCAGATCATGCTCTCCTTTCCTAGACACTAAAATCCATTGACGTTTGCTTCCGTGTGCGTGTTTTTTAAATACATACATGAGGTTACAAAGTATGTCAAAGAATGAAATTCTTTTGCATTGTTCTAATCAATATATTCTATTTTCAAACGGGAAATAAAAATTGGTATGAACAAATAAAACTGCATAACCTGGGGCCTTTTGCTGTGCTATGCAGGGGAAGGATAACTGATTTTGTTTGGGGAAATTTCTCTGATTCTTTACGTACCTGACTTTTTTTTTTTTTTTGCTTTGTTTTCCTAAACCTAATGATTTTGCCTAGTTCTCATTGACACAACCAGCCTGTTGTCTGGGTGGTATCTTTTCGGATTGCATCAGGGGACTCACCCTTACATGCAATATTCTTGAACACAGAAAAGCAGCATGTCAAGGAACAGTATACTAGCCTAACTTCTGCCTTGACATGCTAGGTTTTTATATTCAAGGATCTGGTGCTTAAGAATCGAAGTGGAGGTGGGGTTGGTAGACTGGAATGCTCTGCCCTATCAGACAGAGTGTGAACCTCTGGCCCCTAAGTAGCATCTGGGAGGCGGCAACAATGGGGACACAGTGTTCTTTGGATTCCCTTATGCAAGGCTGGAAACAATTCCAACTGGAGCTGGGAATTGATGTTTGGGTTCCCCTGCTTGCAGCTGACATGGGAAAAAGTCCACCAGCTACTTTCCAGGGTCAGAATAAGAAGACAAGGGGAAAAGCAGTGTTTGGGGGGCTGGGAAGAGAGAATCGTTGGGTTGCCCAGGTAGGACATATTCTGGCGGTACCTGAGCTTCCTTTCCTCCTTGTCCACAGCATCATGGCTAAATAGCTGAAATTGGCTGTCAAAATGAACAAGAGAGCATGGAGGTAATGATCACTTCCATGACCCTCTCACCCTGCCTAGGATACCCATGACCCCATTCATGGGCTTGCAGGCATCTCCAAGGGATTGTGCCCTTCTGCTGTACCTCTTGGATCTGGCCTTGGTTGCTCATGGCTTGAAGAGTGTTGGGAAGCTTCCAGGCATTCCAAATCTAGCAGCAGCTTCTTGTGCATCTTGTTTGTTGGGTGGAAGAGCACAGGTAGGTATGAAAGACAGAAAGTATGTCTGTCCCAGGCGGAATCCCTGGACTCCCCCTTTCAAAAGGGTCAAGTTGCCCGAGTACTACTACCAGTCACTGTTGAGAATATTGGGCTAGTCGGACAATAGTTAAATCTAGAATAAGGCAGCTTCCGTGTTCATTTCTGAACATAATTCATGGTGCTGTTGATTTGTTTTAAAGCTCTAAATAGATTAGGGCCAGAAGATGTTAAGGCTAAGTGGGGACTTGGACCTGGATCTCCTGACTCCCATTCAAGCGCTCTTAATTACTAGGCCCCAGATCCTAAAACGAGTCACTGTGAAGTAACACTGCCCAGACACAATGCTACCATCACCTCAAAGAGAACTAGGCCTTCATTTCTGCAAATAACTTTATTGGCCACAGCTGGTCTGATTGGTAACCAAACTGGTACAGGTTCTGGCTGAATGTGATAAACCCTTCTGTGTTGTTGCTTAAAAAAATATATGCATTGCCATTACTGCCATGGTCATCTTAGCAAGTTTCTTTTTAAGGTGTGAGTAGGTAATAGCAATATTTTTTCCTGTTGTGCATGGTCAAATGAAGATGGCTACTTTCATGCGAGATGACCCTGTTCTTGAGAAAAGAACCACATGGATGCATTAGGAAAAATTATAAATATTAATCTGACTTGAACTGATGGGAGACATTGATAACCTAAAAATAGAGGGAGGTGGGTATTGCATGCTGCCCAGTATTCTTGAGACTCCTGCTTAAGCCCTTGAACCAAATATAGTGCTGTCTTTTTCAACGCAATCAAGTAGGGTGGTTCTCCCCAGGAAATGTACTATTTTGCCATTACATAAAAAAATATAGTTAGTGCTTTCCTGTGTGCGCGCATGTGTGATTTTTTAAAAGGCAGACATGCTTTTGAAAGTGGGTTTCTGAAATCATTTCGCTACAGAATGCGTAAGATGATAATGGCATAAATGGCAGGAAGCCATTTTCCAGCTGAGTTTTTGGATCCTTTACTACAGGGGTGCAGAACCTCAAGTCCAGGGTTTGAACTGGACCTCCTAGGGTTTCCCAGAATGCCCAGGGCTCTTCCTCTGACCCCACCCCCTTCCCTCCAACCACCAATCATTCGGTGGTTTCCTGACTTTATTCATTTTCCCCCATTCTAATAGGCTGGCGTGCCTCTGTGCAGGCAGGAAGACATGTTAAAGCTGAATAAGACTTGGCTTGAAATTATTTTGGCCCTGTCCTTTTTGCTGGTGGCTCGCCCACCTACAAGAGCATCTCTAACATGAAGTTGAACCCTTGGGCTAAAGAGGCTCTGCACTCATTTGGGAGTGGGCGGGGGTTAACTTGGGAGTGACTTTTTTTTAAGGCAGTTGTCAGAAATGTATTAAGATGTTCAATTTTTATTTTTCTTTTAGACAAGAAGGGATTTAGCAATCCTGCTCCCCATTAAGTCAATGGCAGTTTGGGATCTTAAAGACAGGGCTGGATCCTGCAAACACAGGACTTCCCTTAACCACTCATGTGAAACCGGCCCATGCTTCGTAGCGGTGGGCGGTGTGCCAGTTAAACAATAAAAAGGGATTGATTCATTTCTCCAGCAACTTAATTTTTCAAATGAATTTACCTTTTTCTTTTGTGTGTGCGCGTGCGTGTGTGTATGTGGTCAATCTGTGCTTTGTGATTTCCAATGCCATGGCTGCCGCCCCCAATCATGTTTTCTCTGCGGTTTTAAAAAGGCACTTTTGTGTTAAGTTATATATATATTTGTCAATGTCACAAAGTTGTTTATACTTTTGCCTTTTGATGAGAGTAATTAGGAATGTAGAGTATCTGGTGAGGAGCAATGTAACTGCAACAGTAAGCACAAGTTTTTCAGGATATGGATCCACTGTTACTCTGGGAGGCATAAAAGCTACTATGTTCTTTGTATCATTGCCGATGAATAATGATGCCACTCAAACCGGAAGAAAAAACCCCCCAGCGATTCAATACTCTAGGGGCTGTAGTCCATCGCTACAATAAGGTTCTTCTGAGATGAGCCAGGTGTTTCCCTCCAGGTGACCTGGAAAAGAGACACCCTGAGCTATGGTTCTTATCCACTCCGCGCCGCGCTTGTGCGAAGCTTGTTTGTCCACTTTCGATCGAGCTTGTTTTAGCAGTGTTACTTCTGGAGCACATCCACTGATTCTTCGCCACTCGCGCTCGCTGACAGCGGGTAGCCAAGCCCACAGGGTGCTGAGGTGAGCTGGGTGCGCTAGCTACATTCCAGTAAACCCAGAGCGTGCTCAAGCCCTGCTCCCCTGCGCCGTGCCGTCTCCTTGATGGTCTGTAACGGGCACCTGTTTGCCTCGACAGAGTGACTCCAGCAGGCGCACCTGGCTTCCCCCCCTTGGGAAGCAGGGCTGCCCGCTCGAAGCCCAACAGGTGTTTTTCAGGACTGAAGCCATCAGCCCCAAGCCGTAGAGAAGTGCAGGGAGCACACCACCCGTCTTCCATTCTGCATAAAACGTACTACCCATAGCACGGGTTCTGCCCCATGCAAGGTCCCTTTGGGAAGGTGGATCCAGGAGTGGAACTTGCAGGATTGTGGCAAAGACTGTCTGGGGTCCAGAAGCTCCGGCAATCAGTCTTCGCGTGGGACTGCCTCTCCCAGTGGGTTGACCACCTTGCAGGATGCAGCTCGAGCACTTTGCATTCCGATTCGAAATGTATCTGCTTTGGCAGAGCAGACATCCTGCTTGGCTAACTCTATTTTTGAAGCCACCATTCTAACCAAAGCCTGTACAACCGGAAACATATGTAGCTTTTATTTAAAAACAAAACAGCAACATGAACAGATTGGACTACGCTACCATCTTACCAGATTACACAGCAGGTGCTTTTTATTAACTGATGAGAGCCAAG
Organism: Varanus komodoensis; assembly: GCF_004798865.1. NCBI lineage: Eukaryota > Metazoa > Chordata > Lepidosauria > Squamata > Varanidae > Varanus > Varanus komodoensis. Next base: position 9,052,010 of record NW_025335684.1, read on the forward strand.
CCTCTCTCTTTTTTTAAATAATATATATTTATTAAATGTATTAATGTGTGTTTTTATAATGTGCCCCTTCCCCTACCCCCCTGGCTGACTGTTGCATACCGTTTAATCTTGTACATCTTTTGAAGGCTTTTCAAGACAATCAATGTGTACCATAATAACTGTACATAGAAAGGAAATTAAAACGAAAACAAAAACCAAGTTGTAAAGCATGGGCAAAAATACATTTTATTTTCAAAATCCTGTTCTTAACAAAACAAAAATAAAATAAAGGCTTTACTATTTACTTACAACGTGGTGGTCATTTTGATTTTGGTTGGGAATGCATGGTCCAGGTGTGCTTTGAACATGTGGGGATGAGACAGGGCCCAGCTCACCAAGCACAGCTGCTGGGGTGTTCTGTGGCTCACAGCTGTGGCCCCCCGGTTGCACCAGCTGCTCCTGCCAAGGTGAGGGTGGGGTGGACTGGATTCAGGGGAGGGGGCATAGGAGAACCATGGGACATTTTCAACATGTTTCAAATCTGGGCATTCTCCTTTACAACCCAACAACAGAGGAGGTGGTTCGAAAGGTCAGCCACAAACTATGAATGCTGCTTCTAATGACTCTATTTAAATATGTGGCAAATGGTTTTGACAGAGCAATTTCTTTGACTCCTGTGTAATTTTATGGATTAACAGCAGGGACCATCAAGATTAAAGTGGCAGCAAATGTCAGAGTGATCTTCCTGACAACAGCCGACCATTTCACTTCAGGGGTTTTCGCACTCAGGTAGCCCATTCCAGAGAAGGCTGCGGAGCACCACTCCTGTGCAGCTGTTTTTCTTTGTTTGCTTGCAGAAAAGACCGTTTGGCTGGGCCCGATTTCCCTGAACTGTCTTCGCATCTTTTTTGAAACACCATCAGGCCAATTAGTGCCTCCGTGGCAGGTGACCTTTTTCCCCTGCCCAATTCACTGCCTGCTCTTGCCCCCAGAGTATTTTTAATGTGACGCACTTGGACTGCACAGGGGAGTGGGGGCGACCGGGGCCAGGTTGAACCGAAGGGCCACACAGCCTAGGGGGGAACTGTGAACGGAGCCTCCAGGCTGCCAGGCACAGTGGTCTGCCTTGCAGCCCCCAGAGGAGCTGCCTTCCCCAACTTGGTGCCCTCCAGAGGTGTCAGCTGCAGCTGACTGGGGCACGCTGGGAGAAGCGATCCCATGCATCAGGAAGCCACCAGCTTTGGGGAAGATGGTTTGCAGAGAGTTTCCAAATCGCCTTGGGGAACACTTGGCCCTCTGGCTCCAGCTCAGCCCTGTTCCCATCTACCCAGTCCAGCCAGTGTCGAAGGAGCTGCAGCCCAATAACACTGGGAGGGACCCAAGTTCCCCATTCCTGGTCTAACTCTCATTTTCATATGTAGAACTGGCTTCACTGGAGTTGTGCTCCATAAACCATCAGGAGAGGGCAGGAGCTATGGAACCAGTCCGAAGAAAGTGGGGTTGCTGGACAAAACAGCACATCCCTATGGGGGATTCTCTGCCACAGTGGCTGGATCAAGTGGCTGCTCTTCCTCCTCCACCTTTGTCCTCTGTGAAATTTCCACAACCGAAACTGTTGAGCGATTTGGGGTGGGCTGCACAGAGTCTTCTAGTTTGGTACCCACTGCAAACCAAAGGCCAAACAAGAACAAAGAATCGAGATGACATTTTTAAAAATCCTACCCGGGAGCCTGGCATTAAAATCCAGATTTTTAACAGAGGAGCAACTAGAGCACCCTCAGGGTGTTTCAGATGACAATTCCCACATTCCAGACTGTTGGTGAAGCTGGCTGAAGCTGATGGGTGCTGAAGTCCAAAATAGTGAAGAGCGCCCACTGGGTGAAGGTTGGGATGACGTGGCAGGCCAAGACCCAGGAGACTGGGTTTCAAAACTCTGAGACTAGGGAAAGCTAAACTACATTGTTCTGAGCTCCCCGAGGAAAGAATGGGGTCACTGATAATTATGAAGCCTGGCTTAACTTAGTCAATGTGATTTCAGAACATGTGTTGCCTAAGCTTTCCTGAATCCTATTTCTGCAGGGCACTTGTAAAAATGGCCAGCCCCTCCCCATGGAATTGCTGCCCGCCCCTCATTTCTGGGGCAGGTTAGGAACACAGGACACCCCCTTCTAGCAGGCCAGGGGGTTGCTCCATCGATCCAATCTTGTGGGGTACTCAATTTTATTTGCCAAATAAAGGCTACTTCCTGGCACCGGGATATGTCGAGGGATGTGGGCTTTCCTAACTTCAAGTTTGAACTCAGTGAGCAGGCATATACACTCAGACAATATCCAAAAATACCGCATTCGGGGTGCTTTTGTTCATCACTCTCTCTGCCTAGTCTAGGATAATTCTAGACCCTTGGACTTGTACAGAGATGCTGATTGTCAGAATCCCAACATGGAATTAATCCCAAACTAAGCATGTGGTTTCAGTCCCTATACATTGAAATAATAGGCATAAAGGCAGCCTCTGAGGTGTTCCCATGGGCCACTCACTTTGTTAGCCCTGTCAAGGCTAGTTCCTGGCTCCTTGATATGTACCAGGGCGCAGGTTCTCCTGACCTAACCCCGCCTGAAGATCCACCAAAACCTGACACCCCACTCCCTGCACACTCACACAGTGGGTGAAAAGGCATCTCTCAGTGTGTGCTTGTTTACTGCTCGCTCACTCTGCTCAATCTAGGCTAGTTCTAGCTGCCAGATGTGCACAGAGGTGCTGGTTGTTCTAACATGAACCCTAGCTTGAAGTTAACTCCAGGCCAAGTATGGAAGAATGATGGTCAGACAGCATACCCAAAGGCAGCACTCAGAGTATTTTTACTGACTGCCTCTTCTGTATTCTGAATCCAGGATATTTCCAGGGCCCTGGGCATGCACATGGGTCTGGCTTTTCCAAACTCAGCTCTAAACTAAACGGCTGGCTGGGGAATGTTGGGATTTGTTCTTTGAAAACATGGATGAGATTGCTCCTTTGGAGCGAGTGCCCTCCTCCCAGCACAGACACAACGGGTCTCAGGTCGTTGCCCCAGAGAGGTCTGTGTGCTCTGTAAGCCCAAGAGGTCTTCTGATTAGAAGCAGATCAGTGTCCTCAACAGGGATTTAATGAAAAGGACCTCTTTTCCCTGAAAAAAGTTGTGCTTAACGGAGACTGTTTGCATACAGCAAAATAGTGAGTGAAGCCTTGGGAATCACACGGTATACTATATTAATGCGCAAGAAACATGTCGAGGAGAGAATGGCTGCTTGTGCGCCCCACTCCACACAAGAACGCTCTCCGTGGGCCAGCTGAGCTGGGCAGCCAGACAAAAAGGCCACAGTGGGGTTGCCGGCTGGAGTAAACAATAGTAAATGAACAAAAGCCCGGCATAAAAATGATGATAGTAAAAGCCCTGCCTCCTCCTCGGCATTCTGTGCCTGTGCAGGGCTGCCACACAGATGCGTAGACACCCGCAGGCAAAGGATGGGCCCGTTGGCACAAGCCCGTGTGGGAAAGACCTATTTCATTCTGCCCCTGGGCCTGGGCCTCCCTCTCTCCCTGTTCCCTTGCTGCACAGCCGCCCGATGCCCACCAAGTACTGAACTTCACTTCCCATCAGCCCTAGCCAGCACGGCTGACAGCAGGAAGTGTTCTTTTATGGCAGCATTTTGGGCTGTGTTTTAATACTTTTAAGCATTTCCAAAAGGTTGCTAACATGGTTTTCTTTGCGGTCGAAGTGCCATTTTCTTGGGAGCAGGGCAGGGTGCCGCTCAAATCGTGAGGAATGAACAAACGGCGGGGCTGCAAAACTCTGAAGGGCAACGATCCAGGGTCTCGCCACCGCAAGGAGGAGGCCTCTGCCCACCGACAGACCTCTCTCTGTGACCCACAATGTGCTCCCAGGAGGTTTTTCTTGGGGCCACAGGGACGGTCACAATCCTATGCAGAGCTGGCTCACCCATGCTAGGGGTGGTGGGCCGTATTACTGTCTATGCATGCACAGAAAAAGAGTGGGACTAATACATAGTTTGAGAGATTCAGCTACCAGGAGGCTAGCGATGAAGGAGGGTTCCCTGCCACACATCCTCTGCAAACACCCACATGGATGGAGGTTGAGTCCCTCTGACAGCATTCAGATGTGCCCGTTTCAAAAGACGTCAGACTAGTGCACAGACCTGTTCGCCTCTCAAGTCCATTCTAAAAAATCAGCTACTTACAACTGACAGATTATGCTACAAGCAAAGGTAGGTCACTACTGATTATCATGTTTCCGAAGATCATATGCAATGCTAGAGAATATGTTGGAATGTGTGGCCAGTGGTTTGGAATACCATCCTCCATGATGCTCTGCTTTATGCCCCTCCCATCCAGCTGAGCTTTTGGAGGAATTAAAGGTACACATTTGCCTTTCCCATTGTAGGAGTTTCTTCCTCATAAAGATTTTTGGTGGAAACCTGGGGTTACCAGGTACAATTCAAGGTATTTTTGTTACCTATACACCCCTAAACTGCTCAGGGCACAATGCCTGAAAGATCACTTCCTCCCACATGAACCTCCTCATAGTTTAAGATCTTTGAAAGCCTTTTTGTATGTCTCACATGCCCAAGGGAGGTTATGTTGGTAGTAACACAAGGCAGGGCCTTCCCTGTGGCAGCACCCTGGCTGTGTAACTCTCTCCTGGAGAAAGGTACCTTGCCCCCTTCTTTGTTTTGTTTTAAGTGCACTGTTAAAACAGGTTTGCTCTGTATAGCTTGTTAGGATTTTAAGGGTACAGTTCAATGCACATTAAGATACATAGGATTGCACCCTACATCTCTTAAGTCTGCACTTTGTTTTAAAATTCTCTCCTCTCCATTTCCCCTCTTTGTGGACTTATAACATTTTTCAGTTGTTTTTACAGTTTTAAATTGGTTCTTTCAAGGTTTTCAAATTGTTTTCTTTTTCAAGTGCCATAGCTTTCAAAATTTTTTTAAATACAATGCAATTTTTAACAGTAAATCACCTAGAAGCCCCTATTGGGTTCAAGGACAACTCATAATTCATCAATAATTTTATTCCTATAGATACTTTTTTCAAGGACTGCATGTGGGGGTGATGCAGTTTTTACTATACAGGCAATGGGACTTATGGGCTGAACTTTGGAAATGCGGTGAAATTGCTCCCACATTGAAATATACAGGGTTGCACCCTGAATCAGTGCAATTAATACTAGAAAACAGTCTTCACAGTTTTTTCCAATACTAACCTGAGCTTACAAAAAGAGAACTACATCAGAGGAAGCTAGTCCATGTCAAGATTTGAATGAAATGGGTACATTTATACAAACAGCCATAGTACAACCTCAAAAAGCAATGAAGCTTCGTGTTTAGATAATGAATTGATCCATGATTTTAGATAAGCAACTAAGTGCAACTTGTTAGCAAGAAAGAGCGTAGTGTAAAAAATATATATGGTATGGGAAGATCACTCAAGCTGACTAATGAAATGCCTGAAACAGCATCAGTGTGAAACTGGAGCTGTGGTCTGTCTGGATGGACAGAGACCTTTAGCTCTTAAAGAGACAGCGTCACAGCACATCCCACTTGGTAGGAAGCCCCTCTGCTGTAGCTTTCCCCAGATGTGTCTGACTACAGCTCCCATCATTCAGTGCTATCAGAGATAGTGGGAGTAATCATTTGATCCATCTGCAGGTATCAGGTTGGAGCTGTGCTGTACCACACTGATGGCATTCACTAAAACTGTGTTTAGGGAACGTGTGAGTGGAAAAACTCTTCACACACATATACCGCCTTTTATGGAAACAGCTTCTCAAAGCAGCCTTTGTGATTTGTTTTGCCTTCATTCAAAAAGGTCCACAAAAGGGAAACAAAACTAAGAGGGTCTTTTCCTTCCCCAATTTTGCCTAACGTTTAGTCTGACAGTTTTAGAGAACGTAAACCCGGGTCCTGATTGACAGAATCAACAGCTACAAGACTGGCTGAAAGAAATCTCCCAAAATATAATCCAAAGTTCATATAAATACCAATATCTCACTAAGTCAGAACAGCAAGTTAGTAGGCACAAATGTCCACCTATGTTACGTCACATCTATGGCAGTACATACACACAGTACTAATTTTTCTAAATATATAGGCTTGCACATATACACATTAGCACTATGCCAAATGCATTTGCCTGCTCTGGTCCTCTTTAGTGGGGGAAAATGTAAAGAAATCCCATTATTACAACCCTTATGCAAGAACATTCACATTATATGTGATTCCCTATGTGGAACCAATAGTTGCTATTTATGCAGAAACTAAGATCCACACCATTCAACTGGTAACTACATCAAAAAACAAAGAGGGAAAAGCATTTCTTCCAATGAGTCCCTTCCACCTACAGCCATCGCATACTATAACCAGCATTAACTAAAGAACTGTTCTAAATAGCTTTTTAAATGAGCCAGTGTGGTGCAGTGGTTAAGAGCATGGGACCGGGACTCAGGTGACCTGGGTTCTCGTCCCCGCTCAGCCATGGAGCCAACTGGGTGACTTTGGGCCAGTCACAGACTCTCAGCTCAACCTACCTCACAGGGTTGTTGTTGTGGGGATAAGATGGAGGAAGAGATGTAAGCTGCCTTGAGCCCTTTGTAGGAAAAAGGCAGGATATAAATGGAAAAATAAATAAATAAATGCTGACACACTAACTCTGGGAGAGGGCTTAGACCACCATATTTACCTTATACAAGCATTGTCTGTCTGTGGTTGAGTGTGGTGGGTGCACTGATATATATGTGTGAATGGGCATGTGTGTGAGTAAAAGAGTGGGAGAGCTGAAGAGGATCGTGTCTGTTATGTCCCTAAGCACCGACTGATCTCATATCACAGGACAGTGGTGGGTGGCTGAAAGTTGAAATCAAAATGCTTGACCCAAGAAGAGGGCAAGGATAGCTGGGAACAGTTTTGCATGGAAGTGCTCTTTTGCCAGAGCAAAATCCACTGGTAGTGGATTCATTAAAACTGCAGTTTTACACACACACACCGCCCTTCTACAAGGTTCCATCCTGCGGAAGGCTTTTTAGCTCCCCCCTTAGCTACCATTAAAATTCTCAGACTACCAGACATGTGATCCACACATGAAGATGAAATTGTCAGCCCTTCAAGGCACCAGCTGTCCCTGGTACTTGATGGGATCAATTGCTCATTCCTACAATAAAGAGAAAAGTAACAGCAGCCTTTCACACTAGTCACCAAACAAAACAAAACAAAGCAACCCTGCTCTCTGCAGACTGTTGATACATTCAGTTTGGTGTTGTCTGCTTTGTGGGTGTCAACCAGTTTCGGGACCAAATTTAGTTTTGGAGAAGCACTTAGAGGTAGCATTCCAGAATCAGGTAGGCAGAGCTGGAGGGAAAGGAGCAGGGCCAAAATATCAGTACATTTTAGCTTGAAGCTCTTCTGGCTGCTTAAGTTATAGGAGAGGCATGGCAAGGGTGGGGTGGGGGAACTAAGCAAAAGCAAAATTATGCCACTGGAGGTAGGGATGCACAATTCTTAAGCAAATTCAATTTCTGCACAATCTTAAGCAAACTGATCTGATCCTAGAATGATGTGCAGATAATTTAATTTTCTTTTGGAAGTTACACTTCTCTAAATTGTGCCTTGCTGTTCTTCGTTCCCCACAGGGAAAAAAATGCCCAAATGTATCTCAAACTGTCTGCTTTAGAGGACTGGTGCTACTCCATTCACATACAACATTGACGGTAACTTGGCTGCAATTTGATACAGGTGCCTGAGGTGTCAGCTTCCATTTCATCTCTCAGCCCTCCCGTAGTTTGTTGTGGTTGTCTCCCAAAAACTGAAGCGCTGGTGCAGTGGGGCCGGCATTTCCAAAGCTCCCAATGGTGGGCGTGGACCAGTACAGCAGGACCTGCCTCTCTGGAGGGGCGCATGACTTCTCTCACAGCATTCTCAGCTGTCATTGCTGAGATCAAGTGTCCCCACCATTTGGAAATGCCACATACACTCCTTGAATGTTCAGGCCCGGGCAGTGCTTGCTTCAGTTTGGAATGCAGTTCAAGGGTTTCATGTAAGCCAGCAGAATATAGAAAGGAAATGAAAAGCTGGCTATTTTGAACAAATTGTCTTCCCTGCATTTCTGAATATAACACAGCGGACTTGGGAGATTGTTTATGGATTGACTGATACTGAGTTGGACCGAAAGGTTTTTTGCTCCTCTGACAGAGGGATCTTTGTCTGACTGAAGAGGACATTCTAAGCCAAGACTCCTGCCTTTGAGGAAGCGCCTTTCATCAGAGGAAGAGAAAGTCTTCTGTCCTGAAAGGTGGCTTAGAAATAGTTTTTTTTTTAAGTAAATACATAAATTCCAGTTCAGTGCCTTAATGGAATCATAAAAGCCACATTTGTTCTGTTATCTATCACGCATGCATGCTAGCTTGCTACAAGGCAGCAAAGAGATTTTAAGGGTGATGTTACGTGTGCTAACTATGCCTTCACACTGGTACTGGGACCACAGTCCAGGTCTTGCTGTCCATAGCAGGTCCTGGCCTGGCCCTGCAGGCACCTCCATGAACAGCGGTTAGAGCCGCAGCTGTGAGAGGGGCTTGGTGAGCCAGAAGCTACGCCAGCCTCAGTTCATGATCCCCAGCACGACTCCACCCCTTCTCCTCCCCTGCCTCTTAGACTCCCAGAGCTCCTGCATCATGGGTGGACGAGAATCTGGGCCCCCGATGGCCTACTGGGGACCATGTGCCCAGTGTGGGTACAGTCGGAACTGGTGCCAGGTGGGGACTGGACCCCCTCCATCTGGTTCTCTCCCTTCCTCACACAGGAAAACAGACAGCCACACACTGATCTCTCATGTTCATGTTCACACAGCCTCCCCCACCCCTCGTGCACTCTCAGAGAAGTCGGGATGGGAGAGAGGAGGAGCATTTGACCCAGCCTGACGCCCTCCAGACTTTCTTTCTTTCCTGTTTATACTGCCGGATAGCCGAGTGTTTCTGGGTGGTTAACAAAAGTTTAAAACGCACAAACCACAAAAAATTAATGTACAACAATTAAGCCACAGCAACTGCATCAGCACAGAGGCATAGCAGCAGTACACGATGAAAAGCGATATTAAAATTAGAGTTTAAAAGTTAACTGTTAAAATACTGGGAAAATAACAAGGTTTTATCAGGTGCCTCAAAGAATACAGAGTAGGTGCAAGCTGCACTTCTTTAGGGAGCTCATTCTAGAGCTGGGGTGCCACAACCCAAAAGGCCCAAGCCAACCCAGTGCCCGCCCAGTTAGCAAGGCAACCCAGGACCCTCGGACAGCCCAAGCTTTCTGGATTAGTCATTGTAATAAGCCAGTCTGTCGCACATCACAACAAAGCACACTGCAACACCACACAGAGTATGATTAACAAGTCATTCTGATTTATTAACACCCTGTGATTGGACAAAGCAGATCTCTCCCTCTCCCTCTCCCTCTCCCTCTCTCTCTCTCTCACACACACACACACACACACACAGGCAAAGTCAAATCTTCACCCATACCCATTGAGAAGTTTGAGATATTTCAAAATTAAAATATGAAGTTACAGGAAAGGGAGTGGAAACTTTTGTGCTAAGCTGTGAATAGAGGCTGCTGTTTTCAAAACACAAATGTGCCTTTGTTTTGTGGGAGGGGGGGATTGAATAAACAATTTAGTTACCATGTGATACACGACAGAGAGGAAAGCTTATGAAATCACTCAGAAGCTCACAGCCTCATCCTTGGGCCTCGGGTCTGGCAAGGAATTGCAAGCCGAATCCCACAGGATGGTGGTTATTCCCAGGAAATTTGGTCAAAGATCATGCTCCTGAGTACGTCACCAAGATAAAGAGGAGCAGGGGAATGTCTTTGCTCTGCTCTTTCTGTCAGTGGGCCAGGGGCTCTATGGCAGGGGTGCAGGGCAAACTGCTCATAGCCAGTTCTTCAGGCAACGCTAGTGGCATAATCCACAAGCATAATATAACCAGTGAAAAGGACCACCCCTCCGTGCGCTCTAGCAGGGTCTGCTCGAGGTTTGTGAGGATGCTTCTCCTCTTGGGGCCCCATGCTGAGCTTTCCTAGGGGCACTGCTCCAAGCTGCACTGCATGCAGAGCTGGCTGCTGAGCTGAGGCTGGGCAGAACTGGGGAACATTCAAGATCACCAAATGAGAAGCCAAGAGAACGTCTCAAGATAGAAAAAGTGGAGTTTATTCTGCAAAGTAGTGTAGCATATTTCAGACCTGCACCCTGCATTAGTGGGATTTATTCTTGGGGAGCATTGTTTCAGAGAAAGTTCTGTAGGCTTTTAACACCTCTAGAAGGCCCAGTAATACAGGTTTGAGCTCGAGAGCGGCCTTTCCTTCTGTAAGGGTGTGGACCGGATTGTACTGGTCCGCCCCCGGAGCTGGATGGATCCTGATGGATTCCTGGAAGCTCTGGGGGATTTTCCAGTTGACAAGGCTGGTGATCCTGTCGATGCCCTGGTTGAACTGTGGAATGAGGAGATGACCAGGGCTATTGACACGATCACTCCCAAGCATCCTCTCCCACCTGGCAGAGCCCGTTCATCTCCTTGGTATACAACTGAATTACAGGCAATGAAGCAGGTTGGGAGACATCTAGAGCATAGGTGGAGGAGATCATGGGGTGATTCTGACCGAACACACTTAAGAGCCCACTATCGGGCCTATGCTGTGGCGGTGAGGATGGTGAAGAAGAAATTCTTCTCCGTTTCCATTGCCTCCTCACAATGCCGTCCGGCAGAGCTCTTTCGGGTGGTGCAGGGGCTGGTACATCCGGGCCCAAAGAAAGATCTTGTGCCACCCTCGAAGGCCTGCTGTGACGACTTTACCAAGCATTTCAGGGAGAAAATCACTCAGATTCACCATGAGCTGGACTCTACTATTGAACCAGATTCTACTGGGGAGATGCCATCAACGCCGTCGAGTCCACAATTAATGGATGAATTTCAGTTGTTGCGGCCTGATGATGTGGACAAGGTGCTTGGACGAGTACACCCTACCACCTGCTTACTAGACCCATGCCCATCTTGGCTACTTAAGAAAGTCAAAGGATGGGACTGGGACCTGGATCCTGGAGGTAGTCAACACCTCTTTAAGAGATGGCCAGGTACCTGCCCCTTTAAAGGAGGTGGTAGTCCGACCAGTCCTAAAGAAGGCATCCCTGGATCCAGAGGTGGCCGCCAATTATAGACCGGTGGCCAACATCCCATTCCCGGGCAAGGTGCTAGAGCGGGTGGTGGCGGGACAACTCCGAGCATTCTTGGATGAAACTGATTAACTGGACCCATTTCAGTCCGGCTTCAGACCCGGGTACGGCACTGAATCTGCCTTGGTCGCCCTGTACGATGACCTGTGCAGGGAGAGAGATGGGGGGAGTGCGTCCATTAGTTCTCCTGGACCTCTCAGCGGCTTTTGATACCATTGACCATGGTATCCTTCTGAATAGGCTAGCGGGATTGGGAGTTGGAGGCACCGCGTGGCAGTGGTTCCGTTCCTATCTCAACGGCCAATTTCAGAAGGTGGTGCTGGGGGACTATGGCTCTGCGCCATGGCAGTTATGCCATGGAGTTCCACAGGGGTCCATTTTGTCCCCTTTGCTATTTAACATCTACATGAAACGGCTGGGAGAGGTCATCAGGAGGTGTGGGCTGCAGAATCATCAGTACGCTGATGATACCCAGCTCTACCTCTCGTTTTCCACCAATCCAGGTGAGTCAGTGGCTGTGCTGAACCGGTGCCTGGCCGAGGTAATGGGCTGGATGAGGGCCAATAAACTGAAGCTCAATCCAGACAACATGGAGGTCCTGTTGGTGGGTGGTTCGCGCCTCGGGATGGGGGACTTGGGCCTTGTCCTAAATGGGGTTGCACTCCCTCTGAGGAACAGGGTTCGCAGCTTAGGAGTGCTCCTCGACCCTGAGCTGTCTCTAGAAGCTCAGGTGACGGCAGTGGTGAGGAGCGCCTTCCTTCAGCTTTGGCTGATACATCAGCTGCGTCCCTTCCTGGAAAACGACTGCCTGGCGACAGTGACACACACGTTGGTGACTTCCCGATTAGATTTCTGTAACACGCTCTATGTGGGGCTACCCTTGAAGACGGTCCGGATACTTCAGTTGGTGCAGAATAGAGCTGCTAGGTTGCTGACGGGTACTGGGCGTTGTTCTCATATAACCCCAGTCCTCCGTCAGCTCCACTGGCTTCCGATTGAAGTCCGGGCCCAATTCAAGGTGTTGGTTATGACCAATGAAGCCCTAAACGGCTTGGGACCTGGATATCTAAAGGAACGCTTGAGCCCATTTATGCCCTCCCGCCCTTTGAGATCAGCAACGGATGCCCTTCTCCGGAACCCTCTGTGAATGGTATTAGGAGGGTGAGTACCCGGAGGAGGGCTTTCTCTGTGGTGGTGCCCCATCTATGGAATGCGCTCCCCAGAGGGGTCTGCCTGGTGCCGTCATTATTTGTTTTTCGGCGCCAGACTAAGACCTTTTTATTTAAAACTTATTTTAATTGTTAACTTATTTGTATTTATAGGATTTAAATTTTTAGCCGAGATGCACCGGGGGTTTTTAAATAATTTTTTTACTGTTATATTATTATTCATTTATGTATTTTGTTTCTGTTGTGAGCCGCCCCGAGGCTTCGTTGTGATGGGGGTGGCATAAACATGTTTTAAATAAATAAATATAAGGGCAAACCCCATTGGGCTAGTTTAAAGAATAAAAGTCTAGTTTCTGCATCTCGAGATTTTGTCTCCCTTTTCTCCCTTTCATTGGCTGCATCTAGCTGCCATCTTAATTTCCCACAATACCCCAGAATAAGGTAGCAACTGAAACATCCCCAAATAGGCTATTTCCATAATAGTTGTATGTGCTAATTTATACTAAATGTATGCATAATTGAAATGGAAACATTATTGTGAGAAAGAAGGACCTGGTGGTCTTCATGTCCACTCAGGCTGTCGTCCAGGTGCTAACTGTTCCCCAACTTCTTACAGTTCTTTATCTTTCACACAGAGGACAGTCCTCTGTATAGTAGGTCACTTGGCTGTCTTACCCCAAAGTGATGCTACATCAGGGGCATTGTTGGAAAATATGGTGAAAGGACAGTTGGACTCCATGGCCTTATGAGCCATAAGACTCTTCCAACTCTACCATTCTATGATTCGATGACCGACTGCCCAGCAGTTCTACAGGAAGGATTTCTTTTTCTTTTCTAAATAAAAGGCGCCTTTCATCATTGAGAAGGAGACAGGCATTGTAGTTGCCCAACAGTACGAGAGACTGACAGTGGCCCTGTTCTGTAATCAGGACCCAGAGATCCCACACCAGCCAAATGCTCACTCAAATACTGTCGAGCCCGAGTGTCCATGCTTTAAGCAATATAACTGCTTAAATATTGCCAAATATTCCATGAAGCTGAGTTGCTGGTGAGGTTCAATGAGCCAGCTGGCTTGCATGGAGCTTGGAACAACTGCCTTTCAAACAAAACAAAACAAAACAACCCCTGTTTAAATAGTTGTTGTCACTTGACTCAATTTCTCCATGCATTCCTCCTCCCCACCCCTTTATTTATTTTTTAAAGCATCTGCAATTGAAGATTGAGGTTAGGGTTGCAGGATAAAAGCCACATAGAACACCATTCAGTGAAATCAGCCACTTTAAATAAACTTTGCTGAGTACTGATAAAGGCAATAATTATTCATGACAATTCTTTTCTGATAGCATTGTTAAGATGCTATTGTTAACACTTTATTGGGCTATTGTTAATAGCACTGCTTCACCTAGTATGTTTTTGTAATTAGCATAAGTAGAAAGACTGATGATGATTACAGTATGTCACCTTTTTATCCTGTTGTGCATTCATTTATTATTAGTATTATTTGATTTCACATTCCCTTGTGCTCCTCAACCTAACAACCCTCTAAACTGGGCAAGCGAGAAGCGTGGGCATGCCCGCCCTCGTCCCCAGCCATCTGCATCGATCCCACCAGGAACCATCTATCACAAAAATGCCTTCAGGGTTCCCCAATAAATTGCAAACCAAAACCGCTGCCATTTGGACACAGGACTGGTTGTCTTTGCAGCACAGCGCCAGCACAGAGACATCCATTGTGCTGGGCAGAATGTCATCATGATGTGCTGCATATTCAATGGATGAATAAAGCATTTGGACATTCCCCCAAATAAAGGCAGAATGTCTTCAAACCCTTTCCGTGTACAACATGCATTGCTCCAGTGACATCAACAGTGCACCTTGGCATTATACTGGAGAGGTCTTCTGAGGATTTGGTATTTTTTCATCTCATTTTTTAAAGAATTCATATTTGAAGATTATTCCGTACATCCGCTATAAATAGAAGCTGGGTTAACACTGAAGGAGGCTTCCAGTCTGCAGGTGGGCGCCATTTCAGTGGATTTACAGGCACAGGTGCCAAGATGGCAACAACAGAAGAGGATGTTGTCATAAAAGCAAGAGGCATCAAGAGCTCTTGGCCGACAGATCCTGGCAAGCGGAATCTTATTTTTAACACATGCTACATATAATTTGGCACTTTGATTTGGTGGGAAGGATGAAAGACTCGAGCAGAATCACACAGGAGTCCTCTCCAAAATACTTTACTGTTTTCAAGCTAAGCGATCCTTGGGACGTGGTATATATCATAGAGCAGAGAGAGGAAAAGTGTTCCACTCCCTGCCTCCTGCCAAGACTCTCTGGTAGCCTCCAGAACAAGGAGTGGGCCTTGGGGAGGTGAGTGAACAAGGCCCAGGCAGAAAGACTGAGATCAAGCTTCTGTAGAAGGGATGGATGATCTCTGTGGCCCAAATTAGGACCATGAATGGAGGTTACCCACCCACGCCATATATACCAATGGTGGATTGTGTTCTCTGGGCATGGATCCTTAGGTAGCTAGAACAACAATGTCCACACGCAAGATGCAGTTATGGGTAGGCTCACAGGAGGCTCAAGTCTGCAGAAGTACCAAAAGCTGGTTTGCTTTTTTAAGAAGAGGGGAATGCAAAAGGCCCAATGCGCACAATCTTATCTAGCAAAGCCATCTGAATTTTCCAAGCTACAATCCTTAGGCAGACAAAAACAGATCCATGCATGTGATGGAGATACCAGCAGGCGCAGGGGAATGCCAAGATTTGTAGAAACACAAAAAGACTTTACAAAGAAACCCAGAAGGGAAGAGACAAACCCAGGAGGAGTAAGCAGGGGGGATGGAATGGCATATCCTAAAAGAAGGCTTGCCTGGCTGGCCGGCCAGCCGGCCGGCATCCTGAATAGAATCCCTTTATACTACAACACTTGGTTACAATTCTTTCTTGTCATTTCCTACAAAAAAATAATGATGTTAACCTGAACCAAAGTGGTTACAAGCCACATAATATCCAAAGTAAGGGATATTTCAGAAGAAATTCTAATCCAGAGAATCAAGCAGGGAATGACTCAAATGTAAAGTTAAGGACTTTTTTATGTGTAAGTTCTACTGTATAACTATGTAGGTTCAGCTATGTTTACAAAGGCAAACATTGCTATACACATGCATGTTTTATCTAACCAATTTGTCAAAAATTTACAGAAATACGTGTCTCACTGATTCCTGAGATTTGTGGAGGATCATGCCAACAGGCACCTGTGCCCCCCCCCCCCTTGGCTTTAAAAAAGAATCCTTTCAGGATAATTACAGACAGAACAGCAAAGGACCAATAATGACAAAAGACAACAACACCCAAACCTATCATTATCAGTAAAAAATTATATAAACAAATTCTCATAAAATTAATGACATTTTAGCATAGATTCCAAGTGTCCATGAGGCTCACCCACATCTCAGCAATCATAATTTCCTGTTTAGCACCACTTCTCCTATGTGTTCTGTCAGTTAATTCATCTTAGAGACATTGGAGTAATCATTCTCCTATGTGTGAATGGTATGTTTATGAACTCATACGTTTTTTTGAAAAATCGATAAACTGCTAATAAGTTAGTTTATGACACCTGAAATGTCTTCATCTATTTAGCTGAGTGAGATCAGAGGTGATCTTACTCCTAAAGGCATTCCAATATAGCTGTTGACTGCCTCCAAGTGTTAGTCTCTGTCCAAGGCATGTTAACTAAGGCAGCCTCCTCCAACTGGGTGCCAACCAATGGTTTGAGCTACCGAGCCCTTCATCCCCAGCCAGCTGGCTTGGTGCAGTGGGCACCAGGTGGGGAGAGTTCATACTCAGGTGTGTGTACTGAAATGGGCATATTCTGAAGGCCCTGCCAGGATGTTCCATGCTGGAGATGGACTGTGGCTCAGCAAAAGAGCACATGGAGCATGTGCCACTCCTGATGCTTCCAGGTTGTTGGCAGCATTGTCTTTCAAAGGTTGGCTAGCAGGGGATGCGAAGGGCCCTTCTTCCCCTGAGCCTCTGAGGAGGCACAGTCAGGAGCAAACAGCACAAAACTAGAGGGATCAACATCCAAGCAGGCTGAAAGGCAGCTTCCACTGAACTGACAATCCATAATCCTTTGGGCAGGGGGGATTCCTGCTCCCTGATCACTGGGGCAAGGGCTTCTTGGGTCAATCAAAACTTTGTCATGAAGTAATCTTCTACTAAACCAACTGGCAGTATCATTTATATTTGAAAGAACAGTAGGAAGGAGATAGCCAGTTATGTTACCTTTCTTTTCTTGTTTGGCCCAGAATTCCTGCACCCGTTTTTTAATGTTCTTGGTCTCCCGCAGGTGTTTTTGCCACTGGCGTAGCTCTTGAACTTCAGGCTCACAGCGGACCTGGAAGAGTTAGAAAAGCATGCTTCTGCTAAATACACTGTGACCAATCTCATTTCACCTCAAATCTAGGTAATTGCTATGCCGTAAATGTGTATAGTAATAGCCAGGGTGTCAGGGACTAAATGTGCAGATACAAACACCAGCTTGGATTGTTTCATCTCTTTAACAGGGCTGGCAGGGGGTATGTTTGTGGGGATCCGACATAATTAAAACAAAATGAAAATATTCTGTTTATCTCCAAGTGTCATCAAATGCAGGAAAAACCCTGCCAGAAAAGAATGCTGAAACTAAGAGCTGATTCCTGAATTTTGCTTTTTTCCTCCTCGCTCCTAATCCCGTTTCCTTATGTGTCGTGTCTTTTAGATTGCAAACTCAAGGGCAGAAACTCTCACATGGTTCATCTTTGTAAGTCATTCTGAGAGTGGGGTAAAATATTTTTAAAAAACCGTAATCTGGATTCAGATTAAACAGCATAAATGCACACACAAACACACTGAGAAGTTCGTCTGTTGGAACATCATGACTGGGAAATTTCACGTACTCCTAGCAAGCTGCTGGTGCAGTGTGTGTCTTTTCCTGGGGCTCCTGTTCAAATGCTGCAGCAGCCTTTCCACAGAAAACAAGCACCAATGTTAACCATTATGAACTGTGTGGATGTGGGAAGATCCATCATTTAACAGAGCAAAATGCAGGCTTTGCACACATGAAGTCTCTGGCTCCAACCCCAACCGCATTAGTTAGAAGACCTTCAGGTAGGAAGGCTGGGAAAGAACCCAATCCTGGGCGGGCAGGGTTGGTCTGGCAATGTCATGGGCTCGAGGAGCGGAGTAAGAGTAATTTTTCAAAATCCGGGCATCAGAGAACCTTCCTCTTTTATTCTGTAGGCTAACGGACCCATAGTTGGATTCAGGATGAAGGCAGCTTCATATGTTGAAATACCAAGGGGTGGAAACAGCTACAAATAAGGCTGCAGCATATTTTGGCTCTGGCCAAGTGGAACAATGAGATCCTGTATTATGGAAAGAGGATTAACACCGAAAATGATAGGCCTGTCTTATTACCTACAGTCTTTCCTTTGGCCAAAAACAAAATACTTGGCATATTCCTCCATCCACTGTCACTGGCCAGTAGCCATTCCGTCAGGCTGCAGGAGAGGGAGCGAGGGCATGAAGGCCCCACCACCCGCTCTGTGCATCAACCTCATCAGGCCTCAGCCCCCATCAACTGCCAGTCAGCAGCAACAATCCCAGCAGGCTGGAACAAAAAGGAAGCGGGTCCCTTCCATCAGCTCTGTGAAGAAGCCACATCCATCAGGCTTCCCCTCCCAGGAACTGCCAGCTGGCAGAAGCCATTCCATCAGGCTGTACCAGAGGGAGCAACAGCCAGAATGGCAGGGCCACTTTGTCAGCTCCAGTAAGACCAGTGTCACTTCAGCACCACAGCTGTCCATCTAGGATGTCTCACAGGATGGCAATGTCCCCCCTGTTAAGATCGATGTGAAGTCACTGAGATAGGTCATCTGGAGTTTTAGGGAAAGAGGTCTTCAGGATACTGATGACACTCAGCCCTGTTGCTCTTTGTGACCTGGCTCCATAAGGCTGCCTATGTTTCACAGCAGCCCGGACAAGGATGAACACAAGGGGGTTAAATCCAGCCAATATGAAAGTGCTCCTGGTCAGCAGAAAGCCCAGCACAGACACTGGGATTCAACTTCCTGCTCCTGCCCCCACACACAAATCAGGTTTGTACCCTGGAATGCACCTGGTTCCTATGTGTTCCCTGGATCTTCGGATGGCAGCAACAGTGAAGAGCATATATGCACAGCTACATGTATTAGAAGCAGTCCTGTCCTGCCCCCAGCCATTTTTGGTATGCAAGGAGGAAAGTTACAGAAGATGTGTGTCTTCTAGATCTGTTCCCAGGCTCTTGGGCATGAAGTTTCCATAAAAGAACCGTTTCCACAGGCACTTGAATGGCAACCCTTCCTGGGAGCCACACCAGCCAATGCTCTGTGCTTTTAAAAGTCATGTCATTTGACTGGGTCCTTCATGGATCTTGATCAGTCATCAATCACGCTTTGCATGCGAAACATCCCGAGTTTAGGCCCCAGCATCTCCAGGCAGGATTGGAAAACCTTTAGCCAGAAAGTGGGGAGATCATCCCCAGTCCCAGCTGACAATGCTGGGCTACAGAGGAGGGGGGACTGCTCAGTAGAGGGCCACTTCCTGCACTCCTATGGCTGGAGCAGTGGGATGAGGTACGGCATGAGTGCCATCAGGCACTACCTCAAACTGCTTGTGGCCAGAAGGTCTTGATGGAGACGTACCAGTGGAGCCTAAATCCAACCTAGCAAGCATTCCGAGCAGGGTTGGTAGGGAAGGGGTGGAAAGAGGGAACAGACAGCCTTTCAAGCAGGCCATCTGGGACAAGACCCATTCGTTAATGCTTGGAGTCACTGAACTGTGTAACAAGGGAACCTATTCCATGTCAGTCATCCATTTTAAAACACCTGGGCCTCATCCATCACGGCATGCACGCGTGCGCACACGTGCGTGGTGAGCAATTCAGCCTGCCACCGTGCTGACTGATGAGCGGTTCCTTCTTCCACCAAACAGTGGCACAGCTGCTAATGGTCGGGAGGAGAAACGGGCTGTAATTTCAGGATGTGGGATGAGTGCACATGAAGGAGCCATCCTTCTGAGGCCAAGCGAGTCTGCTTCTGCTCGGCCCCTGGAAGGAAGACTGCCGGGAACCCGACAGGTGACACTCTGACTGGGTTACATGATTGGCTTTCAGGCACACACACGCAGAACTGCGCTGGTTAACCTTGTGCTGATCTACCATGTGGACCTGCCAGTGTTGCGCCACAAAAAGGCTGCCATTGAGACTTTTCCATCTACAAATGCATGCCAAGGGAGGAATGGCTGGTCAAAATGCCCTTGAAAAGGAGGGGTGGGGCATGTTGGTGCCCCTAGTAACAAGTCATATACTCTGAGTTACATTTATAGGTATTTATTTTAAAATGGCTGCTCATTTTCAACATATCAAATATCCCGTGGTCCACTTGCCTTCTTTAGATTTTATATAATTAGTTAATTTAACTCCCATGATGTATTTGTACATTTTATTTCCCCATCTGGGAGCTGGACTTGATGGCCATATAGGCCTATTCCAACTCTACTGTTCTCTTATTCTGATCCCCAGTTTTCTAATCTCCATTCTTGGTGTACTAAATCACATTTCAAGTCTCTCTCAATAAATCCTAGTTAAGGCATTCAAGGCCACAGTCCTGTATCCATTACCTGGTGGTAAGTACAAGTGAACACTGATGTTCAGGTGTACGTATACAGAACTGTGTTGGTATGTTAGCAGTCCTGAATATCTAACACTGCCTAGACTGGAACCAAAAACATAGAAGTGCCATTTTGATGACCAGAGATCACCCTTTGACTCAGGAAGATTATGATTATTCTAATTGCCCTATTGTCTTCAAAACCACTGCACCCAATATTATTAACAAAAATTACATTTAGGAAATAGACACTGTCCTGCAGGTACCTGCCCTGGGTACCTTAGCCACCCTTTCAGTGTTCAGCCAACATCCAAAGTTATTAGGTAATGCATGTTGTTGTCGTTGGGCACCTCCAGTCACAATGTCAGCGCTAATTAATGTTTTTTGTGGGACTCAGAAAGGTGAAAAGGACAATGCACGCCTGCACACAGGAAGGAAGGAATGATAAAGGGAGGAAAAGAGATAAGAGGATTTTTTAAAAAGCATAAGTCATAGAACAATTGCAGGAGTTCATTCCTTTAAAAAATGAATATTCAGGATACTGTTGTATTCCTTTTACAGTCAGCTCCCAATGCTCCATCTCTTATTATCAGCAATCTTGAATTGTTTAACAGAGGGGGGTTCTTTACTAATTGGCACTGAAGATCCTTCACATTTATCTTGTTTGCCAAAGATATTTAGTTGCTTGGGTCATGGCCAGGGGCTTTGGAAGAGTGCCCACAGGGAAGCAACCTTCATGTGCCTTTACTTGCCTAGCATTCTCACGCACTGAGAGGAGGCAAATGGCTAGGATAACCCAACAGTCCACACTTTCCTACAAGAGAAACAGCTGCACACATGCAATTTTTCCTGGATTTAAAAGATCAAGGGAGCACATGTAGCTGTCTATGTCAGCAGTCTTACCCCATGACCTTTAAGTCTATGGACAGAGAGAGAACTCATGAATAGGGAAGCACAGCTAGGAACATGCAAATACAAGAAAAGCCCTGCTGGATTCATCCAGTCCAGCATCATGTTTCCAATGGAGGTCAGCCAAATATTTCCAGGAAGCCTAAAAGCACATCGTGAATGCAAAAGCCCTTCAGCATGCCCTGTCAAGCTCCGCTCAAGGTTCCCAGAGGAGAGAAAATGAAGCAGTTGTACTTACTAGAAGGGAATGGCAGAGTCAAGTCTGGGGAAGTAGAATAAAATCTAGCTATACAAGGTGGCAAAACAAGGCCCTTCAGGACCGTGGACAAATCCCCACTCAGAAGAGCTGTTGTCTCAGCAACATACAGAGGCTTTATGCACAGTACTGAGATCACATCATTCCTTCCAATACTGAAACATCTGCACTGGTTAGCCACTGTTTTCTAAGCTCATTTCAACGTGTTGGTCTTAATCTTTGAAGTCTTACCAGGCTGGGCTCTGTCTACCTGAGGAAGTGCCAATCTTGGTATCAACCTGCTTGGTTACTATTTATTTATTTATTTATTTATTTATTAAAACATTTTTATGCCACCCCATTCGCCGAAGCCTCAGGGCGGCTCACAACAATACTATGACCAACAGCAGAGGCCCTTTGAAGACACCCACGCTCATAGGGGTCCACTTGTTGAGCATGTTTAATAAGGGCTTTCTCCTATGTTGATCCTGAACTCTAAAATGCATTCTCTCTCCCAGAACTTCCTCAATCCCACCCAGGACTCAGCTGCAGTTTGTTGCTGCCCCCAGCCAAGAAGAGAGCCTTGCTCATGAAGAGTTCTTTCCTTCTGAGATGTCCTCCTTTGTAATTGAGCACTCCTTCTCATGGAAGGCCTCTGCCCTGCCTCCTGCAGCAATGACAGTTTTGGGGGCCAGGAAATCACTCAACCTCTGCTTCGGAGACAAAGTCCCCATAGCTTTTGGATGCATCTGCAGCCACCTGCCCTGAGAGCCAGGGTCTGTTCTCTGAATGGTACTTTTCAGTTAACATTCTGAATGTGTAGCACTGCATAGACTGGAACCAAAAACAGTGATGTCCCATTTTGAAGACTCCTGTGAACCAAAGAGTTCTTCTTAATGGATTCTCCTTCGTCAGAATAATGGAATGAGCGACATAAAGTTGCTAGTAGCTTTAGTGCATGTCACATGGAAATCCAATGAGATAATGCCTTAACCTGGCTTGTGCAGAGTATCTTTCAAATAAAAGACAGCAGATTCTGCAGAAAGATAGCTTCCATCCTTTGAATGAAAGGACTTCATAAAAAGCTGATTTGCTGGAAAAGATCACAGAACTGCACAGCAGAACAAGGGCCACTGAATTCAAGCATTACCAGACAATGGCCTCATGTCAAGGCTGGTCTGGTTTGGCTTTTTTTAAACAGGCAGGAGCCTGCAGAGACAATGCCACTGAAGAATGGTTATGTGCTCGTTTGTTCTAGAAAAACCTGTGAAACTATAGTCCTGTTTCATATTCAGCGCTACGAAACATGGCCTGTTTGAGATACCTTGTATAGTAGTTTCATGTAACACTAGCAGATTAATAATTAGGTCCATTAAATGAATAGAAAATATTCTCTTACTCTACGGGGAAGGAAGGGTGATAGTCAAGCTGTGAAGGGCTTCCTGTTGCCTGGCTGGTGTTTGGTCCATTCCCCCTCCCCCCTGCACCCTTTTTCCCAGATCCCATATATTCTTCAGCACTTGAGGCGCAGGAGCACTCAGCAACCAGTATGACCGAATATTCCAGAAAATATACTTGAAAATTGACAGAGATCATTTTACATGACCTTGACCAAGATTCCTGCTGGATTACATCAAAGGGCCATCTAAGTCGGCCATCCTGTTCCTCACACAGGCCAGCCAAGCTTTTTTGGGTAAGGAGGAATAAATTGATCTCTTTCACTTCCTATAATATTCCTAAGCGTTCAAGCACAAGTTAACACCATCCATTTGCACATCAGTTTGCAAAACTGACTGGCACTGATGGCGGCTTCCTCCCCAAGGCAAATGGCAGCCCTGGAAGCATGCAGCAGGCAAAGGGGAGCAAAGCCTCTCCAGCCCAGAACACTCACCTCACCCCTTCCGTGGCTGCTGCTCACGGTCAGGCGTTAAATGCAGCCAGACAGCCAAAGGCCTGCCAGGACCATTCACATGAGCGACATCTAGTTGGCCCTAAGGCAGAAGGTGATGGTGATGATCTCTGAGCAGGGACAGACCAAGACATTGGCTGCCTGAGGAGGAGCCCAGCATGGCACCCTCTGCTCCATGCGCAGAAGGCAGCCAGACAAGCAGTTACATAAGAACACAGGAAGCTGCTTACAAGGAGCCTGGCCAGGGGTCCACCGTGCCAGTCTTGGGGACACCAACTGGCAGCAACACCCCTCCAGGGTTTCAGACAGGGGTTCGGGTTAGGGTCTCCCTGCCTGGAGACCTCCCGGATTGCATCGGGGATCTTATCTTACTTTGATGCCTGTGGCAACCAGACAGCCTCCTCCACTGGCACAGGAGACAGCGGGCTGCCACGCACACCTCTGACCCTCCGATATCAACAAACAGATCACCCCCTGCATTGCGCGTTCCTCTTTCTTTCTTCTTGCTTCTGGGGCTTCCCTTTCCCCCTCAAACAACTTGCCACGGCTCCCAGCTCAGCCATGTCTGAATCCTGAAGCAGATACTTTGCTCTGCTGAATGGTGGGCCAGATTGCTGGAGAATGGCTACCGTTGGGAAAAGAGGCAGTGCAGGGCTAGAAGGGCCCTGGGTCTGACCTGTACAAATCAGCTTCCCTGTGCCTCGGTCCCTCCCAGCACAGTGCTAGTTTCCTTCCCTCCCTTCTCTTACAATGTGTGCTCTGTCTTTCGTTCCTCCTCCCTCGCCCCACCTCTTTTCTCCTCCCAAGGAGTTCAGTATCCCATTTTTGTCCCCCCTCCCCACCCCAGCCCCCCAGCCCTTTCATGGCCTCAGCAGATCCCCTCCACTCCCACTCTCTTCCACACTGATTCACAAGCTCAGTCACAAGACCTGGAAATTTTATGGAGCATCTTCTTGCCAAGAGAGCTAGAGAGAGAGAGAGGGAGAAACAGAGACAGAGACAGAGACAGAGAGGAGAAGCTCTTTGTTCCCCATCAGGGCCGGCTTATGTCATGTTGCTGCTTGAGAGGAAGGACAAGATGGGGCCCCAGCTCCTCGGTTCACGTGCAGATGCTGCCTGGACTGGGGGGTGGCGCTTAGGTGGCATCCTCTGCCACTATCCCAGCATGCTAGTTTTGGGGGTTCTAGCAGGGTGTGTTGTGCCCACCACTCTGTTGTCCAACAGAAGGGGCTAGAGGAGTCCTGAAGTACAGCCTAGGGATGACAAATACATCCCACCCCCTGTACCTGCCTCCTGAGGGGCTCCCCTCATTCCGCCTGATGGCAGGGCTGGCCTGCCCCTAGTCAAAGCCATTTCATCTGTGAATGTCTTTGCTGTGCAATAAACAAGCAGAGGGCCGCCTTGTCATCTCCTCCTCCTCCCAGGACCAGATCCGGAGCACAAGGCAGCCACTATGCAAACACTACTGCAGCCATCAGTGTCTCCACAGATATTTATGGCACCTGCGACTTAAAAGGTACGTTGGGGATTTTCCCCAGGGCCTCCACAGTTAAACAGGCTCAACATCAAACTAAATCATGATGATGATGGATGACTCTTACCCGATAGCCTCTCCAGAATGATTGAATTATGTTGCCTGCTTCTTCCTCTGTTAGAATGAGAGAGAGTGCGATCGGTGGCCTAGGACTGAAACAAATATTTTTGTTTGAAAATTGCATGACTTCATTGCATGAGTGCTAAAATGCAAATATGTGCAGATTTTACAACAACAGCGATGGTACTTGGCAGTGTATCTAGTCATATGAAAAAGATTTAAGGTTAGAATCAATCAATCTCTCCCTCTCTCTCCTGCCCCCGCCCCATACGCCCGACTTCCTAAAGTCCTGTATTTAACATTTGCAAAGTCCTGACATTTACAAGTTATCCTTAGCAAATTGTTCATGCCTTGCAGTGGCAATTTTCCCATTTCTATACTCACAACAAAACGACTACTTTAATATGAATGCAATATGATGGTGGGGATATTTACTTCTGGGAAAACTCTGGATAGAAACCCAGGTCATCATAAACAAGAGGTGGGCAAAAGGGAGATCAAGACTGGAAATGGATGGAGGATGCAGGAATTCCATAATACTGCCATAATATGAATGCATTCAAGAGCAAACCTACATTCCTTAAACTGTCTGAAAGAGTACAAGATATGGGGAATTCTTTCTCCAAGTCTGTAGGGCGAGTTATGACCTCCAAGGGGAAAATTGTCCTTCAGCTTCCCACCCTCCCCAAATCCCCATCACTCTTCCCAATTGCCAAAGACATTTCTGCGGCAGCCCCTTGCCTGGGGCCAGTGCCCTCGCCTTGGCAAAGCACAGAAAGAATGTGCTTGTGGGAAGGGGAAAGCAGGGCATGTTTCTCTCTCCCCCACCACCAGGCAGGTGAGCTAGACAGGCTCAGAGGTTTATCCAGCACAACATGCAACAAAGGAGGATACAGGGGCTGGAAGAGCCTGCCACTTATCCCACCCTACTGGGCTTTTGCAGGCAGGGCTTAAGACAGAAGACAGGCTGAATGAGCATCGCAAATATTCAAGGTACCACAAGGCTCCCAGTTGTCCTCTCTGGAGAGGGCTTGCTGAAAAGGTTTGGAAAGCTCTTTTTTCGGCATTTGGGTTTACAATTCACCACAACTATTGTGCTCACTGAGGTTCTCACTGTTTTTCCAAAAGATAGATTCAGGTAATCAAATCTGCCAGCATCCATACTTCAAGGGCCAGGTGCCCTTTCTTTCATTTATCACAAACATTTCTATCTTGCCATCCATTTTTTAGGGAAACACAAGATTGCCCTGCTAACCTTGCAAAATGAACTCTAGCCATCTCGACGGGCTTCATTTTTAAATCACGAGGACCTGTCAGGCACTGTTCCAAGACCAAAGAAGAAAAGGCACGTCTAAATCAAGTCAAAGGGGGGAATGGCTAACGTTCAGGCGGGTAGTTCACCAGGAGGTATCAATCATGTCAGCAGGCCTGTTTGAAGGAGCAGAAATTATGCCAGATCCATTTTGGTCTGCACGAATATTAGTAATTGGCTGCAGGTCAAATAAAAATAGAATATGAGAGCGGTAATAGCCCATCGGCAGTGAACTGGGGAAGAGGGAATAAGTTATTTGTAGCAGGAGACAGCTGTGACACTACAGCACAAATCCAAGTTGACAACCAAATTCACAGAGAATGTGTGCTGCATGTTTATTCCAAAATTAAGTGTTGTCCACCAAGATACCCAGCCTATAGCACAAAAACAATTCAGGAAAGAATTCAGCAGAAATGTTTTTTGGCGCTGGTTTACGTCACTTCAAAAAGTTTTGTCCCATCATCGGTGGTGTCTGAAGGATTGCATTTTGCTCTGGAGCAGCCAGGATTCATTAGTATTAACAGAACATCATGCCGATGTATGCCTACTGCCTACAAAAACCTCAACTTGCTTGAGCTGAAACATGTTTAAAGGATTCGTTTTGAAAAGGTTTTTGGAAAAACTCACTGCAATTAGTTGGCCTGGCTGAATTCTGCATGGCAGCTGTTGGAAGAGGTTGCGTTCCATACTGCATGTCTTCCTTTGACCTCCTCCAGATAAATCTGTGCTTATTATTCTATTTGAATTGTTTGTTTGTTTGTTAAAAGCATTTTTAGCCAACTCTTTGGTCAAACGGCTCCTGGCTGCTGACATGCGGTAGTAACTGGGCAGTCCCTGCCATCAAACTTACAATTCAAAAAGATATGAGGAAAGTATGGAGGAAGGAAGAAAAAGCACGGTGGTGATACTTGCTTAAGCTGCCCAGTTGGATTGGAATGATACTAATTCTGAAACCAATTTTACTCAGCCCTTTTGCACAAGACAGGGCTGTTCCAATTTTCTTTCTTCAATTCTCTGCAGTGTCTTGTCTGAGCCCAATATTAACCTGTTCCTTCATCCATCCCCTAAGAGCAAGATGTTCCTGAGAAGCCCTTCTAGTTGCAGTTAGTAAGAACCACCGCTGGAAACAAGATGGTGATAGTCCATTATGAAGTTGTATCCACATCTTCCACCACCTCCTCAAAACAGGATCCAGGCAGAGCCCAGAGTGACAATCATCTCTTCTACCTGTCCCTGTACAATCCCAGACATGTGGATCACTTGATAGAAGAAGACACATAAAACAGGAGAGAATGACAGTAGATTCCAAATCAAAAGACTGCAATGGAGATGGGCAGGTGGGTTGCTGGATTATTTCAGACCATCACTGAATAGAGGATTTTAGATGATACAGATGATACAGATTCAGGATGGCATTTCCAGTCTCTCTCCAAGAATCATCTGGCTGCTTGCTGGATGAAGAAACTGTAGAGCAGGGTGCAGCTAGGGGAAGCTGTAGCTAGTTTTAAAAAAAGATTACGGTTGTGTTGCTATGAAAAAACCCAAAATTCACATGTGAAGAAGTAATTAAGGACTATTTACCCCCCACAGAAGGAAATAATGACTCAGGCAAGAGGAGCAAGTCTTAATTTATATGACCTGGTCTCCGTTGCACTGTAACACCATCAGCATAAGACATTAATTAACTCACACAATGCCCGTTTTCATCTGGGGATACGTTTATGGAAAGCTTGATGAATTTCTCCTCTCTTAACATATGTGGCTCAAATTTAGAGATCTGATCATTCTTGAAATACCTCCAGGCAGATTTCCAAGATCCATCTAGGCTCTCCTGAGGATCTACTCTACTTTCCAACAGGGAACTAGAAGCAGAGAGCTCTGAACAGTGTTCAGAAGCTCTGAAGAATTTGTTTGCCCTTGAAGAAGAGAAGTCTCTCGAAATGTGTCAGGGGCAGGAGTATCTGGGGAATTAAGCATTGCAGTGCTCTGTTTCGTTTTCATTTGGCTTTTACAAAATTCTTTTCTGTAACCGCTTGTAAAAGCTATATGGAACTTCCTTATTCAAAGACAGCCGACCTCTGATTACCAGACACAAGGGACAGACAAAAAGGGATAATAATTACCATTCCCTTCTTCATGTGAGCTCCCTATAGCATCTGGCCAACCTCTGCCCCAGGCAGAGCATTGAAGTAGATAGGCTACAGTCGAACAAAATACAGCAAATTCTTGTGCCCTTTAATTTTGTTTGCGGGGTTAAAAAATTAAGTCTTTGGTTAAGGTTGCAGTGTT
Source organism: Varanus komodoensis (assembly GCF_004798865.1). Lineage (NCBI taxonomy): Eukaryota > Metazoa > Chordata > Lepidosauria > Squamata > Varanidae > Varanus > Varanus komodoensis. Next base: position 9,080,370 of record NW_025335684.1, read on the forward strand.
TTTGTTTGTTTTGGAAAGGGGTTGGGAGGAGGGTTGCCCTGGTGAATGCTAGAATATAGATTTGCACATGGATAACACAGGCGTTAATCTAGGCCAAACGTGCTGAGCAGATTTTGACATTCACTGTGTCTGACAATCTAACGCTTTAGCCCCTGCAGTGATTCTTGTTCCAGTGTATTTAGAAACAGAGCACGCTCACCCTTACCGCATGCAACATCTTTGCCGATACAGGGTAGAGGAGAAGGGGTGGCGCTTGTCTGGAGAAGGGGGCGGGCGTGTTGTCTGGATTTTTATGCCGACTTCAAGCTCAGGAGGTAATCTCTCCTGGTGATTTCCAGTGTGGTCATAGAGGGGATCTGCTGAGGATTTTACTAACATGCAGGCTGACAAATCTGAGCTCGAAGAGGTTTACAGTTTATCTTGTTATCTTTTAAGTTGTGAAACCAAAAACAGGCACAAGTGAGAGGAGCAGCAGATAACGGTCACTGAGGGTAATAGATTTGCAGCTTATTAGTTCAGTAAAAAATAAAAACTCCACTTGCCAGCGTGGAGAGCAATGTCAAGCTTTTAGGAAGAGAGAGAAGGTGGTTGCGAAGAGAGGATTCTGGCTGCTTGGCTGCTTTCCTTCCTGGCCCCCGTCTCCATCCTTCCCCTTTCCTTTCCTGCTCTTGCATGGCCAGACGTTTCAGGGTGAAAAGGCCCAAAGCAGCCCGACGAGAGTCAGCACAGCCACCATTAAAAAGAAGCTGCCCAATACATTTTACAGTGATTCAGTATGATTCATTCATTGTAAAATGGGAATGGGTACCACTTGGAAAATACGTAGAGCGAGTAGAGACTGAAGGGTCTTTAGACTTCATTTTGCCCAGCCCCTTGCTGATGCAGGAAATGTGCCTCAAGAGCCAGATTTTAAAATCTCTAATACAGAGATCCCACTGCCTGCCAAGGCTGTCCGTATCACTGCCAAAAAGCTCATATGGTCGGGAAGTTCAGCCTCCTGAAATCCCCTTTCTTGTCATTTGCACCTGCTGATTCAGGCTGCACCCCTCCGTGCAAGAGAAGACAAATGGGCTTTCTCGTGTCTATCAGGAGGGCTGAACCTCCTTCGACAAGAGGTTCTGTGCCGGAGAAGCTCCCAGGGGCCACATCCTGTTGGTGGATGGGTCCCAAAAGCACAAGACACAGGACGAAAATGCAAGCAGATTTCAGGCTAAAGCATTCCTGGCAAGTAATTAAGGCCTAAAAGAGGCATTTCGACCTTTTAGGATGGGGGGAAACTACACAAAAGCCATGAAACCACAGTAAGATTGGGAATCAGGGAAGGGGGTTGGGGAAGGGGAGAAATGGACATCTGGACAACCCAAGAGGGCAGGATTCGCACCCCAAAAGGCCTAGATTCTGCACACCTAATCTATATCACCTCTCATATATGTGAAGAGGACTATCATACTATGAGGGACTGCAGGTGGCACAGTGGTTTAAACCGCTGAGCTGCTGGGCTGGTTGACTGAAAGGTCACCAGTTCGAATCTGCACAACGGGGTGAGTTCCCGTTGCTCCGTCCCAGCTCCTGCCGACCTTGCAGTTCGAAAGCATGCAAATGCAAGTAGATAAAAAGGTGCCACTTCGGTGGGCAGGTAACAGCGTTCCGTGCACTTCGGTGTTTAGTCATGCCAGCCCCATGACCACGGAGACTGTCTGCGGACAAACGCTGGCTCCCTCGGCTAGGAGACGGAGCTGAGCACCGCCCCCTAGAGTCAGGGATGACTGGACTTGATGTCAAGGGGAAACCTTTACCTTTACCTTTATCATACTACGATGCTCAGTTTTCCCTTCTCCAGGGTAAGCCTGCCCAATGCCTTCTCAGAGTGCTGAGTGCTTGTTAGTTACCTTAGTGACTTTGGGCTCCTTGACCGAAGTACCTGAATGCAAGAGCTGCTCTGCTAAGCAATATTTGTGTCCATATTTCCCCTCACTTTTTCCTGAGGCTACAGAGTTATTTTGCAAAAGGAAAGATGAAAATTCAGAGAAGGGCCTGGAACACTTCCCTGAGGGGGGCAGAATCTCAGAGGCCTTTCTGCAGCTAAGATTTTGTGCAAAACATTGGCTGAATTGTCATTTTCCTCCCCTGTAGGGAGCCAGGAAAATGTGCATGATGCAGTGTTCAGAGTGCAAGAACAGGATTGGAAAAACCTGTGTATAAATTGCCACTTAGCAATGGCATTCACGGGGTGACCCTTGGGCGGTCACCATTGCTCAGCCTTGCCAACCCCACAGGAGGAGAGGAAAAAGCGGGAAGGGGAAAACTGAGTTACCTGGAGAGGAGGAGGGGTTTTAATAACAAACACAACAATTTTCTTATTCAAAATCTTTGTGATATGACAGCCAGTGTATGGGACTGGGACTCAGGAAACATGGGTTCTAGTCCCCACTTAGCCATGGAGCCAGCTGGATGACTTTGGGCCAGGCAGAGGCTCACAGCACAACCTACCTCACAGGGCTGTTGTGAGGAAAAGGCTGAGAGGAGGAGAAGAATTATGTAAGCCGCTTTGAGTTCCTTGAAAGTGAAAAGGGCAGGATATAAATATAACAAGCAAATAAGTAAATTATATCTCAAGTTCTGTCCTCTTCAGTAACACAGGTGTGAAGGCTTTTCCGTCACTCCACCCAGTGGTCCAGCCTCACTTCAATATTCTAGGCAGATGTTGGTAGCCCAGTCCAGGCTACCGCATTTCTTATTGGTACATTTCATGGGCCACTGCAAGGCAGGACTTTGGCACAGAGGGCAAGGGTCCCACTCAGATGAATTGGCAGAGGGGACCTTGATGCAGTAAGGGTGGTTCCCAATTTTTTTTAGGTGGGCAGTGTTAATAGTGAATACCTGCCACCATCTAAAATGCACAGGAACGGGGGATGAGGCCATGATGCCTCACTGCACTGGAGGGGACCCACAGAAACATGACCTTCCGGGAATGCACATGCCTGCTTTAAAAATGGTCCACCTGCTTGCTTACATGGCACCCATTCCTCTGCAACAGTCCTTGAAAAGAGCATCTTTCGAAAGACCACTGGCATCCTCGTTGTGCAAGAACCACATCACCAAGATGAAGCAAAGTGCTGGAAATGACCGTTTATGCCGCATGCTGGGGTAAGGGCAGAGCAAATATTGCAAAGCCTGTAGAAGCACAGAGCTTTGTGAAGAGGGAGAGAAAGAAGTCAGTCACCCATGCAAAATTAGCCCTATGGGCCAGCTGAGGACTGACAGTGCTGTCAACTGTAAAGGCAGCTGAGACTAGCAGACCTTGGTCAATTAGAATATAAAAAGGAGAAAGGGGAGGGGGGACGGTGCTCTGCATACATGTTTGCCTGCAAAAAAGCGAGCTCCTATTCTGCAATTCATTCAAGGAACAAAGGAACTCCTATGGGATGGGTGGATGGAGGGAGGGATGGATGGACAGACACACTCACCCTTTGAGAATGCAGAGGGTAAGAGCAGGGGACAAAACGTTCTGCAAGGGGGAGCTTCAAGGTACTTCACAACACAAACAAACTGAAGAGTGCTTGTGACCCTAGTCAAATGCCCATGTACCAGCTGGCTGTGGGCAGATGGCGCAGGAAACGAGACAAATGCAAAAATGCGGGCTATTTCCTTCCACGCTCTTTGCAATACTCCAAGTGAATCTGAATGAGCACAACTATATATTGCTCAGAACTCCTCCACTTACACCCCTCACCCACCCGATGCTTCTGACGCTTCCCAGTCATCCAATGCTATCTTTGAAGGATCCACACGTTGACGCCTGCACTCCACAAGTTCTGTTCCACAGAGGACCAAGCCCTGGCACTGAACGTGGGCCCAAGCCTCCTGCACATGTGGTCCCATTTCTTCGATGAGTCACGGGGAAACTGCATGTAAACACCTAGCTTATGGACATGGGAGCTGCCAAGCTCTGTAGCAAAGTGCAGCCGTAGCAGGATTACAAGATATAAATAAAACTGCCGTGTGCAGAGCGGCTCTGCGGATATGTTATGGTCCAGTTCACACATGTCTCCCCCACCCCTCGTACAGCCAGCTGCTCCTGGATGTGGCACCTCTTCAGGTTTGTGTGTCACTGCTCCACGGGGTAAGCCTCTGAACTGCCCATTGCAGCATCTACCTAAGTGAGGAAGCACCCTACGGTCCTGCCTGGATCTGCCCTCCCACACTGGATTCCCCTGCCAAGGAGGACTACAAGAGGTATTTCTGCTCTAGCACAGTGTTGCTGAAGAAACAAAATCTCCCGGGCTCTTGCGTGTTCCCACACCCACTGGTTGCCCTTTGGGCCTGACTTCTGGCTTGCCTCTTGATCTCGGCTCCCAGTGGGCTCTTGCACCCTCACTTCGGGCTCTGCCTAATGACTCCTGGTCGCCACCTCACCTCAGACCGCTGCCCATTGCCCAGAACTGCTGCTTGCTTAGTTGCAGCAATCTCCACTGGGCCAGTGCAGGCCTCACAAAGAGGTCTGCAATGGCACGAACCAGGAAGCATTGCTTGCAGTCCTGCAGTAGAGCCAATCTTCACCCAGCCTAGAAATCCTTTAGAAACCTGCTCCACACCCAAGTAAAAACCAGCAAGGGAGGGGCAGGCAAGATTGGGAAGCCTGCAACCAATGCAAAAGGAAGGGTCTGAGATGTCGTACTGCTTCTGGGGGTTCCTCCTTGGAGGATGACCAAAGCCCCCCAAGCCAAATACTGCAGAGGAACTGCCCGTGCTTCAGGATCAGGTGGATCCTGGGCACTCAGCAGAAACGGCTATCACACCGTCGCCTCAAGACATACTTAGCCCCCTCTCAGACTCAGAGACAGGCAGTGGTCGAGTTCAGACAGCATGATAGCCCATGCGCAAGGGGTTACATTATACAAATGTAATAAATAAAAGAACGTTGTTGCCATTCTCTGTGGGCACAAGGGATGGAGTCAGGGCTAACTTCTGACTGGTCAGTGGATGGGGAATTGAATCCTTATCCCAAGAACAATTACTGGAGAAGGAGCTTGGGGTCGGATGCATCAGGCAGGGGGTGGGCTGAACTAAATGCCTGGACCCACTGGCTGCCAAAGGCCTGTGCCAGTATGACCAGGCCATGGCTCCCAGGATGCTATGCCTAGCATCCCCAGCATGGCTGCATGCAGCTGGACCCGTGCATGTGTGGATGGCTGGATATCCTGTGCGCTGTTTATGCACAGAGAAAGAGATACACAGTCCTAGAGGTTCCTGGTCATTTTGCATGGGATGCTAGTCACAAATTCACAAGCAGATTTGCAAAATCACACACAAATCAGATTAAGTCAAGCTAATTTAAAGAGCAAAAGCCATGAGGCTTTGTTAGACAATATTTCTTGACAGACCTTCGGAATTAGAAACACCTTGCACGTTCAGTCCTCTTTTTGCCAATTTGGTCTGATTACACTTTGCAAAAATCTGCTTGCTTACACTTTGCAGAAACCATTTGTTATCAATGTTATCTGGCAAAGGGTAAGTTTTCAAACTGATGTGCTAGGAATTTTTTTTCATTATCATAAAGAGATTCATAATAACAGCAGGTCATTAGAAAAAAACCTGGTTCTTCAGAATAATCATTTAGTGTTCTTCCTTCCAATTTCTCTGCAAATTAACCCAGGACAAAATGCCTGGGAACAAGGTGGCTTACCAAATTAGCATGCATATCAGAGAGTCTTTGTTAAGACACATAAAGGAAATGGAAAGGAAGCCATTTTACTGCATTCCATGGACATTCCCAGGATAGCAGACAGGAGAGGGGAAATTCACTTGGCATCCCAAGCGATGCTTTGCTGGTCCTTCACTTTGTATCATGAAAGATCATGTTAACGTTATGGTATTTTTTCTTTTTTCCTTTCTAATAGGAGTTTATTACAGAACTATAGCTAAAGTTTTGCTAAGAGCAATTAAAATATGGTTTAACTTTTATCTAATTGCATGTACTGTTCATTTTCTAGATTAATCAAGATCTTTGATCCATGTTTTTGAACTCTGTAGCCCTCCAAGCACAGAGTATCACAAGCACCCCTTGCAAACTGGGAGAAACAAGGAGGTAGGGTTGCACCCAAGGTCAAACTGATGCATGCTTTTTCTTGTGAGGTGTGTTTACTGGATTGATAAATTCAGTGACTGACTTACTGCTCCTTTAGCCAATCCTTCACAAAAGGGATCTCGAAGAACTCTACAAAAGGTTCATCTTTCCTCTTTGGGTTGTGGCTGAAATGTTTAAAGGGATATAATTGGAAATGAAAACCAAACACATTTGTCTCCTTTATGTAGAAATAATAAAAGATTTTTTATAAATATTTAATCCTGAAAGGTTTAAGTAACTTACTTGTATAACCATTCAGTGAGGAAATCAAGGGCAATGAATCTTGTTCTTTTTCTCTAAAAGACAAAAGATGGCATCAATATGAGGCAAATTCCAGAGGCAGAGCCATGCAAATCTATCTTAAGACTTTATTTCTTCATTCCAACCTTCTTCCAGTGAGTGGTTTGATAGTGGAGTGACAGGCTCCCCAAATCTGGTGACACTCCTGCTTTGGGTGTCTGCTGTGTTATTTTGGCTTTCTAAGGATCAGCGCTTGGAAAATGCTTTGTTATTAGTATGCAAGATTCTATCTAGTGAAACCTGTCCCGTGGCCATGCTCCTTCTATACTGTTCATTCAAAAGTTGTTTGTATTCAGCAAAGACCCCTTGCAACATTAATTAAAAGCTCCCTTCCTTCAGAATCTGCCTCTTTTCTTTCTTTCTTTTTAGTGTGGTTGAGTTTGTCAAGATAAATTGGTCACTTTGTTTTTTACACACACACACACACCATGGGGATGGCTTAAATATAAATATCCTTTCATTTCTTTTTCTTTCCCCCCTCTTCACAGTTAAGAGAGATGAAACAACACTAATTCAATGAATCTGATAAAGCATCCCTTTTAAGCAGGAAACAGACGCTGGCTAGCAGCGAGAAATTTCACCATGAGTCCCCCAGCCATGTGGAACAGGAAGCTATAAGGACAAGGCAGACCAACCACTTGTACAAGATTGACTGGCACTGCAATCACACACTGTCAAGAGCACGTACACATCCTCCTAAGCAGGAGAGCTGGCAGAAGGCAGGGACAAAGTCGACGCCTCCCCCACTGTGATCTTCACCAAGGTCACTGTTTCTCTGAATGGTGGGGCGGGGGGGGGGGGTAGAGCTTTAGGCTTTAACCTTATCCCTCCCTCCAGTCAACCTGCTCAAGAATGGAGTGTATAAAAGTGCATGGACATGTGCATATGCATGAGTTCCCTGGTTATGCACAAATAGATGTACACCTGAGTGCACAAGCAATCATGGACATATGTGTGCATGGAAGTGTGTGTACACATGTTAAAGGGTGCGGATACATTTGCATTTATATACATATGTGCACATGGTCTTTCGGAGCAAAAAGGTGGCCTAAATCCGAACAAGGCCTTCCACTCCTTCTCCCACCATTTAAGATAAACAGGGAGCGCATTCAGTGCAACAACTTTGCCAAAAACAGCCCCTCATCCTTTGTTGTTAGGATCAGCCAAGGAGGACTCAGACTAGTGGGCCTCACACACTTACCTGGATGCTCTTCATTCATTTTCTTGGATGGGGGTCTAGCCAGGCTTCCATGTAGCTATTAGCAGGCGCGCACACAGCTTGGCAGTAAGGTGGCCACTTACGCATCGCCCCATAAAAAGGAGGCACAGGCTTGCATCATATTTGCACAGGCCAATATATAGGCGCTCCTGGTATAATTTAAAGCGAAATACCCTATCTGGGAACCCTTCTTATGGTTCTTTGTCTGTAAACCGGACTCTGAGTAGAGAGCTTTCTTAAAACAGAGTCTTCAAATGAAGGTCTGCCTCTGGCAGTTCTTCGAAGAGAGGACTGTCCTCATTAAAGTAGGAGGCATGGGCATCCTTTGCAGGGGACGAGAGCTCCAGAGGAAGATGCTTTTTCTTTGTTCTATAAATGCGTGCGTGCTGGCCTCCCACGCACACGTGTGTATCTGAAAGTGTGCATTTAAGTTATTCTCTCGATAGTTATTACATGGATGCCAAGGCAAATCCTTTCCTGGGATTACAGTGCCCAGGCACAGGCCATTTGGATGGAAGGGATTACTGGAGTTAATGCAAGAAGGCGTCCTAAGAGCCACTGTGATCATCAGGGAGCACTACTCCAAAGCAACACCACCGAGATCAGAAAGACTACCCGCAGCTACAACAGCATCTGAATTGTACTGTGTGGGGTTCTATTTTTACTATCATTTCTGTCTCACTGAGGTAATCAAAACAGCTTCCAATATCAAAAGATAAAAACAGGGTGGACCAACAAGCCTCCCTCTAATAGCAAACTCTAGGAAATGGAACGAAAACAAAGCCACCAAGAAACAAGAGGATGGGACATCTAGGTCTGCAGATGTGCCAGAACAACCCTGAAGGACTGGCATAGAAGCCACATCGGGCACAGAAACTGCACACAGCTTCATGAGGAACGAGCATGGTGAGTGCCAGGTGGAAAGGAAATATAGGAAAGAGGGGCAGGTAAGCGAATTGAGTGGAGTAGCCTGGCTGGGGCAGGGGCAACCTGAAAGAACCTTCCTTGGTGCAACATTTTATTGCAGCAACTGCCTTGCCATGATATTCTTAAGCAAGAGAGACTGCACCAACAGCAGCAAGTACTTGAAGCCATTCCCTCCAGCAAAGTCCCTCTGTGCACGCATCCCGGTGATCAATGCAACTTGCTCCCAAGGAAGAGCTCACAGGATTGTAGCCTCATGGTCCCTACTAGTCATGCTGATTTGGAAGTAAGTTCTAGAGTTCAAAGCATGGAAAGGGAGTGGAGTTGAAGGAAACCACAAGCTCCCCTTTCGCTCAGCTCAGTTGAGCCCCCACAAAAGAAACTAGGCAAATGAAGTACTGTTCAATCCCACCAATTCCCATGGGGCTTCTATAAGAAGGCAGAGGCTAGACCAAGATCTGCAGAAAGATCTTGGGGTGATTTGCAGTAGACGAGGACGGATTTCTGACTTCCAACTGTTTAATAGCAGAAAAAAACACACACACCCTCCCACACAATCCTAAATAATTATACTGCTGAAACAGAGAAGGCTTGGGGTCACCAGGACGAGATTTTTGTGTGGAAGGACCATGAGTGCACTTCAGCTCAAAGCAAATCCCTGGGCACAGAATGCACCACTTCTAAACATGCCTCTTTTGCACTGGGGTCTGTTTGGTGGATCTTGAGGTTGTAGTCAAACAAAAAGCACCAAAGTAGGCCCTGCAAGCCTGACATCAGCCCACTCGCCCCACTCAGATTTGGCACATAGTTAAGGCTGTAACCCGGTACTCGCTTGCCTGGGCATGTGCCCCAACGATCTCAGTGGGATTTATGACTGAGCAGACATGCATAAGAGTGCGATATCCGTGAGTCGGGCCTAGACCAACAACTCTCTGTGCTCTTCCGCAGTTGGGTTTCTGCAGGAGAATTTTTCATTGGATCATGCAAAAGCTAGTGAGCAAAATCTCACAAAGTCCCTTAATACTTCGGCTATTTTAAGCCAAAGTAATAATCTAGACACTTAGAGGCTTTCCTCTCTCCCTTCTTGCTTGCTTCTCCCCAAGTCAAACCTAACATTTGCAACAGAAAACACCTAGCATATCGTGTCTCACAGCAAAAGTTCACTTTTCCCACAAAAAAGGGAAACAGAAAAGCTGTAAATGTGCTGCTTTGCCATTTCCTCAGCCTCGAGCACGATTGGTGCCATTCTGGCTACAAAAGCAAGGGCAGCCACACCTGAACATCAGGAAAAGAGGGACTGCTTGGGCGTTCCCATCAGGGGACTTCCATGATGTCATGTCTAGTGTGGATGAGAAGGGAAGTCCCTTATCAGAAGGCGAGAGCAGCGTGGCTGTCTGTAGGTTGAGTGTTATGCCTGAACAGGAATTTGCATCCACTCCAGCAGCGTGGCTGTCTGTATGTTGAGTGTTATGCCTGAACAGGAATTTGCATCCACTCCAGTAAAGCCTATGAAAACACACACTGGGGCTCAAGGTAGCTCTTCACACATTTTGCACCCAAGGCAGCATTAGGGGACAGCCCACTATGGCTGGAGCCCAGAATCTTGCGTTTGGAGTCCCGAATCTCTGCGAGGCCACCTGTGCCACCCCTGCGATGCTCAAAGATGCTGCTGAACTCAAAGCACAGGGGCACCCCGACAGCCTCTGCTGCATCAGATCCCCTGGAGGAGCTGGCCTTTTGCCCGCCTGGTGTCCTCTCCTGCAGCCCCCCTGCCACTCACACACTCTGAATCTTGCTGCCTGAGTTTTTTTTCCCTGAAATCAAGTGCCCTCCTCTCCCCTGGACATACCAATCAGGGTGTCCTTAAGAGACGTGGTCTTGGAAAGAGACATGCAAACACACGCACAGTGACTCTGAACATAAGTGAAACAGCCAATGCAAATGTGTGCATTTTTTTTGGTCTTTTAGGCATGAGCCCCAGAGTACCTGAGCAGCTAAGCACTGCCCCTGATCAGACCCCATTAAAAGTTTCTCAGACTGAAAAAACTACCTTGCCTTTGGCACAGCTGTGTCATAATGAGCAAATCCGGATATGCAGAGGAAACCTCCACACAATATGCATTGTTAACCAGCAGCTGTGTTTCAAACTATTTTCACAGTGACAATTGTTTCCCATTCTTTGATGCATTTTATGCATTGTTTTATGCCTACAGAAACAATGCAATGCAAAAATTATGCTAAAATCCTGATGAATAGCTCTTCATCCAAAAAGTAAAATATAAAGGGTCATTAACGGTCAAAATTCTGCTTTCTCTTTGCAAACTATACTCTTGACACTCTAAATATTTAGCATAAAGTAACTCATAAGTGGCATATTACAGACCATTCTCAGAATCTTACATTAGTATGTAGGAAAAATGAAAGCAAAATATCATGTAAGGAGAAAAAATGTTTGGACTGGTTTCAGTCATTTGTCTCACTGTCTATCTTCTCACGCCACATTCCCAGATGCAACTTTGGAGATATTGGAAGGCAGTGAAACCAAGTAAGATCATGCTTGCATTTGCATGCAATGCTAAGCCACGGTTATATCACGCTTAGTCGTGAAGTGTCTTTTTAATGAGCAAGCAAGCTGTGGCCTGTTCTCTATTTCTGGCTTCTCTCCTGTCCATTCTCTGAGCCTTCAGAACAGTTCCTATTTCAGACTGCTGTGGCTGGATGCCTCTATTTCAGGGCAAATAGCAAGCACAAACAAGTCAGGGATAAGTTATGTTCAGAGAGCACAGTAAGCCATGACTTAAACAAGCCAGACTTCATAAGCCAACAAGCCATATATTCTATGTGTGATGTGCAGCTGGCTAACAAACCATGGTTTGTTTGCAGGAATGGGTTCACACATAATAGGCAAGCTTGCATGACACCTTAAGCCACCTTGTGCTTAGTTACCTAATAGCCCCACCGTGCTCAACAAACGATTGAGCACAATGGGAGTCCTGAAGTAGCTCCCTGTCCCCTCTTCTCCCACAAATTTTCCTTCATTATCCTAGGAGACGCTGGGGAAGCACAGAAGGGGGCGGAGTGGGGAGGATCCAAAGTGTCCAAGTCGCACCTGAGGGTAGGTATCAAAGGCTCCACAGAGCTGATCTCAGCAGAGTATATGGAGTCCTGTGCTGAGTATTGGTGGGAAAAGAAATTGTGCTCAAGTGCAACCTATATGATCAATGCAATGAGCCACCTCCTCTTGGCACTAGGACATCTATAAGAAGAGAGACTGTCTATCTGTCAATGCCATAGCTCTGATCAAAACATCTGAAGCCGAGGCATCTAAAACATGTCATGCATACTAAAGGGATCCTAGGATTTGCTCCCCAGGGGTTTTTTAAATGTATTATTTAATTTTAATAACTTTAAATGTTTCTGTGACCCTACAGTACCACCTTCAGTTACCAGGTGGCAGTCTTTGCTATCCAGAAACTAGCTTTGTTGTCATGGTTTGAAGCTATGCAGGCATAGCTGAAGGAATACTAAAGATCCCACAGTCACATAAAAAGTGCCACTTTTTGGTAGAAAGCTGGGGTAAAAATCAAACGTATGAATAAAGGGGGATGCCAGTGAGGTGTGACCCTCACCCAGATAAGGTGGGCACAATGTAATTTCTTTCTTGGGATGTATATCTGCTCCCCTTACTACTTGCTTTCTACTGCTATATACAGAACTTCATGATTAGAAAGACTTTTGGGATAATGTATAGCAAATTATTGTGAAACTTCTTTACTCTGCTGACCTTATTGAGGAGTGTCTTTGTTTTCTTCTATTGTTCGCAATTGTTCTTTTGTACACATCTTCTCTTTTGATTAGTTTGTATGAAGTGGATTTTTAAACTTAATTTTCATTAGCCCCCTTGAAAGCTGTCAAGTTGGAAGGGCAACATGTGAATGTTTGAAAAGAAGCATAAAGCAAATTAATAAACAAGTTGATGCCAGTTGTGTGATCATAACAGGGTATCTGTTATTGCAACATAATGCAATAGAAATCAATTTGGAAAAACACAGGCAAACTGAGCTCTGGTTTCTGGATTAGCTATTAAATTGCATGTGCCATTTTGAAACACATGCCGAATGCTAAGTGCTCCAAATGCTCTGGTTATTATTGTTTTTAAAATGTGTATTGTTGGTTTCTTTTTTAAAAAAATAAAGGCACTGGAGGTTAACCTACTATTAATTCCTACATGTGAACTATGATAATCCAGTAAGAAAACTAAGAAGAAATACAATAGAAATGAAGACATAATAAGCTTAGCTTCTGTAAAACCCATAATTAAACCTGTGGGATCCACAATTTCAACCCACTAATGAGGTATGCTAGGAAGAATTATACAGATGTGTGTGCCCTTCTCAAAGTATATTAGTGGCCAAGATCCAGGCAGAACCATATGCAAGAAATCTCCCAACCACCCTCAGACTGGCAAACTGGAAGCTCTTCTTCTGCTCTTCAAGACCCAGCCCCCTAAGAGTCTGAGCTCAATCCCCCCCAAAGATTACTTGGTTGGAGGAGATCCAGTTGTGATGAACAGGGACTCCGAAGCCTCACTCTCAGAAGACCCTGCTGCTTTGTCCTCAACAGAAGATTATCCAGAGTTACCAAATTCAAGGGCAGGCTTTGGTCACGGAAAGTTCTCATGAGGCACCCACCTCCCCAGAATCGAGTTCCCTAGAAAGACCCCAGAGAGAAGCACCCCTGCATTTAGAGGTGGTCACATCGCCATCTTCAGATTCAGCCAGTCACAGCCTTTTCCATGTCATCAGCTTCAGTTCTTTAAACTCCAAGAAAAGAGAAATGCCTCTGCTTAAATTACAATGATTTAAATGCCATGGCCAGGGTGTTCCAAAGGCGAGGAGCTACCACCAAGAAGGTCCTCTGCCTCAAATCGCTATCCAGTGCTCTTCAGATGGTAGGGCCGCCCCAGAGAAAGGCCTCAAATGATGACTTCTGCAGACAGGCAGAGTGATTCAGGAGAGGGTGTCCCATCTCAGTAGGTGGCCCAGTGCAGATCCAGTTCTGCATGGCACCACACCGTAGCCATTCATCACCGCTTCCTTGAAAGACTGAAGGGTGTTATATTATGATGTCTTCCTCTGAGAAGCCCACGGACACAGAGCAGCACTGTAGCTATTGGCGCATTCAAGAACCGGGGCGAGGATCGATAAACACCTTCCCCCCTTCCCCTGTGCCTCTTGCCTCTGTCACCAGGAGTGACATCAGCACCAAGCTGGGTAGGAAAGCTCCATTCAGTAACGGACTCTTAACATCCTTGGTTGTGTTATTTTATATTAAATATATGGCACTTAAGAAAACAGCAATATAAATATATTCAATCAAGAAATGCATTATGGAAAACAAAGGAAATATTAAAAACTGACCTCAAAACATTTTTCCTTCTTAGCCTGATGTAACAGTTCCACCATCCCTGGTAGAAGCTCTGGAAAGATGTAGCTTTCTAAGAACTCCCTTGGAGAACCTGGACAATAATGTTTTGGGTTTTGGTAAATTTATTTAATTTTGGTTCTGTTTACATAAAAAACATAAGAGGGGAGCTTAGCCCCAAAAGACTCCCACTTTCCTCTTCCTGCTCCCTAAGTACACACCCATCTGCTTCTTTATTCCCTGGGAAAACCATGGTTTGCTGTAACATCATCAATGCAGAACTAAAAGCCCAGCTCAAACTGTGCTTTCCAAGTCCAACTTGGAAGCAAATCCTTGTTTTCAATAGCCATGGCTAGCCCAATTTTGATGCCATGGCAAGTTATGGTTTGCTCAAACCATGAAGAGATGGCAAGGCTGCCTCCAGGTTTGAATATCACCCCTACATCAAAGTGGCCTCTTACATCAGTTGGTTCCTGGCAGGCACCAGCAATCTACAAATGGCCTAATATTTTAACTTTTCATAATGTCATGGCATAGCATCAGTCTGGAATATCATGGGTCATTAAAATATAAATATGTTGGTTGCTGATACCAGCCCAAAGTGAGTAAAAGATCAGGTAAAGTGAGAGGAGGGAGGAATTTAAAAGCAGAAGTAGTGCCGGGATGGCCAAACCATGGTTTGAACATTACATGTGAATCAGTGCATGGAATCTTTACATTTGAAATAACACTGTCAAAAATCCTTCACTGTATGAGCTCCACTGGGACACATTGGATCGTGGCATAATTCTTTAAAATGGTGTGAACAGAAGAAACGTATCCGAAATATCAAACTAGATAGAGCAGAAGACCACATGTGAATTACATCTCTGCTATAATTGTCTTCCACAGTGGGGAAAAGTACACAAAACTATAGAAAAGCGACAGGAAATTAAAACAGAAGCTTCACGCCACAGGAAATTGTGGAGAGAGGCAACAAAGAATGGGAACCAAAAGGTAACAGGAAGGATGACCTCATATTTCTGAAAGCAGACCCTTGCTGCAAGATTGTAGATAGCATGCAAAAGGTGGCTGACATTTTGAAAAGCATGTTTCAGACTTGGCTATGCTTAGCTTGTTCATGGTGGAAAGTGGCACCACCGCTATCTATCCCAGGAGACACCAAACTGCCTCCATTTTTATTATCCACAATGCCCTGAAGCAGCATCACCCCGAGGCATTGTGGGTAATTCAAATGCTGGGCCCTTAACTGCTGCCATGGGAGCTCAAAGGCGACACTTGGGGATGGGAGAACTAGGAATGCTCAAGGATCCAACCTGGTTCGGCTTGATCCTGTTCTTGATCTTTGCAACCTGTTTTTCAATTCATACCAACTGCAAAAGTTGCACATTGTGGGAAAGTTGTGTATTTTTCAAGTACATATTTTGCAAACTCAGCTACATGTCCAGGAACATTTTCAGAGAACATGGGTCTCCATCCATTCCTGATGGTGAGTTGCAAGCTGAAACAAAATTCTTATATATCCCTACTGAATCTGCCCTTGATTGAGAGAGGGCTCACAGCACAAGGTGAGGACAGAGAAGAAATGAGCACAAAAATTGTCATGAGCTATCTATTTACATCCATTTATGGATGGGAGTCGGCCAACGGGGGTTTATCCATTTCGTGTGAACCAGCCTGAAGCTGGAGCGGGGGGCAAACAGTAAACTGGGAAGTTGACAGCATGAGCCTACGCACATCTGCTTAGAAGAAGGGGCTACTACTGACTTCCACGTGGCCTGACATGCAGCACAAGACCGTAGCCGTCAGGTACTCCCTCCCTGCTCTGATCGTGGCACCATAACTAGTTTGACACTAAATATATGTAAATTCTTCCCCCTATTGCCTCCTACCCCCATCTTTATTACCACCCTTGTGTCAAACCGACAGCTGCTCAGGTAGGGCCTGTCTGCTTGTTAGCACCTGGTAAAGCTGGGGTGTTGGCCCCCTTTCAGTCTGCAGGCTGAATTCCATTTTGGGTAAGTTCCTGGAATCCCCATCCCAGTGGTGAGTGGGACCCAAAATGCCAGCATATTTGAACCTAAAGCAATTTCTGTCAATACATAAGCCTTAGGGGAAGCACTCCAACTTTTTAAGGAATGGTCCTATTGCCCCTTGACCTTTCCTTAGGGTTACACAATAGTTCCAATCCTCAGCCCCAAGGCTGAGCTTGGAACTGGAGCTTTGATTCCTGTCTCCTGCTGCCTTGCAGCTCAGGGTGCACTATGTTTTACAGAAACAGTGAAGCAATATTAGCACTAACACCCCACAATGGAAGCTGCCTTAGACTGGAGCATCTAGCTCAGTGACAGAAAGTGGCTCTCCAATATCTCAGACAAGGTTCTTGCCCATCACCTGCTGCCTAATCCTTTTAACTAGAGACCCCAAAGACATTTCAGATCTTCTGCATAAAAAAGCAGATCACTGGATGATGGTCCCTCTCTTCTCGCCTCCCCTTTCAAATGTCTGCAAATGAAGCCCAGGCTAAAGCTTTGGACAATGAATGTCTCCGGGGCAAGGAGCTATGTCAATGTGAACAGCTTCCATGGAACTGTGATTGGTTTTACTGCTTTTCTCTCTTGAAATAGAAGAATTCTGCTTAAAGAGGGCAGCTGACTTCCGACTTACATGTTTTCAGATCAGGTAGCTCAGGAGCCAGTGGCAGGGAAAGGAGAGAAGGGGTTTTTTGAAGAACCAATTCATCAGTACTGGCTGATTTGCTCCGATCCCCATTCAAAGGAGGTGTCGTGTCAGTAGTCAGAGAAACCTGCATAACATTATTATGTTATTCATAATATTAAATTATTATTATTATTACAATAATTATTCAAATGGTTATTATTCAAAAGGGCTGCATGTGCTAGCATGGAGCTTGCTCGCAATCAGTCAAGGCTCTCCAGAACACAAGCTTATCACTCCAAGGGAGTGTGGCCACTGCCTCATACAGCCATTCTAGCTGCTGATCGTCTCCCCTCCATAAATTATTCCAATTCCTTTTAAAGCTCCTTGGCCCTTGAAACACTCCCACAAGATGCGGGGGGGGGGGAGGCTGGTCTAGCCAACGACATAAGACAGGCAGTTGGGGAGCCAGGATTGCCTCTGCCGCTGCTCCTGCTCCGCACAGGATGACTCTAAGCCTTCTAGTTTGGGACTTCTGGGCACCGCAATTGAATTGCAACCTAAGAACATCTGCTCAGGAGCCCTGGGTAGATCTTTGATCCTGCCATCAAACACAAGAAGGGAAACAGCTCTGGTCTGGCCTAAAATTTACCTGAAGGGTAAGTGCAGGCTCCTCTTTCTTATCCAGCAGAGGCTTCTGTTTCCATTCATCTTGGTCAGGATGAAGCGGTTGCTCTGCTTCAAATTCTTTTTTTTTCCAGAGGAAGCAAAAAGGAACCAGCAGGTGTTTATTTTTTAATTTTGCAGGCCCAAATACTTTTCTTCAAAAAGGCATGAGCTACAAACATATTATTGCATGCACATTCACTCTCTCCTCCAGGGCCTACTCAGGACTTGGTTTTTTTACAGGGAGGTGACCAGACTGCCATTTAGTGACATTCAGACATTATGGTTTAGCACAAACTGCAGGTTTACATCAAGTCCCAAAATTCATTACTTCCATACCAGGTCTCTCAGAGGAGATAAGCCAACACTCAAGAATTGCTGTTATAGAGCTTAAATTCAGTCCTCTACCTGAATCTTTTTCAAAAACATCCTTTTTCACAGCCACATTTCCTGAAAGCCTCATCCCCACAGAGGAGAAAAGGGAGAAGGTGGGAAGGGAAGGGAAAACACAGTCTACTCTTCAAGCAGACTCTCATTATTTCCTGAGACAGAGTCCAGATAACTTGACAACCCACGATCAAAGGTTAAGTATGGATTTTGGGTTAGTTGTTGCTGAACTGTCTGTACCTAGTCTGAGAGGAGCTGGCTGGAGCCAGGGGTCAGACTAGATGGTCCAGGAGGCCCCTTCTGACTCGCTCTGTTTCTATGTTTCTAATTAACAAGTCATGGCTTGTTAACCACACACAACCCATGAGGAGAACCCATAGTTTGTTGTCTTGGCTGAATTCAGACAACACAATAGGCCATGTTCCCAAACCCGCCCACCATTCCACAATAGCTAATATTCAACCAGTAGTCACTGACTGTGGATTACTGATGTCTGAGACTTGTTAAAGCAAATACCCCCAGCAAATGTTGTGAGCCGCCCCGAGGCTTGTTGTGAGCTGCCCCGAGGCTTCGGCGAATGGGGCAGCATAGAAGCTTCCTAAATAAATAAATAAATAAATAAAATATCCTTAAGAGAGGGAGAGCAACCTGAACAGGTCAGAAAACCCCTTCACTGAAACCTGATGGAAAAGTCACATTATGTACCTGGATGACATACCTCTTCAAAAGGGATGGAGCCAAAATACCAAACACACCAGCATATTTCCACTTAAAATTCTTATTGCCAGTAATGTAGCCTTAAGAAAAGCACTTCAGCCTATTAAAATGGCAGAGGAGACAGATTCTCTCATCCTATATTTTTATTTTATATTTTTATTTTATACTGATAATTTTAATTTTGTATTTGTAAATCAATGTATTTTTTGTATTGTTATATTTAATGGTAATTTATTATGTACTTTTGTATTTCAATGTATTTTATCATGTTGTAAGCCGCCCCGAGGTTTCGGCAAGGGGCGGCATAGAAATGTTATAATAATAATAATAATAATAATAATAATAATAATAATAATAATAATAATAATCTAGAAAACCAAAAATTGATTGCTGCTTTGGAAGGGGCAAAGTGAAAGGGGTGTGCCTTCTAAGGAACTTCAAGGGCTGGACTGGGATTTCATACAGCTTGGATGTAGCCCAGAGACATGAGATTCAACACACCTGATTCAGAGTCTCTGCTTACAGGACAACTTAAAACATAACCACACATTAATAGCAATATTTGGCTCCCAAATCTCTACACGCCTGGGTACACCCACCAGCAATGAAGAACTATAAGTCTTACAAAGCTTGCAGATCCATTTATTTCTCATTTCTATGCTGATATATTCTATGCCTAAGAATTGAGGCCTTTGAATTGTGGCGCTGGAGAAGACTCCTGCGAGTCCCTTGGACTGCAAGGCGATCAAACCAGTCAGTCCTAGAGGAGATCAACCCTGACTGCTCTTCAGAAGGCCAGATACTGAAGGTGAAACTCAAATACTTTGGCCACCTAATGAGAAGGAAGAAGTCACTGGAGAAGAGCCTGATGCTGGGAACCATAGATGGCAAAAGAAGAAGGGGATGGCAGAGGATGAGGCGGCTGGATGGAGTCACTGAAGCAGTCAGTGAGAGCTTAGGTGGACTCTGGGGGATGGTGGAGGGCAGGAAGGCCTGGAGGAAGGTTGTCCATGGGGTCGCGATGGGTTGGACATGACTTCACAACTAGCAACAACATGCTGATATACTGGCATAATGTTTACCGACAGTCCAACATTTAACTTTGCCCATTTTTTCTAGTTTTCTATTTCCACATACTTTCAAATGGAGAGGGCCACTGTAGCAGTTAGAGTGCCAGATTAGGGAGATTTGGTTCAGATCCCTGCAGAGTCATTAAATTATTGGTGTAACCTTAAACCAGTCACACTCTCTCAGCCTAGCCTACCCGTTGTGAGGGTAAGCTGGAGGTAAGAAGCATGTATACCGGGAATGGAAAACATGCAGCCCTCCAGATGTTGTTGGACAGCATCTCCCATCAGCCCTGACTAACATAGTCAATGGTGAGGGATAATAGGGATTTCAGTCCACCAACATCTGGAGGGCCACACATTCCCTATCTCCTTGAAAAATGCAATGCATAAATGCATTAAGAAGCCTTCAAAACCAGTATTCTCCTGCCTCCATCTCTCTCTCCCCCCCCCTCTCTCTCACACACACACACACACACACACACACACACAATCATGTACTTTTGGTCTAAAATGACACAGTATACTTGGTTACTTTCTGATTTTCCCCCAAGTTTATAACAGGCAATTTTTTAAATAGATCATTCTGCCTCTAAAGTGGTGTTGGGGTTCAACTTATTCAAAGCTGCTTTCCTCCCAGTTAACATACTGCAAAATTGAAACAAGAACTACAGTAATAAATTCATGCTGAGAGATGGTCAATTCCCTCAATATACTGGAAGATCACCACAGAACTTGCATGCAGGCTGTGTTATGGCTTTCTCTTCTTAGAAACTGAAGAATGGGACATGTTTATTTGGTATTAATTAAACCTGTGATACAGTAGCAATAACATCATCACCCTCCGTGCTTTATGAGGCAATAAGCCTATTCCTCCCACTGCATGAACTGCTTGGCTGGATTCACAGGGGACTCAGATAAGTGCCTTATTAAAAAAAGAAAACAGAGAAGAGGCAATTGCCACTTAATTCTTGGGATGATAAATGGCCAGGAAAGGCCTCCTTCCTAAGACCAGAATACAATGCAAGAAGTGCAATTTCTACAAAGTGCTCCAGGGAAAACTGAAACTAAAAAGTCACTGGGGTCAGTCACAATTTCTCAGCCTAACATTCCTTGAAGGGTTGCTGTGAGGATAAAAGAAGTGGGATTGGTTAGCTAAACAGATAACATCCAGTGCTGGATACAAACCATTGGCAGGGTCTGAACCCACCTGATCCTGAATGCTATAGGCAGGACTGTGAAAGACACCCCCCCCCAAAAAATGTCTAGAGACAGTTCCAGTCATTCCCTAACCTGTTTGGGTTGGTAGACACATTTGCGATCATGCAAGACTGTTGGGGGGGGGGGTGTCACAGAATGGCTGCCATGGTAGGAGTGGCCAGTCACAAAACTCCAAATTTCCAGAAGAAAAAAAGAAGACTAGAATTTGCCCCCAACTGTAAGCAAAAGGCAGAGGTTGGGATCTGAGCTAAAAAACCCCAACAGAACCATTCCTTTGAATCCAAAGGCTTTTTGTTCCGGCATCCATTTCACTGAAGGCAAATGGATAAAGTGCAGAGCCAAGTAACTTAGCTGAGAAACTGAGTGCCAGACAAAGGCAGGGTCTGAACCCACATGCCAGATCACAAAGTCCCCATTTCAAAGTGGCAATGCTCAAAGAAACATTGACAGGGAGAATGTCAAAATCAACCAACAAGCTAATACACAGTGGTGAAAACATGCACACAACAATGCAAAATACCCTCAAAGCAGTCTCTAACAATTCTTGGCATATCTTATCCTTTCTTCAGGATGTCTGGGTATGCTTTAAAACAAATGACTGGGCCTAAAGGACCTCTTGTAAATAAAGTTGGTACTGGAGACCAGCATTTCCCTTTGCGAAACAATGGTTTTCCCGTTACAATTTCTTTTTATTCAAACACATAAAACATAATAAAACCCAGAAAGATCCTGCCAAAAGAGATGTCTGTGGACACCATTCTGGAATCTTCAAGTACAGATAATACTGACCTAGATGTACTAAAGAGCAGACTAAGTATAAAATAATTTATTACATTCCTAAACTAACATTAGCAACTTAGATTGCGTTGGCACCCCCTTCCTTCCACTAACTTTGCCCCTTTCACCAAACCATTGATAATTTGTTGGTTCTCCTAGCACATGTGCATTTTCTCAATCTAAAAGGTTGAAATATCTCTCTTAAGGCTTCGATTCTGACAATATGAGCTAATTTTCTGCCATTTTACCCTGCCCCTGTTGCCTGGATCCGGTCCTTTTCTCCCCGCTCCCCTGCACTGAAATGCAATCCCCAAGAGCATTTATGAAAGTAAATTTAACCCTTTGGCAAAAAGATGTACTGTACTTCTGAGGTACAGGACTGAACAATGAAGAGAAACAGTTTTGAACAGATGGGGTCCCTGTGCTGGAGGCTCCACACCTGCATTCTGAAAGAGGTTCAACACCTGTCTTATACCTGCACACACAAAAATTCAGGTCTTTACTGGTATCACAGCATAAACTTTCAGAGGATGCAATGGTTCCGTCAGAGCAAGATTGTGGACTAGAAATCCAAGGACTACCCTGCCGCCGCCACCACACCAGTCACTAGCCTGATAGACTAACCCATCCTTCTCCATTCTGGAACCCAGGGAGTATTTTGAACTGTACTCCCATGCTCCCCAGGAAGCATGACCAAAGATCAGAAAAGCCAGAAATTGTTATCCAAAATACCTTGTGGGAACTCAATTGGCAAAGGTTTTCTTAGGCCATCTACCTAGTGTATTTTTCCCCCTCGCTTGTTTTAGCAAGGAAGCAAGCAAGCAACATAACAACCACCAGCACAGCGCATAAGTTATTTAGAAAGAAAATAATAAGATAGTGGCAACAAATTAACTCCCAAGTCATCATTTAGAAAGATAAATGAAGTCAAGGACAAACTATTGTTTCCTTTTTGATATAAGCAATGGGAGAGAGTTCACATGAATCTGTTCAGATGTCAAATGCTGAACTATAAAAACAAATTGCAATCAGTTATTTTAGTGGACTACTAAATTGATTTTATCTACATGCATTCCTATGTAACTTAAATCAGCAGTTCTGTATTTTTTAAAAATCCACTGTGTTTAGACAAGACATCGCCTTAGCACAGGTATGACCTAATTTGTGGGGGGTGGGGGGGATAATTTCAAACATTATATTCCATTGCACAAAAATCCAGTGCAGTCCCTCCCCTCCACATCCTGAGAGCACAAGTACTGCTCAAACCGTTACCAGTGACAAATATAAGAACAAAAATTTGAGCATTCATATTCCCAGTAACACGAAAGTTTAGCTTCCATTGCACGCGTTCCCCAACTGCACAAAAGATGTCCAGCTGCACCTCATAATAAACTCCGGCTGGGGCTGCTGAGGGTTGGGAGTCCAAACATCGGGAAAGGCTGCTGCTTTGACCACTAGGCACACTATCGTTTCTATGCCCCCCCCACCCCCACACTGCAAGAGGGTCAAATAAGGATAATGTCCCCACACACAGGGGAAAAACAGGGACAGTTGCGGGGAGCAGGACTGCTTGGGGGGTTTCTCCTCAGGCTCCCACCTGCGCAAATCTGGTCCCAGAGGTTGAGCGCCTCAGTGCCCGCCGCCGCCGCCGCCGCCATGGGAGCAGGGCGGTTGCTAGGCAACCCCCGGCCGCGCTTAGGCCCCGACTAGGCCGCGGAGCCTTTTCCTTTCCGGGTCAGGCCGAGGAAGTCGGTCTCGCTGTGCTCGGGCAGCGGCCACGCGGCGGGACCGCGGGAAGGGAGAAGCGCGAGAGGCGAGGGGCCAGAGGAGCCCCCCGCCTCGTGCCCCCGGAGAAGTGAGTGAGGGCGGGGGGGCGCCGGGGGGCGCGAAGGGCCTGCTTTAAATGCGCACGCGCGTGTGGGGTGGGGGTCTGCGGGAGCCCCGGCGTTTCCCACTGGTGGCCCTCAGGTATTTTGGAGCGCGGCATCGAGCGCGCCTGGCTATGGCCCTCTTGGCTGGGGCTGATGGGAGTTACGGCCTTGTTGGCGCTGGAAGTTGGAAGTCCAGAGAATCTGGAGGGCGCCAGGTTGGGGAAAGCTGTCCTTAACCTTTGCCGGGATGCGCAAAAGTTGAAGGCTGGTGGAAGCTCAGCCCAAGCTGCAAGGAATCAGTTGCACGCTTTTACCACCAGAGACTGAATTGGATCCAGAGCTAAGGTCTCAGGACCATCCTGAGACTTCTCTGTGATAGGACGGGATAGGAAAGCTTTAACTACTGGATAGGATGGGATAGGAAAGCTTTAAATTACTGGAGGAATTTCAATTATTGCGGCCCAATGATGTGGACAAGGTGCTTGGAAGAGTACGTCCCACCACTTGCCTATTGGATCCTTGCCCGTCTTGGTTAATAAATAACTCCAAGCACGGGATTGGGACCTGGATTTTGGAAGTGGTTAACGCTTCTCTGAGGGAGGGTCGAGTGCCTGCCCCTTTAAAGGAGGCGGTAATACGACCGGTCCTGAAGAAAGCGTCACTGGATCCAGAGATGGCCACTAACTATAGACCTGTGGCCAACATCCCGTTTCTGGGCAAGGTGCTGGAGCGAGCGGTGGCGGGACAACTCCAAGCACTCTTGGATGAAACTGATTATCTGGATCCTTTTCAGTCCGGCTTCAGACCCGGGTACAGTACTGAATCTGCCTTGGTCGCCCTGTACGACGACCTGTGCAGGGAGAAGGACAGGGGGAGTACATCCCTGTTGATTCTTCTGGACCTCTCGGCGGCTTTCGATACCATCGACCATGGTATCCTTCTGGACAGACTTGCGGGATTGGGGGTTGGAGGCACTGCTCTGCAGTGGTTCCGCTCCTATCTCGACGGTCGATTCCAGAAGGTAGTGCTGGGGGACCATGTCTCTACGTCATGGCAGCTATGCCATGGGGTACCACAGGGCTCCATTCTATCCCCTCTGCTATTTAACATCTATATGAAACCGCTGGGAGAGGTCATCAGGAGGTGTGGGCTGCGGAATCATCAATACGCTGATGATACCCAGCTTTACCTCTCATTCTCCACTAACCCAGATGAGGCAGTGGCTGTGCTGAACCGGTGCTTGACCGAGGTAAGGGAATGGTTGAGGGTCAATAAACTGAAACTCAACCCAGACAAGACGGAGGTCCTGTTGGTTGGCGGATCGGGTTTCGGAGAGGGTGGATTTGACCTGGTCCTGAATGGTGCAACACTCCCTCTTAGGGATAAGGTCCGCAGCTTAGGAGTACTCCTCGACCCGGAGCTTTCTTTGGAAGCTCAGGTGACAGCGGTGGCGAGGAACGCCTTCCTTCAGCTTCGGCTGATTAATCAGCTGCGCCCCTACCTGGAGTACGACTGCCTGGCGACAGTGACACACGCGCTGGTGACTTCCCGCCTAGACTTCTGTAACGCGCTTTACGTGGGGCTTCCCCTGAAGACAGTCCGAACACTTCAATTAGTGCAAAATAGAGCTGCCAGGTTGCTGACGGGGACGGGGCGTTATGCTCACATGACTCCAGTCCTCCGTCAGCTCCACTGGCTTCCCATTGAAGCCCGGGCCCAATTCAAGGTGTTGATTATGACCTACAAAGCCCTAAACGGCTTGGGTCCTGGCTACCTGAACGAGCGCTTACGTCCGTATATGCCCGACCGCCCTTTGAGATCTGCGGGAGAGTCCCTTCTCCGGGAACCCTCCATGAAAGAAATTAGGAGAGTAAGTACCCGGAGGAGGGCTTTCTCTGCGGTGGCGCCCAACCTATGGAATTCACTCCCCAAAGAGGTCCGCCTGGCACCGTCGTTACTGGTTTTTCGGCGCCAGGTAAAGACCTTTTTATTTAAACATCATTTCAATTGTTAAAACATATGATCTGGCCAGGGCAACTTCTTCTTCCTTCTCTTTCTCCTCCTATATTTTTATTTTATACTGATAATTTTAATTTTGTATTTGTAAATCAACGTATTTTTTGTATTGTTATATTTAATGGTAATTTATTATGTACTATTGTATTTCAATGTATTTTATCATGTTGTAAGCCGCCCCGAGGTTTCGGCAAGGGGCGGCATAGAAATGCTATAATAATAATAATAATAACAACAACAACAACAACAACAACAACTAAATAAATAAGGTGGGGAGGGGGATCCCCTCTTGTGAAATCATCAAATTGACCTGTGTGGGAGGCAAGCAGTGGGGTTCTGCTTGTGAATAAGGCCCATCAGTTTCCTTGCTTTTCTGATCCAAGCAACTTTTTCTGTGGAGCGCAAGTGGTGGTGATGTGCAGCAGTTTGAACCGCTCTGAGAAAGGGGATCGAACAACTTCGTGAAAGGCAACCTGTCAATGGCTTTTATTCCTGATGTCTCTCTGCTTCCAGTCACTGAGGCACCATGCCCACCTCACTTGCTGGGAAGCATGGCTGGGATGCTGCTGTTGCACTTCTATTCTGCTTCTGGAGTCCCACGGGGAGCAGATTGGCCACAGCATGATCGCTGCCCTCTGGCCGGATCCAGCGTGCATGTTCACCTTGGGGTGACTCAGCCTGAGCATGGTAGCCAGAAGGTGGGCCCAGAACGCTGCACATTAAGTGGTGGGAAAGGTTCTAGCCAGCCAGACCTCTGCGATGTGGTGAAGCTGGTTGCAGTGGCGGCTTTGTGCAGATCCCCTGACACATCCACACTGCAGCCTGCCTGTTCTGGCTGCAGAGTGGCTGGGGTGCTGCGCAGAGCCACCAGTATGGCATAACATGGCTTCTGCATAGCCAGACGTGCCCGATCCTGCCCAGTCTTGGAAGCTAAGCAGGGTCAGCCCAGGTTAGAATCTGGATGGGTGACCTGAGTGTATGGTTCTATGATCATTGTTGTGAATTGCCCAGAGGGCTTTGGCTATGGGCGGTATAGAAATGTAATGATCACTGAAAACAAAACAGCCCAAATATGATACATCTTGCTAGGATTTTGCTCTCAAGAGCAAACGTGTGGTGCATTTTTGAGAAACAGTGCTATGTTTATTCTGTTACTTTCCAGAGGTACAATTACTGCTGTTATAATTGCAGTGTTACCCACAAATAACAAGACAGATAAATTTCTGCCTGTGGCCACAAGTAGGTTGATGTAATTCTCCCTAACAGCCTCTCTTCTCTGAGCAGATACAGTAGAACAGACAGATAGGAAGTTACCATTTGTAACGGTTTTGGTTGACAAATCGCTTATAATGTCTAAATTTGTGTATTTGTGTCTGCCATCCTTGACAGTAGCAAGTGTTTTTCCTTTTCCAGTGGTAATACTTAATCATATTTTGAATGTGACTGATTGTAGCGAAAGTCTGGTAAGCTTTTTGTACACACAATTGCATACATGCAAGAACATTTGCACTCTTTGCAGATAGATATCCAATGTAGCTCAGCCATAGATGTATTCTCCATATATGTAACATAGGTGATCTTGTTCGCGAGCATCTTTGAACCCCGTCTTCAGCCCTCAGCAAGGGAAATAAGAGTAGGAGATCATCAATTATTTCTTTTCACAAAGTGTAGCACTGAAAGCAAGGAGGGGTTTTCTACCCCTGCAGTGAATTACTGCAGCTGACATTACAGCTGACATGGGCTCTGACAGACTCCGATAGCATCAGATAACTGACAGGGCCAACCCAATAGTCTTGGGGCTGCTGGCTCTCTCCCTTTAATTCGGCTCCTCCCATCACCAGCTCTTTCCTGTAGTGAGACCCCTCCCCTCACTGTGTCCCTCCCCATTTGGGTATGGTGACTCAATATGACAGGATTAGGGTTGGGTCAGATTAACAAGGAGTCACAGGGAAGCAGATGAATATGGAAGTGAGAACAGATCCTCCTTCCCTGCTAACACTGGCTGGGGATTGTGAGAATGGCAGTCCAACACATCTGAATGGTACCAGGTTGGGTTGGAGAGTAGGACTCAGTCTGGGGAGTCGTGGGTCCAAAGCACCATTCAATTACGAAGTTTCACTGGGTGATGCTGAGCCACTATCTCTTAATCTAACCTTTCCACAGACCTGCTGTGAGGGTAAGAAAGTCAAAGAGTTAAAACAAAACCTATGCACATTGAGAGAAAGGTGTGATATAAGTATGATAAATAAATTTGTCTTACCTTCCTCAAATAGGTGGTCCTGTATGTATAACAGCAGTCTTTGCCAGGGGAGGGGAGAAAGCAGATCTCCAGATTTTGTGGGGCTTCGGGTCCCAAAAACTGCCAGGATGGTCAATGACCAAGGATGCTGAGAGCCTGAAGTATCTGGAGATCTATTTTCTCCCTTCCCTTGCTCTAGGGCATCTTTTCTCCGTATGAGTATCAAGTTGTAAGTTGGAATACCACTTCCTGAACACATCTAACTACTTGATAAGTCAGCCATTTATAACACCCTGCCAGCTGGTGGAAAAAAATGTGTACTTCCACGGATTTCTCATAGGGTCTGAATTATGATAACATTTTCTTTCTCTGCTTGGCATGGCATTCCAAGTGACTGGCTTCCTATACCCATGTTGGTAAGTTACCACTTGGTAAATAGGTGTCTGTAGTCCTCTTCAGGTAATGATCTGCGTAGAATGAGCTTGAAGAGAGTGCTTCTCCCACATCTCTCACGTTTTTGTGTGTTTCCCCCCAGAATGGCCATAAAGCATGGGAAGAAGAAGAATTTTGAGAAACCTGCACAGAACAAAGTTAAAGCTACTAGCAGTGAGATTATTATAATAAATGACAGTGGTGATGATAATGGGCATTCTGATTTACCTGCAGAAGTCATGGTAAAAAAGCAGCATTCAGTAAAAGCAAACGCTTCAGACTGGAAAGGTGCAAAAAAGAAAAAGAAAAAAATCAGGAATGAGGCATGTTCAGACCTTCACATTATAGAAAGTAATGCAGAATCAAAATCAGTTAAAAAACTCAAGAAGATACAAGGGAAACCCAAGAAAAAGGGAGACCAAGGACTTTCTTGTGAACCAAATTGTGAGGTTCATAGTGAAGGGGTGTCGGAAGAACAGCAGGAAGAACAGCAGGGGAGCAGTCTTCTTACCAGGGAGGCACACAAAAGAGATATTCTAAGTGGCCATGGCTATTATAATGACTTTACCACAAAGAAGAAGAAAAAGAGGAAACATAAACCTGATTGCTTCTCAGTGTTACAGGGTGAAGAAAATGAGAATAAATTTAAACAACGGATCTCCCCAGTCTCAGAATCTGTTTCCCAGGAAATGTTCTCCAAGAAAAAATGGACTTCCTTCCAGAATGCTGACTCTGATACTGGCAAGAAAAAGAAAGTTGCCAGCTGTTTAATATCCACATGCAATCGGGAAAGTAGTAATGGAGTTTCAGATAAAAGCATTGTCCCTGGGTACCAATCGCAAGAAAGCCTTGGTTTCAAGGGCAAAACTTTAGATTGTACACAACTTCAAAAGGATACAGCCCACATATCCAAAGAAGAAAACAAAGTGATCAAGAAGAAGAAGAAGGTGAAGAAACAAAAAGTTGCATTCCCTTTTGCTTTAGCCAGTAAGCAGGAAAATCACTCAGGTGCTTCCAGTGAAAATCTTAAAAAAGCCAAATTTAAAAAAAAGCTAATTGCTGGTGTGGAAAAATCAGATCTGATTCTGGACTCTAAGGGAGCCAGCAAAATAAAGAAAAGGAAGAAAGTCCAGGCAGAAGTTGTAAGGAGTCAGCCCGCTCTTTCGCTAGATGGTAACAATGTGTTGACAAATGAGGGAGAGTCTGCAAAGAAGAAAAGGAAAAAGAAAATGAAAAAATCCAAAGGGGCACAAAATAGTATGCGAAAGGAGGAAGATGGCAGCAAGCAGAGCGTCAAGAAGAGGAAGGCTGGGCAGAAAGGAGGCTTCCAAGACTCTTCAGAAGAGCCCAGTTTGAAGAAAGCAAGGATAAAACTAGAAGCAAAGGTACATCCCAAATAGAATATTCTGTTTGCCATTCTGTATTGATCATGGGTTAGATCCAGCCTAAGTTAAGCTTTGATTAGCCCCTCTGAAATCAAAACTCACACTGCTGATTCAAGGGGACTTCAGCATGACTAACATCTCCACATTTTTGGGCTTCTGTTATGAATTTTGGAAATCATGTTTCCTCTTTGAGAGTAACCATCGTTGCAATCTCAGTAGTCTTGCACTGCAGGAAAGTCTGTCAGGTGAAATTGCCTGCACTCATACACAAAGGGAGTTCAATTCCTAGGTTAATAATCCTTGCAAAAAGTGAATTCCCTAAAGCATGGAGCATTGATTTATTCCAGTTTCTGGAGGGGGGTGTGTGAGAGAGAGAGAGACTGTGATTTGCAGTTTGTTTTATAGCATGAACTGCCTTGAAAAGGTAATTGGGAAGGCAGTATAGCAACGTTTTAAGGATTAGATTGTGTCAAAGCACCTAAGTTGATGGCATTCTTCCTGGGTTGGGTTGGAGATGGTGGATTGAGAGATGACCTGCCTTGCTCTCAATATGCTGGTGATTCTGCAAAGAAACAAAGGTGCCCAAATTCCTAACCTCTTTTCTGAGATATCCTTCAGCTGCAAATCACCCTCTTATTTTGGCATCTCTTGTTCATTTCATGCTTGGCTGGCAGCCCAGCAGCTTCAATAGATCTCTCTCCTGGCAACCTTCTTTGTACTAAGATAGAAACTGCCTTACAATTTCTCAGTTTTCCTGTATCTTGATAGCTGGAGAATGGCTTCCATAACTCATACAGTTCCCTTCCCTAGTTCCCCAGAGCTTGAGTCCCAAACTGTGTAATATAAGGGAATGTTTCCTCTTTGGGATTTGCTTTTTGCTTTTTAGTACCATTTAGATCTCTGTTGGCTCTTATCCTTCCTCCTGCCGTTGTGTGTTCACGGCTGGATTCCATTCCTGGCATCTGGCTTTCCACCTCTCTCTGTGTGTGCACGTGGCCCTTCACTTCTAAAGCAGCTCAGTCTGGACAGTTATCTCAACTTCCCCAACCTGGTGCCTTCCGAAGAGGCTGGATTGCAACGTGTGCTTCTCCACCTCGTAGGACAGGCTGATTGCACTACTGGTGGGGAACTGGTTTCGGACAAAGGCCTGCATTCTGCAAAATGCAGCTGCCCGGAGCCTCCCGTGAGTGGTGAGCAGGAGCGGAGCAACCTGCCCCATGCAGCAACTAGGTTTGAAAAGTGCCATTCACCCTCTAATTGCCATGTGGGCGGTGATCTTCTTCATTAGGAAGGGGAGGAGAGAGAATCTGGATGAATGAGCATGAATCTAAAGCATTTCTATCTTATTCCACAGCCAAAAAGGTCCCCAAGAGACTTACAGATAAGTACTAATAGAAGATAATTCCTGCCTGAAGGCTTGCACAGTCTAAAAAGGCATGACAGAGGAACAAGGAATGGGGAGGGGAGGGCCGTGCAGACTTTCCGTGGTGCTGGTGGAGCAGCCCTGCTGTCTAACTGCAGCCTGCCCATGTGATGTGTCCGTAGGTGTGATATGTCGGGCCAGTTTTGCTGAGGTTCTGTGAAGAGGCCAGTCCATGCTGAGGTGGAGAGGCAAGAGCCCATCTGCCTGCCCCACCCCTCCTTCTCCAGCTGCTGTTTCCACAAGATTTGCAGCAGGCTGGCTGGGATCTACCAGGAGATTTTATTTATTGATTGATTGATTTAGAAAATTTCTATGCCGCCCCATTTGCCGAAGCCTCAGGGCGGCTCACAAACATAAATAACTTCGTTAAAATAATATAAATTAACAGTATAAATTAAGACCTTCGTCCATCTAGACCTGGACTCGCAGTAACTTCTCCAGGAAAAGATGTCCGGGTTTAAATATGACTTCCGCACTGGGCCGCTTTTCCTTTTAATTTGACACCCTGGCAACATGCCTTTTGCATTGCCCTGTCATGGCGAAGCCAAAGTAGGTCCCTGCGATACTTATACATGTACTTTTTTTTTTTTACAGGAAGAAGAGGAAATAAAAGTTGTGGCATTTAAGAAAGGAAACTGTGATGAAATAAATATAGATAAGGTACTACCTCCCGCTGCCCCGTCGCTCTTTTGGCGTCTCATTCTTGTGGCATTCGTTGGGCTCGTTTGGATCAGGCTCACTCCACGCATGGGTGGCAAAGCAGGACCGCTTCTGCTGGCCGCAGCAACCTCTAGACACACCGTTTCAAGCATTCATGTGGGGTTTGTGGCTGTATGCCCTGCCTACCTCAGTCCTGTACACAGTAGTTTAATGATGAAGAATAAATGTCTATAGGTACATCCTTGTGGAGAGTTCCAAGATCCAGGCAGCCGTGTTGTTCCACATCAACCAAGGAGTCCTAGTATTCTTACCTCTACAGGGAGCTGGTCTTTTGTAAAACTGTTGGGTCTTGATTGTCCATTCAGGGCCACCCTATCTGGAAATTGCAACAGGGAATAATATAATAATACAATTCATTTCCCTCCCGCCTCCTGTGAGGACGGCAGTTAAGCTCCCGGGAAACAGGACAGGCTGATGGGAGTGACTGATGGTGCCAGTGTCCTTATATGTAACTGGTGCAGCATCTCTTTGAGCTTCAGCTACATTTGAACATGATTTGCTTGTTTGACTGTGGCTGTCGGTACCGGGCAGGAAGCTTTGAGGGCACCGTGGCTGGCGCAGGCCATCAGCTTCCGGCAGAGTGGCAGGCACGAGCAGCAACGGGGGCCAGGAAATCTGGTATGTCAGGCTTTGCCAAGCATGGCCTGGAGCTTCTCCCTGGTTGTCAAAGGCCTCCTGCTGCAGACCCGCCCCCACAACATGAGGGTAAGAAGACTAGGAATGGGCGGCAGAGCAAGTGTGCTCATTTTCCCTCCTTGCGTTCGGGCACGAGCAAGTTCAGGACACCCGAATAGGGCTTGTGTTCGGTGCCAGTGTAAGATGAGAGGCTGCAGTTCTTTCTACAGAAAAGCTGGATGATCCTCCACAAATTGAGAACGGAGTCAAGAGGGTCATTTGTGTGAGGCAGGCAATTGTACCCGAGAAGTTGGCATCAGCCTCCAGTAGCACTGCCGCCCCCCGGACCCCATATCCTTGTTGTGCAGGCATTTTGTATTTCCAGAAGTGATTCCAGGCACTCCCTTCGGTGAGCAAGGCCTGCTCTGCCCCAAATGCTGGAGACGGATGCCTTCCTGCTTCATCCCTGAGATGGGCAGGGAGGTCCTCAGAATTGCAGCTCTGTTTTCCTTTTCTGAGTTCCAGGCCTTTTCGATACACTGCCCTCATTTAGTTGGGCTTGATTGTCCAATTATTGTAATGGCTACAGCACCTATTTTAGAAAAGTATACTGGCACTTTAAGCATTCTGGAGATGTATCCAGGAGTCACTGGGAAGGTTGCCCATCTCTGATGCAAAAGAATGTTGAAACTTGAGTTGCATGCAGAGATTTAGTGAAGGGTTTGGAAAATCAAATAGTTGCTCAAAGGGTCTGGAAAGACGGATGGGCTCAGTGTGCGTTCTGCTGCTCCTCTTTCATACAGACAGATTTAGAATGTCTTTTACCTGCACCGTTCCCTGGGCCAAAAAACCCTCAGCTTCCCAGTCCCAGACTGTTTTGCACGTAAAATCTGCCCTTCTTGGGGAAACACGTAGAAACTCTTAGGTGTGAAAGTAGATTTTTTTAAAATGTGCTTTTTCCTCTGGATTGAAAAGAAGCCTTTCCATAAGAAACCTTTTTATCCTGTCTTGCCCAATCCATTGTTCATAATCCACTTATTCATTTATCCCTCTGTTTTTTTACATGGTGATCAAACTTTAGCTGAGACGGCAGGCCCTCCAAGAAGAGATTGACCGGGAATCAGGCAAAACACAAGTCAGCAAAGAGGAGGACGAATCGGTGAGTGCAGGTCGCACGACGGTCCCATCAGCGAGGTTAGCACGGCCCTGTGCCGTCATCAGCTTGATATGCGAGTCACGTCTGTGACTTGGCTACCCGTCTCGCATCTGACTGGGGACTGGGGGGGTCATACTGAAGAACAAATTAGTCCAGTCCCTAGAGATGCTTGAAAGCAGACTAGTAAACTCCAGCCTCCAGTGGGCTGTAATTCCTGTCATTAATCGAGAAAAGGGGCATTTCTTCTCCTCCTGCTGTCCCCTGGTATCCCCCTAGGGGAATTGGTTCTGATGGCTTTGCTGCAGAAATTGTGTTTTCAATTTTCTGTGGAATATAAATAGCAGTAGCTTTTGGACATAGCTGTCACCAAGACTCCAGTTAGCCCTATCATCTCCCCCCACTTCCTCCTCCATTATTGGAAAAGCGAGCGAGTCACATCAAGATGGAGCATATGAGAGCGCTGGCTGATTCCCCTGGCTTCAGTGGGCCACCCAATTTAGCCCTGCTAGCAGCCACAGGCAATTTCCTCCTCTGAAGAATGTGGGCCTAGAACTCTGACAAATGAGTTGGGATATCCTGCCACTGGAATCAGTAGCACTTCTGGGGACTCCTTTGCTTTTCACAGAGACGGGGACTGGAGTCTGGAGAGACGGGAACTCAGCGTCCCTGCT
Organism: Varanus komodoensis; assembly: GCF_004798865.1. Lineage (NCBI taxonomy): Eukaryota > Metazoa > Chordata > Lepidosauria > Squamata > Varanidae > Varanus > Varanus komodoensis. Next base: position 9,114,385 of record NW_025335684.1, read on the forward strand.
GAGTTGTGTCTAAAGTGCTTCCATATTGAGGTGAACAGGGCAACTTGGTGGGTGCGTGCCGGCAACCCAGACTTGTCAGTGGTCTCAAAGGGTCACTTCACATGTGACGAAGTTCCCATGTGCAATTTGGTGTACCTGGGTCCCAGGACATAGTCTGAAGACCCCGAGTCTGGTAAGAGCCTAGATGGGAATCTTGTTGCTGGTTGAGGATGGCAGAAATTATAGGCAGCACATCTGGAGGGCAACATGTGGATGAAGTCGAGTATAAGTGATATTTTATCTCTGTAATAATTATGCTAGATGTTAAAGAATACATAACCTTTGGCTTTGGCAGTTGATAATCTAGGCCCATCTTAGACTATAACCTTGACATTCTTACTCTAGAACAGAAAAGCAGAAAAAATGCCGGTAAATTCAGGAGCTTGCTATTTATGGGAGTTGATGTGATTTGAAAGAAGGGTGTAAGGCTTTCCTGGTACTTAAGATTATCTGATAAACACACCCACAGCAATGCCAGCTTTCCTGAACCAAGAAAGCAGGAATTTTGAGGAAAGAAATGTTGACAATTTATACAACTCATTTGTAAAGGTTTGTTTTCTTTTTCTTTTCCTTTCCTTTTATAAGAGAGGAAAAGGGCAAGTAATTTCCCACCTATCACACACCCCCTTTCATTCTCAGATGCATCGAGTTCATACATGTCTATATGGCTCCGGAGTTGTTGGGCAACTGATGTTTTGGCAGGGAATCTCAACCCTTTGATGACAGCCTATTAGGATTTATTAGCACTTAGAAGAATAGAGAACAATGAAGGCCAATTAGTAAGCTTCACAAAGAGCAAGTTCAAAATGGCAGGAAAAAAACCAGGCATGCTGTGTAGCTACAGAAAGTTAACCTCACAAATTACAGGGTTTTTTGCAGCTGTAATTATGCCTGCATCTGTGCCCTAGTGCCTCTTTTCTGCCCTGCCCCCTGTCCAGCAGAAGGAACAAGCGATGTGTAAGCTGGTATGCCTTCCATGAGTGAGGAGGTCTCATATGGGAAGACGGCGGGGAGAGTTGAGCGTGGCAGGAGAGGGGAGCAGCGGAGCTCAGTGGCAGAGCATTTGCTGTGCATGCAGAAGGTCCCAGGTTCAATCCGTGACATCTCCAAGTAGGGCTAGGAGGGGAACCTGCCAGTGGCTGCGAGCCACTGCCAGCAATACTGGGCTATGTGGGTCTGATTCCGTATACAGCATTTTCCAGGGTGGGGGGGGGGGTTACCTCTCACAAATGCATGAAGCCCTAGGGTTAGTGGTCCATCCTTGTACCTCCTGTCAAAGAGGCCGCACATGTGTTTCCCTTAATGCTGCCAGAGAATTGTTCTCAATGGTGGGGGGGCAGTGCTTTTAAAAGGGCAAGTTAACCCATGGTTTATTGCTGCACCCCTGGCTTGTCTGGCAGACACTTGAACAAACTGCAGTTTGTTTTGTCAGGATTGAGCAGGAAGTTGAACTTGATGGCTTTATTGGCCCATTCCTGCTATGTGTCCATGATCCCATGGTTCTTGTTTAACATATAGCAATTAATAGTTTAAACAAACCAGAGTTTACAGCCTAACAAGAAACCATGGTTTTTCTTGCTGGGTTGTTCATGATTAACAATACATAGGTTGCTAGAGCTGCTGTGCTCACAATCTGGAATTCAGTAACCCAAACCATTAGTTAACATTACGTATAAACCAGGTCAGTCTGTAATTTATAAGGATTTCCCCCATTCGGTCCAGGGGAATCCATTCAGGTAGCTGCCTCCTTCTGGAAAGGACCTTGGAGATCATCAGAACAAACAAGGAAGCCTGTTCATTCAAGGAATAAACAAGGACGCCTGAATGAGAAGTTGTGTAGCAATAATGGTTGGAGCGTGGGAGGTCTTCATGGGTTTGGTTTTGTTGGTCATTAACCAGCCATGCTTCATCTGCAGCAATGGTTTCAGCCAAAACAAGCTAGTTTTCAACAGACCACACCATGTTTTAGCGTAATGTTTTAGCATTATTTGCAAACCTGGTCTGTGGATCATACATTTCAGTTCAATGGATAATTGGCTCCACTATCTTCACCAATGTTTTGCACCTAGCTCCTCCCTTCTTCCCACCAGCTAGTGATTTCCTCCTGGTTCTTTTTAAATAAACAAACAAGCCAGATCCTGGGAGCCTGAAGTTTACCACCAATATACTAACCCTTCTTGACTTGCCTTTCAGAATTTTGGCCAGTGGAGTACAGCAGAGTTTGAAAGTTCGGAGCAAAAAACTAAGTTCCTAAGACTGCTGGGTGGATTTAAAAAAGGTTCTTCAACAACTCAAGAGTCTGTGGCCCCAAAGCTGAACATGGCTCTGGACAAAAGCCGAGAGCAAAATCTGCAGCGGAATCTACTGGCAGCGTTTGAGAAGGCAGTAGATTTGAAGCACCACAGAGGCATCGGCCTTGGATTTCAGCCTGCTCCTCAGAAGCATGTGCACATAGATAAATATGCTTCAAAATCTATCAAATTTGAGGTGTAAAATTTGAGGTGGAAAGCAAAAAAGGCTTCGGCAAGGGGCGGCATAGAAATGTTCTAATAATAATAATAAAAAACGGGGGGAACTTGAAATGGCTTTGGGTTTACTTAGCAGCATTTTGCACTAGGCAGCGGAAAGGCTGACTTGTGTGTCATTGCAGCTTCACTCTTGCGTTGTTTTGTGGACAGGTGAGAAACAGCCCTCCAAAGACTTAGGTTCATTACCTTATGGCAGCTAATGAATGTGGCCGTGTGTCCAGCTGGTTGTTGGGGGGCGGGGGCAGGTGGGTGGATGCCAGAGAGCCAATGGTCAAACAAACACACCCATCAGCTGACCCAGAGTTCCAAGAGAGTCTCCACTGAGGCATCTTTAATAAAAGTATGTGATGTATACATACTTTGCACATTATGGGCAATTCAGACTGGACTGGGTATTTGGCCCACTGCCAGAATTCAGGGTTTTCCATTTACAACTGGTGATTCCATTTTTATAAAACGTTTCCGTTTTGCTCACAAGAATGTAATTATGGCGGATAGGCCGAAGTAACTTAAGATGTTACTATTCCCCTTGCTACGGCAGTGATGGTCTAAACCAGGGGTCTCAAACTTGTGGCCCGCGGGCCAATTGCCAGGACGGACGGGGCACAGGGGAGGGGCCCTGCGGCCTTCAAAGTGCCGGCAGCGCCCAGGCCGGCCGCGGGATGAGCGGCCCACCACCACCGCGGTGGTGGAATACTTGATGTGGCCCAGACTCTCCTTCCAGCGGCCCCCAGGTCAGTTGAGTTTGAGACCCCTGGTCTAAACAAAGAGCTGTTCAATCGCGGTCTGAAAAGGAGGCCCTGAGGTTCTTGAAAAGCTGGCACAACTCTCTTTCAAAGTTAGAAACTGCTCGTCTCCAATAAATTAAAAGTGAGATTCCCTGGGTGGAGCTGTGCTGCCGCTCTTTTCCCTGCCTTTCAGTCAGAACAACAAAGGGATAGATAATGACAGGTTTTGGGCTCTGCTTCATTCCAAGGCACTCTTCCAAAAGTTGTTGAGTTTAGTTAGATGGGACGAACCATGCAATGACCTCACTTCCATTCCAGTAGCACATTTTTCTGAAGTCTTCACTTCACTGTGTTAGAGTTTCAAACAGGGATGCTTAAAAACCCCTCCTTTCTGAAACATAGCAGCGACGGGTTCAGTGATCAACACTGGGTTGTATGTGAAATAGGAAAAACAAGCAAACAAACCTCATTTTCTTCTTTCAGTGTGAACATGGTGTGTAGCTGTCATAACTGTACTAGTAAATACTGTATTTGAAGCCTCTGTTTTGTGTTTGCTAGCATTCAGATTGGTTTGGATTAGCTGATCTCTCTCCCAGATCACGTCTTGACTTACTAGTGGCTACAGGCTTTTATGCCCTGCTTGGGGGTTTCTGAGAGGAATCTGGTTGTTATTGCATCATGTACCCTGTGCTGCTTTGGCCAACTTGATGCAAAGATGGTCACTGAAACAGAGAGGGCTGATTTACCTTCAGCCCAAAAGAAGCTGTGCTTTTCTGTGCCCTCTCCTTCCTTGATGACTGACATTGTTAGGGCAAAATCCAAGCAGACTTGTTTGGAAAAGGGGCCTCAGTAAATGTAATTTTTGTGTATGTGTGTATACTATATCCATGGAAATGAATAATCCATGAGCAGTTCTACTTTTTTAAAGAAAATTGTCCAGTGTTTTGGAGCTGTTCCTAATGCGAGGCATCCTTTTTTCCCCTCTGCGCTGGCCCGGCTTCTCCTTTTCTCATAATTAGCTTTTGTCCCCGAATCCATGACACAACTGTTCCTACATACCTCCTGACATAACTGCCATTCCAGCTGTGGATAAACAGTGTTTACTCCAGTTTTTTTCTTTGCTCTCCTCATGCACATGGCTCCTTCTGCTTGTTTGTCCAAGAACATTACTGCCAAAGGAACAAGCAAATATTCTAAAATGACAGATCTGTGTTTGCCACCATGAGAAAGTGTAATGTTTATTATTGGCCAAGAACGGTCCTCGTGCCACTGCAGAGAACTGGTTCACAGTGGCTGCTTTAGTATTGTGAAATCCTCTTGCCGTACAAACCCACTAAATTCCATTTAAATACGTACTCCTCTCCTAGCTGGTCTGGTGTTCAAGGGCCATATTTAAGGCTATTCCATTCTTATTTTATTCTTCCAATAATTTAATAGCACAAAGCCTCTATGCTTCCCTTTCGAGCTCTCCATAACATTACCCCCACCCCACCTCTTCCCATGGGTTTCTCACTGTGACCATTCCTCCTCCATTTCCACCCTCAGCCTCCCAGGGGCCTTTTGCTTTTTAATACAAACTCATGCAGCTCTCAATTTCTGTTTCTGTAAAATAACCTCTGTCCCTCAGTAGGAACATCTTTTCCCTTCAGGTCCAGACTCAAAACCAAACTTCCCTGCAATTGTTTTACTTTACCCCCTTAGCCCTCCTGCTGAACATTAACCCCTTTTAAAATACACATAATTGTGCTTGTCCACATACATCTTTCCCTCAGTTTTCTGTATCTGTCTTGAATGGTGAGGCTCTCTATGGCCACTGCCTGTCTGGCTTCGCCTCTGGAAAGGCATCATGCACACTAATGGTGCTAAATTGGGACCTCCTGTGTTTTAAAATGTTATTCACCTTATCTCAGAGCGTTGCGTTATCTTGTAATTTAAAGGGAGGAAAAACTCAAGTCACTCACAGGGGCTCCTAATCAAAAGGCAAATGGAGGCTTGGTTATGCGGCATAATAATAAGTGAGCCTAATGATTATAAAAGAGCCAGCTAAGCACTGCATGGAAAGATCAGTAATGGGAATGAATACAAATGCGTCCTACCCCTGATTAGATTTTTTTAATACACTGAAAGCTTACTTACAAAGGCTCCCTGAACGTATTTGCCTTCAACTGTGTCTCAGAGGCCTACCACAAGCACCCACGCTTCTTTCAATGTATATTATGCTTTTAAATCAATAGACAAATATGCCTGGAGAAGTATATTCATGCTGAATGCAAAAGAATTCCAGGAGCTACCTGTTATCAGGCCTCCCAGGTTACCTTCTTTTCTCTACAGCCCTCTCAGATTTGGGTATATTTACAAAAATCATTTACAGTCTGAAATTGAAATGCTGTTTTGCTGACCCTGGTGTAAGCATTTAACTCCCCTTTTAATGGTGAACGCCTATGCAGTGAGAAACAAAATCTCATTTCAAAAATGACTTGCATTGTCGGGACAGTTTCTCGCCTGCCTCTGACCTGACTGGATAAATCTGTTGTGCGCCAAGGGACACTTCAAAATGAAAAGATATTGAACACCAATAATAGTTTGCAATGGAACATGTGTTTTATAGGCCTTGGAGAACTGCCTTCCAGCAGGCTAACATTCATCAGGTCCTTGACTGCAGAGGAAGTCGTAGTGCCAGCTCTGAAAAATGGCTCAGCTCAGGGTATTTGCTTTGCTTCTTGATGTATTCCAAGGTTTTGACCTAGAAAGGGAAAGGAAAATAAGAGCACCTTGGAAATCAGTCCTCTCCACAAGAAAAGCGAAGGGAAAAAAATTATCTCTATAGCTGTTCAGGAGAATCAACCCAAATGTGCCGGAATATATTTCCCATGCAGGGCAGAGCAGCAGAGACTACAATTTTCTCCTCAAGGCACTACAGCCATGAATATTTCAGCTTTTGTCTGGAAAAGCTTTGTGTCATTTTGGCTTGATGGCTGGGAAGACTCGCATGCAAGTCTCCAGGCAGCCACTGTTTAAACTGCCCTTTCCCCGCCCAGAGGCATTGTACTGCACCTCCCATCATCCCCAGCCAGCATCCCCAGCAGGAAGTGCTGAGTTGCAGTCCAGCCAGCTGGAGTACAAGGTGGGAGACGTATGCAACAAAGAAAGAAGGGGCTCCGGAAGATGTCCAGCGATCAGGGCTTTGGTGCCCTACCTAGGTCTGTGGATTCAGGCAATAGTTATGTGCAGATGAATTATACTTCTTAGCCTAAAGCTTGATGCGTGCAGGCTGCAATCTCATACCCACTTGTGTGGAATTAAGTCCTCCTGAGCTCAGTAAGACTTACTTCTGAGTAGTCATGTATAGGACTGTACTATCCAGATTAAAAGGTGGTTCTGCTACACAAAGTTTTCCATAGTTAAAAATGAAAAACAGCCAGCCCTATAACAAATACTCAGAATTTGCCACTCAGGTTAAACACTCTTCCACCAGCACCACTCCAAGACCTGTCCATCCTTTTCTTACCATGGTTTTTGTGTCAGCAAAGCCATGCTTTTGAGCGAGGTTCCACAAGTTAACCGCAAGCTGGTTGAGCTTGTTGTTCCGCAGATCTCCATGGGCCAAGATGCTACTGAAGAAGTAGAGGGCCAGTTGGCTCTGTCGTTTTAAAGTCTACAATTTAAACAAAAAACGAAAATAGCAAGGAACGAATTTCTGCAGTCATGCTGCTTTGAAGACCATACGTATTATGAGTGGGGAAACAGAATCCACTAGTTAAAAGCGTTTCATAGCCGTTTGGCCCCATTTTCCGTCTCTGTAGCTATTTATTTTATTTCTGCCAAATGGGGATAAGCAGTGGCATCTGATGAAGTGAAATACAGCTCATGGATGCTCATGCTGCAATAAAATCAGTTAAAACTAGCAAAACAAAGGTCAGATCATTCTTCAAGAAGTAGACCATGAAAGGGGATTTTGAAAGCCTTTCTATTATAGGCTTGTGAAGATAAACCTCCCCACACACACACAAATACGCATTTGTCATTCAGTAGACAAAGCATCTTGTTTCTATTGTCAGTCTATTTGATACCTATTCAGCAGTACCATTTATTTATATTCAAACATATATTTAAGATAGGAGTTCTGATTTTTTGTGAAGTGGCTTTTTGACATTTCTACGTTGTATTTGCTAAATGCACATAAAAGATGAAAAGGCAGAGTTTGGAGAATGCAGCCTTTTAAACAGCACATTGCGCTACGCACTGAGGCAGCCGCTGGAGCAGTGCAGCACACCTTTTGCAGTGCCACCTTGTTACCTTTATTGGGAAGGATGCCAGACAGGAGGATACAGAACCATCGCCTGGTGGAGCGGGCAGTACCGAGCTAGCTAAACCAGTGATCGCGACTTCCTACGTTCCTCTATGATCACACTGGGCCTGCTTTAAAAGAGCCCCACAGATCAAGGACCCTTTTGGTCTAGATGCCAAGCTTCAGAGGGGTGCCCTGGTGGTGTCAGCACAGCCCCTGCGCAGGAGACAGAACTCTCTTTTATGCACCCCTTTGGTCTGGGTGGGCTGACTACAGCAAAGAGCAAGCAGCCCTTAATCTGCAGTCAGAGCCACCGGCCCAAGTAATCAAATCAGCTGAGGAGTCGTCGGAAGACGCTGAGCCGTCGTGGCCAACCTGCCACATCAATTAATGCATTTCATGCTTCACTGGAGCCTTCTCTGGATGCAGCCAACCTTAACCTTGGCCCTGTGAGGTTTACCACTGAAGCAAGCGGGCAAAAGAGATCAGATTTCACCTAAATGCTGCTGCCTGGACTCCTTGCAAGTGCACGCACACAGGCAACACGGAAAGAGCTCTTGCTAAATGTGTGGAAAGCTGCTACCCAGAAGAAATGGCTGAGTTTGGATATTATGCGGCTGCCTCCTAGCAACATTTTGATATCCCCCTGATATGGATGGAAGAGGTCCTGGTGACCTCTAGGACATGCACAGGGTTAAAACACTGCCACTTCCTGGAATCAAAGCAGTTTTATTTTATTTTATTTATTTTTTTGTCCTGCCTGCACATTTTTACATCAAATGAGCACGTCAAGTCACCTTTGCTAAACTGGAAAGGCAGCGGCCTGCAGCCAGATGGGTGGACACATGTGGAAGTGGAGCTGGGAGTTGGACTTGATGGCCTTATCGGTCCCTTCCAACGCTTATTCTTATCTTTTCCATCCTATTCTATTTCTGTGTCAAATAAGCTGATTTTAGATTGGCCCTCCAGCTTTAAAAACATTCAAGATAGAGTGCAGAACTCTCCAAATCGAAACCTAAGAACTAAAAAAAAATCATCTTAAAACTTTAAAAAAATGCCAAATAAAATTAGGTAAGGGACACTATTTGTTACAGGCAGGACAAGAAGAAGGTTTTTTCCCACCTCATCCTTTCCGAGGTTCTTGAGATGGTCCAGGATTTGTGCTATCACCGTTTCACACAGCTTGCTGGTTTCTGCCAAGAATTTGGTATCTCCACCATACAAGGTATCATTGGATTCAACTGAGAAAACAAAAGGTTTCAGATTGAATATGAGAAAGTGGGTGGGTAAGAATGTTTGCGTGACTTAGAAGTCCGGATATTTGTAAACGATCATCTCAGGAAAAAAATACCCTATCATAAGGTATTTAAGTAGCTCATGTGCAGGGCCTTCTTAATGCATGGGCCTGATGGGCACTTGTCCTGGGCCCCATACTAATCTGTGTATGTTAACCCTTGGAAATTGGAAAACTTCCAAAATTAACAGTAGTTGTAGTTGTCATAGGGGCCCCATAACGCTGTTAAGACGGCCCTGCTCATATGTGAGACAAAACTCAGGAAAAAGCCAGAGAGCCAGTGTGGTGTAGTGGTTAAGAGCATGGGACTGGGACTCGGAGGATCTGGGTTCTAGTCCCCGCTCAGCCATGGAGCCAACTGGGTGACTTTGGGCCAGCCACAGACTTTCAGCCCAACCTACCTCACAGGGTTGTTGTGGGGATATGATGGAGGAGGAGAATGATGTAACCTGCCTTGAGTCCTTTGTAGGAAAAAGGCAGGATATAAATCGAAAAATAAATTTAATTTTTTTTTTAAATGGTGCGATGTTATGGATAGAGCATTAGCTATGGATTAGGCAATGGGTGCGGCACAGAAATGTTATAAATAAATAAATGTCTTTTAGGATTGGTGGGGTAGAGCAATCAATTTGATCAGGCTGGGCACCACTAAGCCCACATTCCCAGCTCAGGGAAATCCCTGCCACAGCATGGAATCTGGTGGCAGTGAAAAGCAAAAATGCCACTTTGTAGTTTCAGAATGCGAAGAGTCAGATTTAGCTTAGCCTGGAGCTAAATTTGCCTGCTTCAGCAATGCAGAGCATTCAAAGAGCCAACCTGAGCTGGAAATTAACCTTTTTAGTGCTACGGAGCACTGCAGAGTGGTTTGCGGCCGAATTTCAGTGGCAACTCATTAATTTCTCCCAATTTCTGGAGGGGAGGCTGCATTATCGAGTGCCCTACAAATTGCAACCTACGGGGCCTGTCAAAGTTGCCCATCCTGTAGGAGACCATGAATGCCTGGGGACCTTAAAAATGCAAACCCGGGGATCAAATCACTTCTCTTCTTTGCATGTCACAACGGACTTGCTCTCCAGGCCAGCTTCACTGACACGCAGGGCGGGGGCCGGGGGGGCATGCAAAATAAATTATTGAACTGTCATAGGGTTGCACTGTTTCTGGCTAACCCAAACAGACTGCAGCCACAATCTCACTTTAAAAATTGTCAGGCATCCAAGAACCGATCACCTTAATAATTCAAAGGCCATAATGCTGGTTACATTGGCTGACTGCAAGGCGATGGTTTTCCCAGTTGCAATGCACGACTGTGAAAGCCGGACCATAAGGAAGGCTGAGCGCCGAAGGATTGAGGCCTTTGAATTGTGGTGCTGGCAGAGACTCCCTTGGACCGCAAGGCGATCAAACCGGTCAGTGCTAGAGGAGATCAACCCTGACTGCTCTTTAGAAGGCCAGATACTGCAGATGGAACTCAAATACTTTGGCCACCTAATGAGAAGGAAGGACTCCCTGGAGAAGACCCTGATGCTGGGAACAATAGATGGCAAAAGAAGAAGCGGACGGCAGAGAATGAGATGGATAGATGAGTCACTGAAGCAGTCGGCGTGAGCTTGGGTGGACTCCGGGGATGGTGGGGGACAGGAGGGCCTGGAGGAGTGTTGTCCATGGGGTCGCGATGGGTTGGACTCGACTTCGTGACTCACAACAACAATGCTCCCAGTCCCAATTCAAGGTGCTGGTTTTGACCTATCAAGCCCTACACAACTGGGGACCACAGTACCTGATGGCGCAGCTCTTCTAACCCCAACCCACCTGGACACTACCATCAACCTCTCTGCCTTCCTCTGAGGATCAACCCGCAAGAGGCTTGGAAGGTAGCGACCAGGGGGAGGGCCTTTTCTGCGGTGACCCCTCCATCTTTGGAACAGCCTCTCAGTTGCGCCACATTTACCATCTTTTCGGTGTGAGGATAAGGCAGTGCTCTCTGCAGAGGCCCTTAAAGACTTCCCTGGTCATTCAGAGGCCTGGCATGATTATCCAGGTACCTTTCTTTTATTCTTGCTCAGGTCTTTTTATTGTCTTTTAATGTTTTTAATGCTATTTTAAATTACTGTTTAATTCTTGTTGATGTTTTTATCTATTGCATCGTATCGTTTTTATACTTTTTGTAAACTGCCTAAAGAGATTTGGCTACGGGCAGTATAGAAATGAAATGAAATAAACAAATAAAACTAAATAGATTGCAACCATGTTTCTGACTTATACAAAGAGAAAGCGCTCAGCACTCTAATTCCGCTAGTCACTGAGTGCGAACAGCTGACTACATCGTGGTACAAGAGACGAGTCTCCAGCGGGTGGGAGAGCTGGAGCTTAGTGGCCCAAATGCCCCCTATGGAAAAGGTCACAAGTTCAAATTTCAGGATGCCCAGCCCTGAAGACCTCATAAAGTTAGAAAAGACTCCTGCCAGAGACCCTGGAGCCCTCTAAGGTGGAACAGCCCAGTGTTTCCCAACCATGGTGGCTTGGGATGATGGGAGTTGTAATCCAAACACTGCAGCCATATTGGATGGCATGGTGTTGACTGGACCAATCACAGATATGAGTCCTAAACCAGCCTTCCCAGTGCCTGCCAGATGTTTTGTACTTCAACCCCCATCAGCCCCAGCCAGCATGGCCAATCACCAGGCTTGCTGGCAGTTCAGTCCAAAATGTGGGTTCAAGCCCTGCAAAGGTTCATCTTGCAGATCTCACCTTAACGATGTGGAAATATGTGACCCAGTGAGTATTTCCACTACCACAACTTTTCCTCTCTCGCTGCAACAGTCCATCCAGGCCCAGCGGGGGGGGGGGGGGGGGCCACGTGTGTGCAGGTGCTTCCTACGCTAGTACATTTGCTGCTGAAAATAAACGGGGTTTTCCAGAACGATCAGTGTGCACATTAGTGCAGAGCGACCCTGAAAATAAAGGGTGAAACCAGGGGGCAGATGGACTTGAAAACAAACGAAAAAGGAGGTGTTTTTAACCGTGAAGCATGGAGGACAGAACTAGCCCTCTCCCGGAAATAAGCCCGTCTCCAAGGTAAGCTACAGACAACCTCAGCCTTTGGACACACAGTGATCTGCAAGGCTGGATGGCCTTCGTCTGTTCTCCTTTGGCAGATGTTATACAGTGTTTGCAAGAAAATTGCAAAGGACAAGCTCAAGTGGTTTTGCCAGTTAAAACCAAAAAGAGAGTGGGGGGAGGGAATTCTGTACGTGTAAAATGCAGATGCCCTCAGCAGATGGTACAAAAGTTCTAAGAAAACACCTCTGAAGATTCTGTTTCTACTGGGAAATGCACTAATGAGCCAAGTTCATCTCATTATTCTGATTAAAGGCACACTCCTATGCAAGTTCAGACACAAAAAAGGCCGAGAAATATGCCCCAGTCAACTGCTTACTGTCTAACTTGCATATGATTGAGCCCCAAAAGCACAAAATCTTCCTCTGGGAATATGAAAAAGGTGTTCCTTTTTAAAGAATTACTCATTTTAGCCTATTGAGGTCAAGTTTAGAACATTCATCACAGCTGAATTCCAACGGTTTATTTTCAATGAATGTAACATTTTTAACACCACCAATTTTTTTTTTTTAAATTACTTATGCAAGTCTTGAAAAATGCTGCAAGAACTGGTCTCAAGAAAGTATCTGTGACAAAAGTTTAAAATACACATATCCCACTTTTCTACAATCCAGTGTGACACTCCTGCTCACATAAATAAAGTCATGGTAGCATAATGACCTCTGACAAACACCAGGAACACTTGCAAGATCAGTCGGCTTCCCTGGGAACCTGCCATGCCAGCAAGCACCGTGGCGTTGCGCTGGGGGCCCTTTATGCCAATGCAATCCAATTTAATTTAGCAGGAGAGTTTCACTGGATGCTGCCCTAAGTCACTGAAGGTGAAATCCTGGACAAGTTTAGAAAGACAGAAAAAATAAATCTAAAGCTCCCAGCATGCTGGCTGGGCCCTTCTGGGCGTTCTTGTCCTTTTTTCTGTCTAAACTCTCTCTAGCGGGTGCCTTGCACATGGTTTGGACTGCTCCTCTCACCAGACCCGACTGCTGGCTGTGGCTAATGAGTGTTCTAATGCAAAGCAACCGGGACAGGCTGAAAAACACATCAAAACAGTAGCATATTGAAAGCAAAACTTGAAAAATCAAGCAGTATTTTTGAATAGAGAATGAAATCGCCTCCACATGGATCCCACATTGCTGGTGTTTCAGTGCCAGACAGACCTATCCAGGAAAAGTATTCCAGAGCTGTGACAAAAGCACAATCAAAGAAGGAACTCTTGTTCTCTTTGTTTCTAGATCTTTTGTGCTAGCATCGAAGCTCACTCACTCACCTTTGTCCACATGGTAAATGAACGTCTCCTGACTCATCGCCGAGAGAAGATGCACCACGTTCGTGTAGATCCGGATTTTGTCATCGTTGTTATCTTCCCAAGTGTAGTCCTGGATGACGTTTAGCAGCCCTCGCACCAGGAACAACACGCCCTGCTCAGGATGGTCCTAGGGAACAAAACCAGGCTAGTGGCCATGGTCAGGACAGGTGGATTCCGCTGCTCCCCAGGAAACACGGAGGCATAAAGGAGGCATCATGACACGAAAGCCTTGCCTTGGCTCAGCCCCGTGTAGCCAAGCCAGCACTATAAACATTAAGTCACAGGGAAAGGAAGGCAAAGGAGCGGCTGGAAAGGTTTAGAATCTTTCACATTTCTAACTGCTCTCAGTCAGATTCACAGCAGGCTGCTTATTTCTGGTTTGTTTTTGAAATGTACACAGATTTGTTTTTGTAGAAGAATATGGGGTCATGTGGATTCCCAGCTACCTTCTAAAATTATATAGTCCCGACACATGTTTACTACCTCATCTACTGCTTGGGAGTTCTAGGCTTTGGAGGAAATGTAGCCGGGTGGCATGTTAATGAAACTCTCTGTCCAAACCCTTTCAGATTTCCAGGGCTTTTTAATTTGTCTTGGCGCCGGCCTATTTATTTAACACCCCTCCCCCAAGTGGATTTACACTGCTTTTGCTGCAGTTCTTGTTATACTTTTCAGTTTTAAGTACTTCTATAGGTTGGTTCTGTATTGTCCAGCCATGTCAGTTGCCTTGATAATTCAGTGAGGAGCATAACTGAGTAGCAAAATGCAACACCATTTCAGCAGGTGTAGATGAGTGGGCCAGGTTAACGACTTACCGGAATAATCAACAAGGTAGAAAAGAAATTGCAGAGGAATTCTAGGAGGAACGCTTCAGAGGGCCGCATCTTCCCTTCTATGTTGATTGTCTTCGGGACCTCAGGAACAAGGCTTATCGCTGCCTTGAAAAAGGCATCCCCTGTAAAGAGAGCAGAGCCCCTGGACGATTAGCACATGGAACCTTGGATTCATCAACATGCCTGCAATGTTAAATAGACCTTCAACCAGAGAGTAGAAAGCCTGCAGCACACTTGCTGCCTTGGCTCAGCTCCCTGCCCTGCAACTGCTAGAAAATTCAAACAGTGGTTCATGCCACAAAATGTTGCCTTATTTTGCTGTCCTCTTCAGCCAGTGCAAGATACTACAAGCCGTAAGAAGTTCATGCAAGGAGTCTCCTCCCTGTATCTAATTTCCCGTATTTTCTTTTCCTACTTCTTCTTACATGGCAGTTTCGCCAACAAAACTGTCCACTTTGTCCACATTATGGGGCAGCTGGCATCTTCTTAGCTCACATAAATAGTCCTACAACCCTAGCAACCCCCCTCTTGGACCTCTTGACATGGTGAGGGGGCTTGAGAATGTCAGAGAAGCCAGAGAATTACCTAGAGTCTGAGAAGCTATGGATGGTTCTGAAAGAAGTGGGTGCGTTTCAACACTTGTTCGTCCATAACAAGAATCGACTGTTAGGACAGCAGACAGAGAAACAGAATGGTTTCCAATAGGCAAAGGCATCAGAGGGAGCATATTGTATCTTGCTGTCTGCTCAATCTGTATGCAGGGTATATAAAGAAATCTAGATGAGGATCAGAGGAAGGAGGAGTGAAAATGGATGGAAGGTACATGAATCCGGATGGGAAACTTGAGTCCTTGATTGAGCATGTGGTTGGACCTGATGGCCTGCTAGACCCCTTCCAACTGTATGATTCCATGAATAACTTAAGATGTGATGCCATATTACTGGCAGAAAGCAGCAATGATTTGAAGAGACTTCTGATGAAAGTGGAAGAAGAAAGTGCCAAAGCAGGACTGCAGCTGAACAATAAGAAGACAAAAATCTTGACTACAGAAGACTTAGAGGGCTTTACTGGCAATAATTCCAAGAGGAGATCAACCCTGACTGCTTTTTAGAAGGCCAGATCCTGAAGATGAAACTCAAATAATTTGGCCACCTGATGAGAAGGAAGGACTCCCTGGAGAAGACCCTGATGCTGGGAACAATTGACCGCAAAAGAAGAAGGGGGTGGAAGAGGATGAGGTGGCTGGATGGAGTCATGGAAGCAGCTGGCGTGAGCTTAGGTGGACTCCGGGGGATGGTGGAGGACAGGAAGGCCTGGAGGAGTGTTGTCCATGGGGTCACGATGGGTCGGACACGACTTCGCGACGAACAACACCAACAACAACGTCAATAATGAAGAAACTGAAAGATTTTGAATACCTTGGCTCAGTCATTAATTCACAGGGAGATTGTGGCCAAGAAATTAGAAAAAAGATGGAGACTTAGAAGCCCTGCAATCAAAACCAATGAAAGTGAAGCTGTTGTGCTTTGGGCACATCATGAGGAGGCCAGTCTCACTGAGGAAGACAATGCTAGGGAAAGTGGAAGGAAGACGAGGAAGATCAAAGATGAGACGGATCAATTCTATAAAGGAAGCGATTTACAAGAACTGGATGGGACTGAGTAGGGTAGCCAAAAGTTTGAGGCAATTTGATGGCATGTCACGCAGTCATACTGACACGTTCTTCAAGGACATTGCCATAAAGAGCTTAGTTGAAAACGTTCCCAAATTTCAGTCTCCTGCCTTTTTCCTATAAATCAAAATATCCCCGAGGCCCAAAGCCCCCCCCCCCCCACACACACACACCGAATCTCCCTAAGAATATTTCTATGGAGTATTTTTACCCCAAACAAAAGAAAAAGTTCAATACAGATCATCTTAGTCTCTTTTTAAAGCTAAGGTGTTGAGCTAAAACTCCCAACAAACAATTAAAATCCATCAGAGAGGTTCTTCTACGTTGTTGTTGCTTTTAACTTTGAAGGCCAAACTCTTATTATGCAGAGAAAAGTCAATAGGCCAATCATTGTTATGCAGATTTTATTATTATGCATAGCATCAGCAAGGATAAAGCCTTAAATAACTGGGACTTGCTGAGAGCTGAAAGCTATTCTTACACTGATTGGTTTTTTTTGTGGGGAGGGGGGAGAATTCAGCCAGAACAAAGGCCTTGTAGCACTTTGCTTGACTTGACTTTTATCTGGGGTCAAAAATGTTCCCAAATACAACAAAGGCTAGATTTTTGATGATGCGGGGTAAAAATAGATAGACAATGCAGAAAAGTGGAGCACTGAACCCAACTCCAAATGTCCCTGATGTGAGATAAACTACTTTTGATTTTAAATATGACATGGTTGAACCAGGAGAACACTTTTGAGCCAGGTGGTAAAACACTACAAAATAAACCTAACAGACATACTGATAGTTCCAGTATAATTTTAATTTACAGGTACACGCTCAGGAGAATCAAATGTAAAGATACAGGAGGATCAAGACAGGAGGGTGGAAAAGTAGCCGTCAAATTCATTAAACTGTCATGACCACCAAGCGTTTGATTTGTACTTGCTGCCTCTTTGATGTGGCAAGTAAGAATTGTTTTCATATGCATGAAAAGGAATGGTGGGGCAATCTTGCTCTGTCCAGCACCACTGAGTTCCCGGAACTGGAGCTGGTTGAGAGGAAAGTCACTGGGCTGCTGGCTTGAATCAGCCCTGGAAGACCAAGCCACTCGAGTTTCAAAAGAGCTTCGCTGGCTGCTGTTGGGAAAATTTGGATAAATCCTGTCTTCCTTCCCAAAACCAAGCTGTCACTGTTTAAAATGGCATTCCCCACTCCTTTCTCTTACCTTTAGCTGTGAGCTACAGTAGACAGGCCATTTAGTCCAAATATACATTGTAAAAAGTCATTGTTGGAATTCAGTTTACAAGGAAGTATCTTTTGATAGCCCAGAGGCTCCATGTGCCCTAGCCAATTCAGAATGTCTAGAGTAGATAAGAGTCTTGAGTTCATGCATAGTTTCAGTAGCTTGAATTTACATGTCTAAGCAGACGTGGAGATGGGTCCAAGCTACTAAAGTGTCAATACAGGCAATTAGAAATATTGTAATCTCATTGTTACTGTGTGATTGACTGACATTTCTTTATCTGTTCTGTATGTGATGACCTCAGAATCTTATTGTAATCTCTGCATTCTGTCATCAATTGCCCTGTACCTGTGTACCTATAAATGCCCTGAAATGGTGTTGAAGCTTGGTAGCAGAGTTCACCTCTGCCTGCCCGGTAATGCATGCATTATCGTGAGTACCGCGGGAACCCTGGGGTAATACAATAAAGCCTCAGATGGTCTGGACGCTTGGTCTTTCCCATGAACCCGAGTTTTATTCCCTCTTCTCAAATTGAGATTCTGGGATTCTGACACTGCTCATTCATTTTTAAGCCCAGCTCAAAAGTGCTGGCACTTACTTACATTTCAAGCTCTGTAAAGCTTAGGACCTGGACAGTTGCAGGACTCCCTCGGTCCACAGAAGCCTGCCTGTGCATTAAGGTTGCCAATCAGAGGCCCTGCTCTGGGTGTGCCCTGGCTTTTGAGGTTAATGTAGTGGTGACCAGGGACCGGGCATGCTCCTTGTGCCCTAACTCTATCCCTGGGTTTTTTCTTGCAAGGTTCAGACCCAGAACTCTGCCTTGAGTCTCTCACAACAAGGCAAGTGTCAACCATTCCAGAGGAAAAACTGGGTTCAAACTATAACTACAGGAGGACCACTTCTTTCATTCTGTTTAAAGCATCTTCCTACATGCAGAAAATCAAGGGGGATTTTTTCCTCCTTTTGGCTGTTAAAAAATATATCCACTTCTGGAGCTGGCTTTCCAGAACATAAGTACCAAAGGCAACTGAGAGAGCAAAATGCATGGATTGCAATCACATCTGGCACTCTGGTGTTCTATGACGCACATGCTTTATGACTATGTATGATCATAGCATATGAGAAATTAAATTCTATCGCCAGGAAAAAATAATCTGCATACTATAAGTAAAATTCCATGTATAAGAATAATTCTGGCTTCTAAAAAAGCTCAAAACCACATGGGGTACATCTCGTCATCTTTTCTTAATATAGCATTCATCCATTCATCTACTCTGAATTTCTATCCCACCCTCTTTGAAAGAACGCAACTTGAGGAACAATACTTTCAAAAAACAGCCAGCAACAGCTGAGTGAATAACCGGCATTAAAAATCCAGGACTTATGTCATGAATTAAGTAAAGCAAGATGATCAGCATTTAGAAGATTAAATAGGCAGACTTGTGAATACAAAATCACACCTCTTCAGGGAAGAGAACGGCACCTAGGAAATATTTTTATTTTTATAAAATGTCTGACATTGGTAGGACATACGGGGGGGCGGGGGAATCAAACATGAAATGTGAAGTCAAGGAAGGGTATAGCTTGGCAACATTAAATGCAAGCAACCTACATCTAGTGAGCTAACAATCTATACCTTATGTGATCTCATATACATACATTCCTCAAAAAGCTATGCTTTATCGAGGAAGAAAACAAAGGACTTGCAATATCCTCAGCGAGGCAAAGCAAAAAGTTTCATTCCATTCAAAACACACATACCAAACTGTTCTGCTTCCTATTAAATCATACTGTGAAATGTTGAGCGGGTGGGGAAGTAGGGAGAACACAGAACTGCTTCACTTAAGAGCTCTCAGCAATCCCCCTTAATTCAGAGAAATCACTTGAGTCTCCTTGGGGCTAACAAACGGGCAACCAAAAAATGGGTGAGCTGGAGAGCCTTCTACCCAGAAAAACACGGATCTGCTCCCTGTGACCCACACATGAACAGCAGAGCAGAAAAGCCATGAGAGGTAATCCAGTTTATACTCAGCATCCTTCCCGCAACCTCCGCCTCCCTCCCTCTCACAACCACATGCCCTCATTTGCTGTTCCTGCAACAACACTGTTTGCACTGTAAGAAAGCTCTTGTGCCCAAAGGTTGGGGGTGTGATACTTGTGTCACACAGCCAAGCCTAGTAAAGGCTGGCCATTAAAGTCTCCATGCCTAAGGCACGTTAGCATGTGTTTCATGAGAGAGGAAGCAAAGCTGACAAAGCTTTCCTAGGTGTGTGCTCTGGATACAACCCCATTTATGCTTCACTGAATTTCCTCCTCCTCGGTTGATCTTCCCTCATTCTAGCTGACCACTAGAATATAAATCTTTCTGCAGAGGTATGTGTGTGACCTTCAGGAAAGGAGGATTAGTGACCTGTTCTAGCAGCCCCCCGCTGTGTCTAGTTGCAGGGGAAATCACGGTTTGAATGCACTGTTAAAAAACAGTGGCAGTGCAAGTATTTTGAGAGACAGCAAAGCATCTCGGAAAGGCCTACATAACCCTGGCATCTGGAAGGTGCTTCCCATGCATCTCTCCGTGTATTTTTGTGCTACAAAATGAGACCAAGCCACAGCTCAAAGATAAAAAAGCAAAAGAAAAAAAAATAAACCAAAGGATTACAGTTCTTTTGAACAAGATTTTAAAAGTTCCATAATGCTAATGACATATGTTATATATCCCTTTGTCGCAGTCTTTTGGAAAACACCTTGCTGTTGTTAAAAATAATTATGCATGCACTTCAACAAAGCCAGCCCAAATGTCCATATAGTTATCAATGTCTAAATTGCACCATTCAAAACTGAAAAGTTTAATTAAGTCCTCCACCCCTGTGTCATCACAGGTGGCCATTTGTTCTTCCAGCCTTTTGGCAGTCAAAGGGGCACAGAAAATTCATTTGCATTCACCTTGCATTAAACTCCAGAAGACAGATAGATAGTTCAAAAGGTCATGTCTATTATTAAATATTAAAGAACTTTCCACCTAAAATTATTCAGATTATTCCCTCCTTCCAAAAGGAAGTTGCTACCGGGCATTGGCAAAACATATGAGAAAGATGTATCACTCAATGTTTGGAGGAAAAGTGCAAGACTCACCTGGTAAAACCAGCTTTTGATAATTACAAGAAGGTTGTTGGCCGCCGTTCCTTAACTTGCTTTAGTTATCGCATTTTATTCCGCTCTCCCTCCAAGGCACTTAGAGTGGTTTAAGGGGCTTCTCCCCACTCAATTTATCCTCACAACAATCCTGTTAGGTAGGTTAGACTGATAGGCAGGAACCTAGCTCAGAGTTAACAGAAATCACAGTTTCTGTGTATGAAAATGAGGTATGGTGAACCTCAGGACACCTGCTCTCCCCTCTCACTCCTTCTTTTTGTGGCTGCCAGGAATGTTCTGCTTTTAAACAAACCATGGTTTATCATTATGTCAGTAACCTCCAGCACTGTGGTTTGTTGCAGCTCTAGTGTGAAGAAGTCATGATCAGATCATGATTGTGCACAACAGCAATAATAACCAACCCAGTTCCAACCAGCTGGAAACTAGAGAGCTAATCAAATTCTCAAAATGGAGAGCAGGGAAGGAGCTGAGCGGAAAAGCTACAATTTCTTCAAATGACCTCTCTTCAGGGATGCCAAATATTCAGTACAAAAGTTGAAAATATTTAAGACAATGAAAAACACCAGTATTTCAGGAGTCTTTGTTCCTCATTTCCAGATGCTTCAGAAAACTAGGTCACTAGAAAAACAAGATTGTCATCTTGCTGTGCTATCAGCTAAGGAGGAAAATGCTAGAAATATTAGATCAGCCATAATACTGTGTACTTTTGAACTCTGCATCTAGATTTGGTCAGCAGACTTGAGAGCAAAACAAATCCCACCCCGATGTGCAATTTCCATTTTTATCAGTCCCTTGGTGACATTAGTCATACATAAAACTCCAAATTAGTTGGATAGCTCTGGCCATGTGGCATATTATTCTTCCAGCCAAGCAAAGATTTAACAGCTTAGAAGACCAAAATGTCTGCACAGCCTCACGCCGTTTCATGGACACACGCTCCGGTGGACGTTACGGATGCTGTACAATTAACAATCAATCTATCCACTTCATAATCAGGGAGTTCTCTCAGTTTGATTCAGCACATTAGCTACAATAAAAAGCATGTCTGATGGGTGTTGAGCAGTCTGTCTTGGCATCAGCACTCTCTGAAAGCGCACGGAATGACTCTAATTCGGTGTAGCAGGCCACATAATGCAATCCTCTATATGACTGTTCCGAAGAAAGCCCCAGTGAGTTCAAGAAAACTTCCAGGATTCCAAGATTTGCACTTCCAGATCTTCCAGGCTTGTATGTCACATGAATATCCTTCAGCTCTATAGTTTTCAGCATTCCAGCTATTCCCACCTGTTTAAAGGTAAGTGCTGTTGCTGATGCAGCCAAAACTGTGCCACTTGCACACAAGCAAGAAGTATCAACAGGCTCAAGAGGACCCAAACATGTACACACACACACACACACACATGCACGCACGCACGCACACACAACTTCAGGGGGAAAATCCAAAATAGGAGAGAACCCTGAAAACAGTCCAAAGAGCCCTGAGGGGAACTACTGGAGACAGAATCCTCTCAATCAGTCTCTATCCAGTCTGCATTCATTGCAGATGGATTCAGTTTTAAGTCCATTCCATCCAAGCTATGCCTCATTTGATGATTTGTTGAAAATCGCAAGCAGTTACTCAAGCCCTTCTCGGGTTCCCTTTCCCAGAACCACCAATCCTTTGGTGGTTTCCCAGCTTCCATGCAGACTTTTCCCCATTCTAAAAAGTCACCATGCCTCTCCCAAAACTTAACTGGGGCAATATGACCTTTCAGATAGAACATGTTGCTGTTTTGGGTTTGTTGGGCCCGCCCTTTTTGCTTTTGACTCCATCCCCCGCAGCAGTGACGCCTTCGGGAGCTTCTCCAGTACTGAATCGAGCTTCTGCATCCCTGCCAGTGTATCAGGGTGGGAGCTGCAGCCAGTGCTCTGCCTCAGTCAAAAATGTGTCTTGGGTCAGCCCTGATTGAACATACTTGCATCGAGTTTTAAGAGTAACTGTCTAGTTAACTAGGGACTGCAGGTGGCGCAGTGGTTTAAACCGCTGTGCTGCTGGGCTGGTTGACTGAAAGGTCGGCGGTTCGAATCTGCACAACGGGGCGAGTTCCCGTTGCTCCGTCGCAGCTCCTGCCAACCTTGCAGTTCGAAAGCATGCGAATGCAAGTAGATGAAAAGGTACCACTTCGCTGGGAAGATAACAGCGTTCCATGCACTTCAGTGTTTAGTCATGCCGGCCCCATGACCACGGAGACCGTCTACGGACAAGCGCTGGCTCCCTCGGCTAGGAGACGGAGAGGAGCACCGCCCCCTAGAGCCAGGCATGACTGGACTTAATGTCAAGGGGAAACCTTTACCTTTATCTAGTTAACTAAAGGGTATTTAGTTATTTTATTTATTTTATTAAAACATTTCTATGCCGCCCCTTGCCGAAGCCTCGGGGTGGCTCACAGCACAGAATAAAATACAATAAAATACAAAAATAACAATATAAAACCAACAATGTAAAATAAATAACAATATAAAGGAAGTCGCCCTGGCCAGGGTAGCCAGAGAGCCCATTATTTACTGTGCATAACAGCATCGAAGAACCAGGAAACCCTGAAAATGGGGGTGCTTCTGGAATTATTTTAGCCATGCAGAGCCTTCGCTGATACGCTAAGTTAGAGATCTGAACAAAGAAGGGCACACAGAATTATTTGGGGAAGGCCACCACTGCTGCCGCACAGAATGAGTTAATCACGGTAGAGGAACCAAAAACGACCTGCTCTCGCAGTCTGTGCTTGTTTGCCTACAAACGACAATAAATACGAGTGTGTTGCACTGACTTAGCCACTCTATTGTTTCTACAGTGCACTGGGATGGAACAGTCAGCTTTGCGCTAAATCCGCCTGCCCTGATGACACAGGCGACGCCATGTCCAAACAAAGAAATGAGCCAGAAGCCTGGCAGCAAAAGCCTTCGTCAGCTTCTCAGGTCAGCTTCCCTTGTTTGCACTTACAGTTGGAACTTGCTAGTAAGTGCACGATGCTGGCCGATGAAAGGGGCTGCTTTTAGCTCACTTTCCCTTGTCCATGTATGTCTGGAAGCACCCAAGTTAGAAGGAACATGCCAACAGCTCAGTGCACACCTTTTTCTGCTAGGATAAGCCCTCCGCTCCCCAAGAAAGCAATCCCAATCCAGGCCTTTCAGGGTTAAATATAAGCTTGTTGCAGAATCACAGAGCAGGAAAAGCCCCTGAAGGCAATTGAGTCCCTCCCCTTGCTTATGCAGGAAATGGGGTGCCACAGCAGCCAAGACAGGTGGCCGACCAGCCTCTAGCCCAGTCACCACCTTTCGGAGCAATCTGTTGCACTCCTGAACACTTGTACAATCAGGATGTTCCTCTTGCCTCAATCGTGGGGTTTTGAGTGAGGTTCCAGACAGTTCAGTCTTTAATGCACGACCCTCCCATGTTGTCTCACCACTTCTTGTTTGCACTGCACGGCAGCAGAACCAGGGGGAGCAAGAAATTAGCAAAACTGGCAGGATTTAAGTGCGACGTGTGGGGTGGAGTGACTGGCCTCGTATAATCGACCCAAATATTTATGAAATTACGTACTACATAATCTCATGAAGCTGCCTGGTCCAGGACAAGTAAGAGGAAATACCGCTTCACACAGTGCATAGTTACACGATGGGATTTGCTACAACATGACACGGTGACAGCCACCAATGTGGATGGATTTAAAGGGGGACCAGACAAACTGATGGAAGATAAAGCCATGGGTGGCTACTAGTCCAGATGGCCACATACTAACTCTAGCAGAGTAGGTAGAATCCCTCTTTGTACCAGTTTCTAGGGAATACAAACAAGATGGTGTCACTGGATTCATAGCTGACTTGTAGATTTCATACAGGCAACGCGTTGGCCAGTGTCAGCAGAATGCTAGACTAGATCAGCCTTCCCCAACCTTCAGAGGCCTTTGGACCACAACTACCAGAATTCCCATTCAGCAGGACCACTAACAGGGGATTCTGGGTGCTGCAGTCCAAATGTGTCTGAAAGGCAGAGAGCTGCAGGAAGTTGGGCTAGATAACAGTGGGTCAGATTCCTCATGGCGTTTTTTACACTCCGCTCCTGAGCCCTAATAATTCTGCTCCAATTGCACAGCAGTCAAAATTAGCTATCAAGAGGAGGAAAAAAAGAACTGAACATTGTCTTGCAATGGTTATATGCCCTGAAAGACAGTTTAGAAATCTTTTAATTAAAACTAAGAGAGAGGGAGGAGGTAAGAGAGAATGCCGAGTAATTCTACCTCCAAGAATAAGTCAATCACAAGACAGCAGCTTCTAAGACATCTGCTACCCACAGCACATCAGGTAATTAAATCAAGATGACACCAACTGACCCAAGGCTGTGCAGTGGGTCAGCCAGAAGCGGCACGGTTACAGGAGCATCGCCTCCAGCTGACTGAGCGCACATCTTGGTTTAATTTCCTGAAATTCCAGGGGTTTGTATATGCACAAATCATGTCAAATCCTGGCCCAGGTAAATCAGTAAAAATCTCCAGGAGTGCAATACTGCAAACTCTAGAAGTATTGATTACCACCTTCTCCCTTACAGTCCTTTCATTTCTGGTCACATCCTAGATTTGAGTCTTGTAGTATGTGTATTAAATACTGCTTTTGTAACTCATAAGACCACCTTGTAGGCACTGTTTCTAAAAACTAGAGCTTTATACCCGATACCAAGTAAAATCCAGCATAAAGGAATAACTTTTTTGCTATCATCAAAATGAAGTCTTCATTTTTATTTGAAGCACTTCTAGCCCATCTTTCATAAAACATGTACAAAGAGAAGCACGTAAGTAAACAACTGAAAACATATGACCGTAAAACAATTGAGCTATGTGAAATAATGAAAACAGCCATGAAACAAGGGCCATTTGAAATGAAACACCAGAGACTGGATTTAAACATGGGCAAGGCCCTGGCTACATAAACAAGCCTTCAGAAGGTGACAAAAGAGAAAAGATGTTGGTCCAAGGGAAGATCATTCCACAGGAACAGTGCCAAGAATGTCACCAAGAGAAGGCCCATTTCCTGGTTGCTTGCTATCCAAACTGTGTGACAACCTGATCAAAGTGACTGAGCAGGACATTAAGGGAAAGGACTCTCCTCCAAGCAACTCGGTTGCAAGCTGTTCAGGGCCTTATCTATCACCACCAGGACCCCAAGCCTGGACTGGCAGCTAACCAGTGGCTGGCCCAGCACCTTTAAGGAGTTGGGACACGGATCTGATGCAGCACCCCAGTGAATAGCTGAGTCACCACTTTTTCACTAAGAGCAGCCTCCGGACCAGCTCCACACAGAAGGCGTTACAACAGCCCAGCCTTGAGGTTACCAATGCTTGGGTCACAGCAGGAAGGCTATGCCTAGGAACAGCCAGTGCTGATGCAGCAGTTCAAGCTGGTGGAAAGCACTGCTAGGCGCCACAGTCGTTTGGCCCTCTGGTGACAAAAGATGACTCAAGGCGCACACCCCTAACTACTTGGAAAAGAAAAGTTGGAATATTTTGTAAAGCTGAACCTGTAGCAGTTCAGGTTTGGGTGTGTTTGTGTAAACAAAGAGATGAAGATTTTGTTCAGAAGAAACAGAACAGCCTTATTAGTAAATAACATGGCAGCATTAACTTTCACACTATTTACCAAATATTAGCATTTTAAAACAAATCACACATGTACGTATTCTGTTCTGCATCCTGTCTTTAAAAATGCAGTCTCTGAACACCATATTTTATAACTAGTTCAATAGCAATTTAAGGAAACATTAGCACATTTTCTTGGATCGTCACGATTCCAAACACGAGCCATGTCTTGACTTCATCTCCCCAGGATGATTATACGATTTTGTTTTTATTAGCAAAATAATTTTCATCAGCATGTTCACTCTGTGCAAGATGTCTGTCTGCAAAGATTCAACCTCCTTTTCCAAGTCATTACATCGAACATTCAAAATGCAAATAATCTTTCCCACACTCTGGAAAGAAAGCTTCCTTAAGCAATGATTTCTTTTAAAAATGAAACTTTTATAAAGTCGTAAGTCTTACCTTGTGAAAGACACTGATTTGCCAAAGCAACTTGTCCAGAGAGCAGGTACAAATTAAGTCGAGAAAATATACTTGTCAAAGATGGAATTGTAATGAAGCAGAAAGCAACACAAGCCTAAGAAAAGAAGAGACACGTTTTCCAGGACTATTCTGAATATGTCTTGAATCGTCAGGAAGCACAGCAGTGTTCAAATGCTGTAATTTTAAGCAGCCTTCCTGTTCCTGTGCATTATTTATTTCTCTTATAGTAGTATTGTTCTTTTTCATATTGTGAGCTGCTCAGGAAATATTTATACTTGAAGGCAACATGTGTTGTGTGTATGTACTTTCATCAAAGTACATGCAATGTACAGATAGGTTTTAGGCCTACTATAATGGGCTGGCGTTCATCAGTGGACTCCAACATTTCTGAGCTCAGAACCTCCTTTTAATCCAAATCTGCATTATGGGACCCTCCCCCTTTTGGATTCATTATCATTCCTGGGCCCTGTGGAAGAGTGCTTGTTCCACTTGGGTCGCCTGGATAGCTGCTTGGCCGCTGCTGGACTAGATGGACCAGCATGGCTCTTGCGTCTTAGGACATATCGTTGGTTGAAATCTGCACAGACATACAGCTGCTATTTGCCATGCAAAAATGGCAGGTGGTCCAGTCCCAGGGATCCTGCTTTCTTGCTTGACTTGACCTTCAGTCTAACTTTGTCTCCCACCCATTTTCTCTCTCCCTTTTTCCAACTTCCTTCCTGCTGTCTCCAAAATACCGCTGTCGTAGCTATTGCCACAGTCCACAGGATGCTTCAAGGAGGTTTTGACTGCCTTTTAAAGCAGACATGAGACTCTTTTTGCCTGGACTCAGTTTGCAAGCTAGTCAGAATCTGGAATGCGTATGCATGTGCTCCTGGAAGGGGAACATGCACACGAACCTTCTTTCCTTCAACAACAGTTTCTTTAATTTTCTCTGCATAGGACTCAAAAGAAAGATGAGACTTTTCTGTTGACTTGAAAGGAGATTACAAGCAGGCTCTGATGGTCTTATTCAGATTAAAAAATGTTCAAAGTAAGCTAATAGAACACTAGCTTAAGAAATGGCAGTATGGATTGTTGCAGGTCCTATATATAGTTGCTTACGGAACAAACCCCACTGAATGCAGGGAACTACTTCAGAGTAAATATGCACAGAATCAGGCTGTACTGTAAAAGACCATCCGCACATGGGGGTTTGGCACATCCAAACCTTGTGTAGCAGAAGGGGTTCTAGTTTGTCAGGTCACAGTGCTCCATGGTTTGAAAAGCTGCACTTGCCAGAATTCACTTTGGCACAATAGTAATACAGGATACTAGATCTCAAAAAGCTGGTCATGTCTATTGTATGGGGGAAAGTACAGAAGATTCGGAAACTGCTTGTGAACTGAAGAACTGCTAACAACAATTCAAAAACAAGTGTAGATGCTCAGAAGTAACTTACTGGCCTGTTTTAGATGTGGAGTTCCACCAAGGTTCAGTGCTATGCGAATTAGCAAATGCAGAGCTCGGCCTGCACGCTCCTTTGGTTTGACCACAAGATCGGAAGCTACCGTGCCGTTTTAAAGCTGGAGTCTGTCACTACATTTGAATGGGCACAAATCTGGTTTGTTGGAACTAGTTTTTTGAAACAAGGTAGGGCCAAATCAGGGTACATCATCCTGATTTGTTTTGGAAAACAATAACTGAAAGCCGCATCCCCCAGTGAGGTGCCTTCTAGAGGGGTTTGACTAGAAGCACCATCCTTCCAGCCAGCACGGCCACGGGTAGAAGCTGCAGCTGGAACATCTGGAGGGAAAGCCATGGGTAGAAGCTGCAGCTGGAACATCTGGAGGGAAAGCTGCTTTAAGCCATTTCCCTGGTTTAGAGTAAAAACTCCAATTAGTTTAAATTCCCAAACAGTCGTGTCCAGTATCCTCACTGTTACCCACCCAAGAGAAGTACAGCACAAAAGTTCAGTGCTCGCTTGTTTTTTCATGTGACAGTTAAACCACAGTTTAGGGACACATCCGTAAAAGGCCACAATCTTGTTCATGCAAAAATAATTAACGCCATGGAAGTTACTGAGTGTTCATACCTACCCTAACAAAGGCAGCAGTCTTTCTGGAATGATTCCCTTTCATCACTTTTCTTGTTTCCATTGCCAGCTGGTTCACACTCTATTTTA
This sequence comes from Varanus komodoensis, assembly GCF_004798865.1. Taxonomy (NCBI): domain Eukaryota; kingdom Metazoa; phylum Chordata; class Lepidosauria; order Squamata; family Varanidae; genus Varanus; species Varanus komodoensis. The sequence continues at coordinate 9,142,819 of NW_025335684.1, forward strand.
AAAGAATATGTTACCGATGGGAACAGTTCTGCAACTCAACAACTTAAGGACTGTCAATAATAATCAATGGAACTAAAATCAGTTTAATCATGAATGAGGTGTCATTTAACTGTGAGTCAGCTTAGGGAAAATGGAAGAAGACAAGAAGAATGCACAAATGGAATTGTGTGTATCTGGTGCTAAATAGACCTGTACATTAAAAAAAAACAGAATTCTGCAACTTGGATAAAGTATGCAAATTTGCCTCTTGTTTTTCAGTAAGGATGCAATCCTATGTTTCTTAGACAGAAAAAAAATACTGTGGGGGGGGGATGCTGGGAGTTACAGGAGTTGTGCACCACAACTGTGCCCTTTAGCTATTTTTCCTGCTTCTGGTAATAAGAAGAGACAATGTACTATTCAGGTCACAGACTGCTTCCTGGATACTCAGTATGGCAACACCCCAGTGTGGCTCTGGAAATCTTTCCAGGCATTGCAAGCAAATACTTTAAGGTTATGGGGCTAAAAATGTGCCTTTAACAATACTAAAAAAAAAAAAGTGCCAGTTTATTGCCCTGGAGCCTCCATTTGGCTTACTGACCAGTTTGATCTATATTTAGGCTAAGAAAATTGCCTCAAAATACTGTTTATTCAACAACACAATTAATTTAGAGAGCACATCAGAGACTATAGACTCTGATTAGACCAATTTGTTGGTGGAAATGAAGGAAACAATTCAGAACATTCTCCAGCAAATTAACAGCTTTTAGCTCTGCTGACTTTGTGCCTTTTCACTTTGGAGATTAACGCAGCAACTTCATGCCAACTATTGATAGAAAACTTGATGTACAAATGCTCTTTCTCTGCTGTTGAAATGCTTACAAAATTGACCTTGCCCTGGAGAGAAATGTAAGGAATGGCAATATGCAGCAGCAAAAAATAGCTCAGACAGTCGCTGAAATCAAATTTACACTTCCAAGATATGCTTACATGAATCAGCTGGACAAGAACAGGTTCCAAATTGCAAAACATTGATCGGGCTTCAACATAAAAACTCAGCTGCTGCTCAAAGTCACGGCCAAATGAAACCTGGATTAAGACGATGCACAAAGTCATTTCTTATCCATGAATGTGGCATCTAGTTACCCCTTCCTGCCATTCAATTCGCCGAACTGCAGTGCTAGCCTGAATGCAGCAGTTGAAAACAAGATCCCATATATCTTGAAAACAAGATCCCATCGAAGTCCGGGCTCAATTCAAGATGCTGGTTATTACCTATAAAGCCCTAAACAGCTTGGGACCGGGATACCTAAAGGAACGCCTTCTTCCCTATTTGCCCCCCTGCCCCCTGAGATCAGCAGCAGAGGCCCTCCTCCGGGAGCCCTCTGTGAAAGACATCAGGAGGCAAAGTTTCCGGAGGAGGGCCTTCTCTGCAGTGGCGCCCCGTCTATGGAATGCAATCCCCAGAGAGGTCCTCCTGGCGTGGTCATTATACGTTTTTCGGCGCCAGGTTAAGACCTATTGATTTGATCAACATTTTAATAAGTTTTAATATTGCATTTTTTACCATTATATTTTAACCGCAGCCAGAGTGGGTCGATAATTTATGTTTGGTGGTATTTGTATTTTATCTTTGTAAGCCATCCTGAGGCTTTTGCAAAGGACGGCATATAAATATCCTAAATAAATAAATAAATATATCCCAAGCAATATGGTTCATGGTGGTGTTAGAAAACACCAGATCTTGTAGTGCTTGTGTTCTTCATCTTTAATAACGTCTAAGGAACTCCTAACCCCTTTGATGTGCTGGGAAAAGAAGAGAAGCCATGCTGGGTTAGACCAAAAGGTCCATCTGGTACATTCCTGTGTTCCCACAGGGTCAGCCAGATGTTTCCGAGAAGCTCATAAGCCAGACACAAAGGCACAGCTTTCCCGTTGTGGGTCATCCAACATCTGGCGTTCAGAGGTACACTATCCCTGGAGAGGGAGTTTCATTTTGTCCTCATAACCAGGAGTTAAGATGACAAACGTATCCACCATACATTTAGATTTCAACATGGGTCCAACAGAAGACATGTGGATGAGGTAACTCACTTCAGAAGTCAGGCCACGGAACATTTCCATCTGATGAAATGGATTCTGGTCCCTCAAAGCTCCTCGTGCCATAATAAACTGCAAGTCAGGGCACCATGGGAAGGGGATGCTGACTGCAAATGTTGACTTTGCCGGAACGTACACATTTCTTAATGTGTACATCCCTAATTAATGCACTGGAGGGACGTGGTAATAAAGCAATCCCAGCAGGTCAGATGCTGCATTTCTATTCGTGTCTTTACTGGAATCTCTCTCAGTTAACTTTGTGGCAGTCATGTAAACTGTAAGATAAGCCTAAAATGGGGAATCATTGCTCCTCGTTTGGGATAATTCCAAATTAAATCCAACCCACCATGGATTTTCAAGAGCGTGGTAGGTTTGCAAGAACATATTAAAGGTAAAGGTAAAGGTTTCCCCTTGACATTAAGTCCAGTCATGCCTGACTCTAGGGGGCGGTGCTCCTCTCTGTTTCCTGGCCGAGGGAGCCAGCGCTTGTCCGCAGACAGTCTCCGTGGTCATGGGGCCGGCATGACTAAACACTGAAGTGCACAGAACGCTGTTACTTGCCCACTGAAGTGGTACCTTTTTATCTACTTGCATTTGCACACTTTCGAACTGCAAGGTTGGCAGAAGCTGGGACAGAGCAACGGGAACTCACCCCGTTGTGTAGATTCGAACCAGTGACCTTTCGATCAACCAGCCCAGCAGCACAGCGGTTTAAACCACTGCGCCACCTGCAGTCTCTAAGAACATATTACTGGACTGCAACTCACATTGGATATGCTATCTATAGCAGATGAGAACTTCAGCCCAGCAAATCTGGAAGACAAGATTTCCCACCCTGGCAGTATAGGAAGAAGCCTCTCAGTATTTCAAGAGAAACTGATGTCCATTCCTCAAAAACATCTAAAGATGGCAGCCATTTTAAGATTAAAAAAATTAAATACAAATAAAAGCACAGAACAGCCAAACAGTTGCTTACCATTCTTAAAAATCCATTTATCAAAGAAGCCAGCATACGCTTTTCATCTTCTAATGTCAATGCACTAGAAAACAATAGAGCATAAGTAATTAAGAAACATTTCTAAATAGATGGACGACGCAAAACTGCATATCTAAGAAGTCCCACTACGTTCAATGGGCTTCCTCTTGGGGAACTGGATCTAGTACTGAAATCATATTCTTTTCCCAATCAAAAATGCAGTTCACCACAAATGCATAGACACACACACACACGGACGGACACTCATACAGCCAACTTTCTGAGCAAACAATTAAAACCAATGTATGTATCCTGGACTATCAGAAAGATGAACAAGGGAGTCCAAGAACAAATCAAGCCAGAACTTGCCCTAGAAGCAAAAAGATAAAAATGGGGCTGTCATACTTTGGATGCAACATGAGAAGGCAAGACTCGCTGGAAAAGACAATAATGCTCGGGAAAGTTGAAGGCAGAAAAAGAAGGGGAAGATCTAATCTGACATGGATCAATTCCATAAAGGAAGACACAGACTTGAGTTTGAAAGAACAGAGCAGAGCTGTGAAGGACAGACAATTTGGACGGCGGTCATCCGAAGGGTCAGCATAAGCCAGAGGTAACTTGATGGCACGTCACCAACTTGAAATTTTTGTAACGATCTTTATTTTCCAAGCTGCCAAAGGCTGAGAGTGACTGGCTGGCCCAAGTTTCGTGGGGCTAGAATCTGGATCTCCTGAGTTCTCAGTCCAGCACTTTCACTGCTAGGCCACACTCTCTCTCCTAGAGCAATCCAGTCCTGCCTCTTATGTGCCACTCTTCCCCTCTTGCAGATACTCTCAGGTGGTTTCCATGATCCTCCTCCTCTTCATTTTATCCTCACAAGAACCCTTGAGATCGGCAGCAGAGGCCCTCCTCCGGGAACCCTCCGTGAAGGACATTAGGAGGGTGAGTACCCGGAGGAGGGCCTTCTCTGCGGTGGCGCCCCATCTATGGAATGCGCTCCCCAGAGAGGTCCACCTGGCGCCGTCGTTATTTGTTTTTCGGCACCAGACCAAGACCTTTTTATTTAAAAGTTATTTTAATTGTTAACTTATTATGTATTTACAGGATTTTAAATTTTTAGCCGAGATGCACCGGAGGTTTTTAAATAATTTTTTAATTGTTATATGGTCATTATTTATGTATTTATGTATCCTTTGTGAGCCGCCTCGAGGCTTTGTTGCGATGGGGGTGGCATAGAAATGTTTGAAATAAATAAATAAATAAATAAATAAATAAACTGCGAGGTTGGTTAGGCAGTGAGTCAGTGACTAGCTCAAGGGCACCCCTTGGGCTTCATGCCTGAGTGGGGTCCGTCCAAGTCCAGCATTCTAACCACTACACCACACTGTCCGTGCTTTTATCAACTGCACTGCTCGATAGTACTTTGCTGTGCGTGGATTTGCCAAAAGCAAGGCACAGACATAAAATGCCGGGCTAGTCTGCAGACGGAAACTAGCCAAACCTATTTCATATCATGCACATTTAATTTGTTTACCAAAGGGGACGGTAATAAACCAAGCATGTTTGATGAAAATGGACCACAGCTCAATTACAATTAAGTAATCTAGCCTAATCCTGGACTTGCTAGTCTCCAATGTACTATTTTGCAATTCTCCTTGTGCAGACACCAGATGGGATCGGAGTAATTGTTTTGTAACACAAATTAAATGTGAGGGGGGGAGGGAAAGAGTGAATCTTCACTATCATTAGCTCATTAGTGTTTTACCATCCAGTACAAGCATAATAGGAAGCTGATGGATGGCTTGGAAGATGGGAGGGAAGAACTCCAGTTCCTCCAGTAAAAATTACTAACCTGAAAACACACACACGAAACAGCTGTCCACATGACCCATCCTGTGCTTTTTATGCTTGAGTGGTGGCTAAGCAGGAAAATTACAGTAGCTATTTTGACCCTTTGGTACTGATAATTTTTAACATGCATGCAGTTCTTGCAAATGTTGAAAACACTTTGCATGCATTGTGTGCATAAATAACATAATTTATTCTTTTTATAGTTGTAATTATTAGTGTGAAATAACATAATTCACTATAACCTCCCTTTTAAGAATAAGAAGCAAGGGGGCAGAAAAAGAGAGAAAAGGACCAGAAGCAGAGATTGAGTGGCTCGCCTAAGACAACTTCATAAATTCTTGGGAGAGGTGAAATTTAACCAAGGGGCTTTCTGATTGCAGCTTCGCCAGGGCACTGCCACCCAGATAGCTTTTGTGCAGGACAGAAATTAAATAAAATAAACAAATTAAATAAACTACACCAATGCAACAGGTACGTTCTCTTGTAGCGGGTGCAAAATTCTTTATGAAGCAAAGTGAAATGCTAATTAGCAAAACAGTAATACTGAAAACTAAGTTGTTGGAACTTATCACCTAGATACAAAGCAAGATTAGCACTTGGTCTAGAAACAATTCTTATGCAATGTTTCAAGAACAAATTACTGCACAACTTACTGGTCTTTTGGAATTAAGAATCATATGGACTCAGTACTGAAAAGTAGATCTGATCACTGTCATTGAAATAGCAGAAATGGACAAACTGGTCGATATTCTACATTGAAGAAATGGAGTGCATGTTGAAATAAAGGGGTGGAGGTCTGATTAATCAGAACAAGATCTCCAGATGTCAGACAGTATCCAACTGTTACACTGCTAGCACCAATGACAGTCACAGAATGATAGAATCATGCTATAGTAGAGTTGGAAGGGCCATAAAGGCCACTGGGTTCAACCCCTTGCTACTGCAGGACACCAAGTTACACCATCCCACTCAGATGGCTGTCCAGGTTCTTCTTGAATGTCTCTAGTGTGGGGGAGTCAGCACCTCTTCAGGCAACTGGTTCCACTGCCGTATTGCTGTGACAGTGAGGAAGCTCTTCCTGATGTCCAGTCTGAATCTGGGTTATCACAACTTGACTTGATTATTCTGTGTCCTATACTCCAGGATCAGTGAGAAGAGATCTTGACCTCCCTCTTTCTGACAGCCTTTGAGGTGCATATAGAGGGATATCATCTCCCCGCTCAGTCTTCTCTTCTCAAGGCTGAAAATTATTATTATTATTATTATTATTATTATTATTATTATTATTATTATAAGAACATTTCTATGCTGCCCCTTGCCGAAGCCTCTAGAAAACTAGAAAATGCCTAGTTCTCTCAGTCTGTCCTCATAGGGCAAAGTTTCCAAACCCTGGATCATTCTTGTTGCACTCCTCTGGACCCTTTTTAATTTTCCTGCATCTTTCTTAAATCTTGGTGCCCAGAACTGGACACAGTATTCCAGGTGAGGTAGGACTGGTAAGGAGAATAGAGGAGTGAGAAGTGTAGATACATTGTGCTAATAAGAACTAGGTTCTGAACAATGTAAGAGAAGAGAATCCAGCGAAGGATATGTTGTGCAAGCATGGTTGTGCAAGTTGTTGCACATCATGCCTATGCAATTTGCTGCATATTATGCATACACAACTGGTTGTGTACTACCTTTGTACAACCATTTCCACAAGCACAATGAGCAACTGTTTGCACAATGGAAAGATTCAGCAAACACCGCCAGCGTTTGAATTTGAGGCATGAGACCATTAGATATGTTTTACCACTAGATACTTATTGTTTAAAAAGGGGAGCAACTTTTGCAGTTGCTGCCTTGAACTTGAGGACTAATTCAGTGAAGCAAAAGCAGTGTCAAAGCAGTGGAAACCTGGGTTTTTCTCCCAGCACGATCACAAGGCATGGCTGGGCGCCACGGCTACTTCCTGTTTGATGCTAATAAGGAATAACAGCCAATGCAAGAATCTTTTGCTTCTGCCTCAGAAACGAGAACTCTCTGCAGCTCCTTCTAGGTAGGTGGGGGCATTTTATCATTTCAAGAAAAGAGAAGGTTGTTGCGAAAGAACAGAAAGTGTGAAGTATTTGTGCTTCCCAGTCATTCTGTGATACAGTCATATCCAGAACAATTCTACTTCCTTCAGCCACGAAGTGAAGACATTCAAGCACACCAGAGAAGTAAATGGATAAATTGGAGAGTGTCCTCAAAGGGAAGTATCAGGGAAGTTGTTCAAAACGGTGGCTGGCTACCACCTTTGCTAGTGATATTCCCATGCTGTTCCCGCACAACTGACTCGTGGGGATTGCTTGATCAACTTAAGAAGCGTCTATGCAGCTCAAGAATGGGAGCAGGTCGCGCCGCATGGGCTTGTTGCTCACACAACACAGGGAGCCCGCTAGCAGCCGTGTGGCATTGCTAGAACTAGCGCTCAGCTGGACATCAGCTTCTCCCAGGCTGCTTTATGCATTCAATTCTTGCTTGCCCCATTCCCTTTCAATCTCAGTCCACTGGTTCTGAGGACTGTCCATAGTGCCTTTCTCACTCTTACAGCCTTCCCCCAGATGTTTTACCATGCAGGCAACTTGGGAAGGGACCATGTCACATCCCAGTTGAGGTCTGCATCCAGGAAAAAAAAAACCATTACTATAAAATCGACAGCAGTACAAGGATAAATCACAGGATTATGAGTGGCTGGCCCTCCTCACTTGACTTCAAAGGGCACGACTCATACTGTGCCCGCCTTCTTTTCCAAATGAAGCAGACATCATCTCAGTGTAGAGAGAAACAGACAGAATGCAGGAATGTCATTTCTACATGCTCTGGATTCTTAGACCCCCGCTTGGCTTTAGATATTAGAAGAGCAGCTTTCTGCTAGAATACTGTTTTTTTTTTTTTAAATAGCTAGTAAGAAAGAGTTTTATTACACATTTCAAAATGACAAACACACATTTCAAGGTTTTGTCATTTATTTATAATATTTATACAATTGTTTTATCATCTGGAAAAGTCCCTACATCAATATTGCATTGTTCATTGGAGCTGTAAGCACTTTTTAAACAAAGGAATGGGAAAAGGTGCTAAACAGAGTGCCCTATCACTCATCTCACGATAGCAACTCGCTTTGTTCATCTCTTTCAACGCTTTTAAAATGTTCCTTGCTGTCTTTCTCCCAGCTCTCCCCCCCTCCCCCGTTCACTGAACTGTGAAGTCACCAGCATCTCCAGCTCTTTCCCTTATTTTTCATTTAGAACAAAGCCGTCTTTAAATGGAGCGAGCGACCAGTGCTACAGTTTTTCCTGCATAGCTCCCATCTGTGTAACCAAGAAAACCAGCCATGGAAAGATACTACCAACCTCTCACTTTACACTAATAGCCCCAAAAGCGCTTGTTTTAAAAAGCCACCATCTGCTTATCTTGATCACTGGGACAAGGCTGGGGAACTGCAGCTTGGGTTGAACTCTGGGCCCACGAGGGGTCCCATCCAGCCCTCTGGGTTCCTTAGATGGACACGCCACCTTCCCTGCGTCTCCTCATCCCAACTATCAATCATGTGGTGCTTTCCTGGCTTTGCACAGTTCTGCCCCATTCTAAAAGGTCAAAAGACGCTTCCTACAGTTAGCTTACTGCAGTGGGAGCTTTCAGCCAAAATATGCCAGGGAGTGGGAGTTTTTGGTTCCACCCATACTGCCTTTGGTTTCACTTACCACTAGAGCCCTTGAGGGCTGCGAAATTGAGTTTGGCCTTTAGGTCAAAATAATTCCCCACCCGTGCATTATAAATAAAGTAAAATATCTTACTTCACAGAATCATGCATCGTTTTGCAAACATGTAGAAGGGCGTTGAGAATGACAGGATCCTTGGTTGTTTCCAGCTGGTGCCTGAAACATATGCACATGTTTTGGAAAATGAGACTGAAAATTAACTGTGATAAAGGCTAAAAAGTAACTTGATTTGCAATTATACATGTCAGTCACCTCACCATAAAGGTTAGAGGCAATTTATTCAAAATTGGGTTAGGGAATATGCTAATGATGCAATCCTATGCACACTTAGCTGGCAATAAATCTCAGTGGCACTCGCTTCTGACAAAGATCACAGCATAGATGTTAAGTTTAAACAGAGGGGCCAAATCAACACAGAATTTTAAAAGAACACAAAAAAATCATTTAAAGTCCATACCTGTCTTTGGCCCACCTTCACTCAAGAGAGCTAAACCTAACCTTTGCAAAAGCCACTTCAAGTGTTCCTTGTGTTGCAACCTGAGGCAAGCTACAGGGCAGGATGTGTGCATAACAAAATCTTCTGCTCAACAACAATCTACAATTCAATAACAAGCCATACTCAACCCATAATCTGGGTTTTCATTACATGCAAATCAGGTCACTCTATCATACAACAGGAAAGAGACGCTAATATAGTTTGTCCTAACTCTGCACTTACATTTTAAGCTGCACCTGAAGGGTGATTCTCTCAAGAGAAATTAATGGGTAGGAGACAGCTGTTCTACCAGGTAAAAGAAGAGTGTCTCCCAGCCGCAGGCACGCGCACACACACACACACGCACAGCTGACCTACTATGCAGCAGAAGACGAGGCAGCCAAACTCCAGCAACATATTTCAGTGTGCCATTTTTGGAGAGTCTAAGGATCTAGTTACCAAACAGCAGATGGGGCTGCAAATCTGGTTCTGGGCTGCCGATTTCAGAATGCCAGACAGGGCTCATTTGAGGAAACCCCCCTCCAAGCAAAATGACGCACGCACATAGCAAGCAAGCATTGCCAGCAGATGGGTTTCTAGCCTAGCCTTCATCCTGACAAGCTGCGGAGCTTCCTCCAAGGACTGTCTCCAAGTGGCACAGCCCAGCTACCAGGGCTGAGCACATCCAATGTTTTGGGGACTAGGCCTCAGGAAAGACCCCCAAAATGGCAAAGATAGCAAGCTGCCACTCACAACTACCTTGGGCTTTCTGAGCTTAGGAGCTGTGAGTCTCACGCAGTGTGCAAACTGCAGAGCAAGAGGGGCAGGGTTAACCTTTTCCGAGCCACTGTTTTCAGAGGGCTACAGAAGGCGTGATCTGCAAGGATTAAGGGTGGGGGCCTCGTGGATTTTTTAAGGCCCCCTTCCCATAAGCAGTTCTCTCTGATTCTGCAGGGCAACTTGCGTGAGCTACACGTCCCTCATCCCTTCTCTAAATAATAATACGGAAATTATATGCAACACTTCAATACCCACAAGGGTTTCTGTATTTTCCCTACTGCCTCCTGCTTGCCTAGAAGCTGGAATGACTCCTAGTATGGTAATTAATGACCCTTTCGACAGATTATGCCTTCCTGCCATGTAAAAAATGGTATTGCCACAAAAATAGCATTGGTTCAAAGTGCTCTTTGATTATAGGGGATGAAAAGGTCTGCATTCCGTTTATTGCACGACAAAGCTGCAGCAGCGGCAGATGCACACGGCCCTGGCTCTGGTGGCAGCGCATGGTGCCGTCGTCGTGAGCCAACAATCTCCCTTGGGTCACCATGCACAATACCTCCAAAGAGCACAATCCCAAGTGGCCTCCAAGGAGGGCACTGTGAGGTACTTAGCAGAATCTTAACAGGTCTGCTGCTCTTCGTCTTGAAAAATATGTGCAAGTCACCGCTCTGGCACCGATCCTGACCGCGCCCCGGTGTTGTTCTGCCTCTTTCGCAGCCAGGGCTTGCCAGACCCAACTTCCTGACACTTGCTGGCAACCCAGCACAGGGCCCTAAATACAGTAACCCCTTCACTGCAGCAGATCATGTTACACAGGCCTGCTTTCCAGAACTCGAAGCAAAGCTTACTGCTTTTGTAGACCCAAATAAATCAAGCAGTCTAGGAAGAGGCTACTGGCACATGGCTTTGTTTAAGAGGAAGTTCCAAGCTAGAATCCACAGAGAGTCAGAACAAGCATTGAAATCCCCAGCCTGAGTCTTGACAAAGCAGGACTCAAGGCAGGCAAGAGTTCAAGAGCCATGAAACGTCCAGACAAGAAGCTGTGCTGTGCAGTAAAGGCATTACTCTTAGCAAAGACTCTTTTGTCTCTCATTGGCTTAATACAGGAGGGGGACTGCTGGAGCTCCCCTTCTGGCACAGGGGAATCCGGCCCATAAGCAGTGCTATGCCTAAGAGGGCATCTCTGTTCTGCCCTATCAGCTGATGCCTTGACCTGTGTTATATTCCCAAAGCTCTGCAGAATGTTCCCTGGTCCTCGTGACCCTTGCATCTGCGACTGATAGGCCGTACCATCTTATTTATGCCTGCACTCAGATGGGAAGCTAGGCAGAGCTAATCTCCCAAGCCTGCTCAGCCTCTGGATCACACTCCAGCTCCAAATAGGCACCTGGGCTAGGCCCAACAAGACCGAGCATTGTTGTGTGCCTGGGTTGCTCATTCCCACAAGCTGTGGATGCCCAACGGTCTGCTCAATGAACTGCAGAAAATGACAGCAGCCTAAGTCACAGTGACCTTTTGCAAAGAGACAGGAAAACAGTGAGATGGGATGGGTCCCTTGCGAGTTAATCACCTCGGGTCTTTGGCTCAGCTCAACCTCAGCGGAAGAGGAGTGGGGAAATATCAGGGGAGAATTTTCCAGCTCTGAAGAAAAAGGCAGCTTGCTGGGGACAGCTGACCCTTAGCATACATAAAAGGCCTGGTCTCAGCTGGAGATCTCTAGCAACCCTGAATGAAGACGAGGGAGAGAGAATTTGAGTCTTTCCAGTATGACAGGCACCTCCTAGGGAGAGACTCTGACCACCAAAAGACTAACAAACAGCTCAAGTGTATTCGGAATATTGTGGCATGCTATTCCGTCTGACCAATCCTTAAGGAAATAAGAAAGATGCACAAACTGAAGAGGGCTGATCATACAACCCCAGCTTTGTCGCTTGCTGCATGGCAAGTGCAAAAGGAACCAACAAGGTGGCTGTGAAGACAAACATGGCTAAACTTCCAGGGGTGCCTAGCCCAGAAAGGAAATCTTGTGCGTGGGGAATAAATGCTTGAAGGAAACAGAGTGACCAGGAAGAGGAAATATGGCACAGAACCCTAAACTACTCCCCAAGCCATTGGAAACCCGGAGAGCCTTATAACTGCAGAAATCCTTGCTAAATACCCACATCTAAACAGTGGGACAATTCCTACCCCAAGTGCAGCTTCCACTGCAGAATTTACATTGAAAAATGACCTATAACATGGCCCTACTACAATATTAGCACCTGTTCAATAGTAAAGGAGCATCTTCTTCCATATACACCTGCCCAAACGCTAAGATCTTCCACTGAGGTTCTTCCTCGGGAGCCCTCCTTGAAGGAGGTTAGAAGACGCCTACCCCTGAAAAGCCTTTTCTGTGGTGGTGCCCAGTTTTGGAATCTGTTTCTCAGACAGGTGCACCTGGAGCCAATGCTTTTTCCTTTTTGAAGCCAGGCAAAGCCTTTTTTATTTTCCCAGAACGTCAAGAGTTGATGGGTTTTTAAATTGGATTTTTATCTTCATAAACTGTATTCTAATATGCTATTACTGATTTGTGAGTCATCTTGAGACCGTTTCAGGTAAAGGCAGGGTAAAAGGTTTTAAATAAAACAAACCAACAAGTGGCTGTATCCAATATTAGTATTACTTAAAACAGAGTTTGTGAAACAGACAAAAAAAGCCGGGCTAACATTGGATACTACCCATGATCCATACAATGCAGCCACTTATTTTGTTGTTGTTGTTGTTGTTGTTGTTGTTGTTGTTGTTATTATTATTATTATTATTATTATTATTATTATTATTATTGTGGACAAAAAAAGGGACCTAGGACAGATAAGCACCCAAGCAATCTATTAATTGTTGCCATCTAGGTACTATTTTGTTTCTGCAAATGGAAAGTGTTTGGAGCAAAATGTCCTATGGTCTTTCAAACATAAACTGATCCCAGGAAACACACATCAGCGCTATTCTTCCAATATTACATGCAAATTTATTCTGGAGTGGTTGATTACCCTGAGACATTTTGGAGTTTACTTGGATAATAAAATTTCCCCAAAGACATCTGCTTTAAGGTTTGTGGGGGGGGGGGGGCAGGTTACTGTTGTCGACTAAGCTTAGCATGCAGCTTGTAGAACATCTGCTAGCTGGCCTGGGCTATTACATTCTAGTGCAATCATTTAAAAGCCAATCAGGAGTTGCACATGAGATCTTCCCTCACTCCTAAAATGCAGTGCCAGCGTGCAAGATGGTCCCACTACGCACTGCTCCTCATGATGAGCAGAGGAGGGCAAGGGGATCCCGTCTGATCTTTCCATCGACTGTTTCCCCAAGATTTGATTGTTGCCACTTAACATTTCCAGCTTCTAAACTGCTCTAAGATGAACCATCAATCTAAATATCAAAAATGATTAAAAGGAAATTAAATGCTTCGACACATACGTTCCAGACTGAAAGGGAAGCTATTTTGGGGTTACGCTTTTGTTTTAATTAAACCGTTAGCGTTTCTCCTTCCACTCTGCCGTTTGTAACATCCATATGCTTGTTGTGTTTATACCTTGGCACAAGGTTGCAGTCGGCATGCTGGAGAAGCATATGGTAGAAGTATCTCTTCGACCTATTCAAGCTGCTACACCCAGAACAGCGAACCAATAAACAGAAGAGCTTTATCCTTTAGATCAATTAATTGGTTTAAAACCTTTTAATTACACTAAAAAGGCACCATCAGTTAACCAGGCGGCATATCTGCTTAACAAGTGTGATCTGCAAGGAAACATAGCAATGTATTCTGACGTCTTAACAGAAGCTCTTTTGTTCAAGGTTCCAGCCGCTGCCACCCTTTTCCCTTTCCAAATAGCATTCAGTATTTTATGGCTATTGAGACTGCTCAATTCTCAGGGTCCGAGAGTAGGGGCTTGCTTCCTCAAGGGTCGCTGATTTTTTTTGTAGTTCTGCAAACCTTAGTATAAACCTACACACATTCTTACCTCTCTATAGTTTCTCAGTGGCCCCTTCTGGTTCAATTTTTGCTGGGGGGGCACTTGTTAACTGATTCAGAGGGAGTGAGGTTTATAAAACCCACTGATGGCACGCATGGTCTTCATTCTCACAGAAAGCTTCTTCAAAGATAGAGCCAACTGGGACATATTCATACATCATTTAAAAACAAGGTGCTTCAAAATACTTATTTGTCATATGCTGATTTATAAAAATCAATTGATCAAAGCACCCTTTAATTTAATGAATGCTGTTAATGGGTCTGAAAGCTCTAATAACAAGTAACTGCATCAAAGTGTCCATTTTAAGAACACTGGACACAATCCAGCCCCAGTGCTGCATACACAAGTAACCAAAGTATGGCACATATTCCTCATTCATTATCAGCTTAGCAAGAAGAGTCTGTTCCAAACAAACATTCTGATTTGCACTGAGAACTGTCTGCTTATACTCAAGTATATTGCTGGACTGTGTCTGGCATGTTTATGAAATATATGTTTACAAAACAAACTTACCCTATTGCATTAGATTTCATAATCAGCTATTTATATAGACAACAGATCAATACAATTATAATGCATTTAAATTCCTTTTCAGACCAATCCTGAGTGCTCATAAAAACATTTCCAATGCAAAATGGACAGCCAGCCAGTTCAATCCATTGCACTTAACAACCCTGTAATAGATTGTTTAGATTCTCTAGAGTGTACTTAATTGGCCTACTTGATACTTACTTAATAAAAGCTTCCATGATGCACTTACAAACCTCCACTCTCACACTCTCCTTTTGGAACATATCCAAGAATGGCAAGAATTTCTCCTGAAAGGCAATGAAAAGATCAACATGGTGGGCTACATACTACACTGCACTTTACCTGGACTCATCTCTGGGAGGAGACGCAACTCAATTTGCACTCTAAGAACCGTTTGCCTATAAACAGGGTTTCCAAAGTGAATGGATACCGACATGCACGGTCTTTACATCAGTTGAAGACATGAAGGTGTCTTGGGCCAGGTCAGTCCCATCCAATCTATTCTGCATACTAGTAATTCTCTGACGTTCTCAGGAGAAAATAAATTCTTCAGCACCTGCTATCTAACATCTTTAATTCGAGATGCCCGGAATTGCGCCTGGGAATTATGCATGCTAGGAATGTGGTCTAGTGCTGAGCTATGGAGCCTCCCAGTTACAAAATGGCAGACGGAATGTTTACTTACCAAGCTTATATACTGCTTTTCCCTCCAAGTAGCTCAAGGGAAGACGTCACAGCCCCTGTCCCTGCCCATTCCCAGATTTTTATCCTCGTAACTACTCTGTGAGGAAGGCCAGGCTGAAAGAGAGCAACCTGCCCAAGGTTGCGTAGTGACCTTCATAGCGGAGTGGAGATTTGAACCCACCAGATCCTTTCAATTTAGCAGCACTTTAACCACAGCCAAACTGTGTCGCAAAGGGAAATGGTAGCTTGTGCGGGAAAACATTAAGACTCATATGACCTAGACCCCAAGTTCTGCTCCTGTGCCTTAATCACCACCCAATTCATTAGGAAAGACCTTCAAGAGAAGATGCCAGTTCCTTTCAGGCTGTGGGAACTTGTGATCCTTGTAGCCATGCAGAAACTTACCAATGAAAAGAGAACGGAGAAGTCGTGGAAATAGGTGATGACTTTCTGAACTATTGACTGAAGCTAAGATCAGGAACGATGGAGCAAAGGGAAAAAGACATACCATTAAGAATCTTTTCCTTGTATTAGCTCCAACTCTACCTTCCTTTCGTTTAACCCCATCAATTCTTATCCTGCCCTTCATCAGGCATGAGTAATTGCCTTTCCTCTTCTCACTGAAAGCTTTCAAAGCATTTGAAGATCATCAACAGGTCTCCTCCCACATATACCATATTTTTCCAACTATAAGATGCCCCCATGTATAGGACACCCCCCACTGTTCTTACCGATCTCGAAGCGAGCAAGCTGCTGCTGCACGCCTGCCGCCTCCCTGCACGCATGCGCCCGCACCTGTCTCTCCCTCCGAGTGCGCTTGCGCCAGTCTCCCCCCGCAATCACGCCCACACCTGCCTCCCCCCCCCGAGTGCGCCCGCGGTTCTCCTCTCAGCCCCCCGTGTATAAGCCTTCCCCCCATTTTTAGCTAAATATTTCAAAGAAAAAGTATCATCTTATACACAGAAAAATACGATATATTTTCTTTTTTTCTGGATTTAATGAATCCCATTAAATTTGACTTTCACTGGTTCATGCTCTCCTTTTACATTATGTGCACAGTGATTTTTTTTGCATTAAAAGCCAGCCATCATCCTCAAAGGCTGAGCAAAATCCGCTGTGGTTATTTTTATGATTGTACTCTTGGCTTACCTGTGGGTAGGCTTCTTCAAATGCCCGGTCTGGAGTCATGTGTTTGATGACATCTGCTAAAACAGTATTCACTTCGCGTTTCTGTGGAGTGCAAGATAATTGTCAGAAAGCAGAAACAAGCTGGCCATGAGTTCAGCATCAAACCACACAAAGCAAAAAAAATTACATTACCAAGATAAGCAATAGCGAGATTTATTCCTGCACACATAGTTAAAAGAGTTGGGATTGTCCAGGTGTCTGGAGAAGTAGTCTTATCTAAGGTCAAAGATCTAATATGGAGTTTTAAGCATAATCCAAAATCAAACATCACACCCTCCTGTTTCTCAAATATTGATCCCAGTTCCACAAATATTATCCTGTTTCAACTAATAGATGCCCAAACAATGGTAGGAAAAGCTAACATACTGTACGACTGATGTTTCTGAATTAAAACACACCATCAAAATAGGAAGGTTTCCTGCAAAAGCTGCCCAAGATAACAATTCGCTTTGTGCCACTCCTTATCCGGTAGCATTTCTCTGTAACCATCTCTGTGCCTAATGCCCAACGAGCAAAATTTACGGTGTCTACCCAGCGTCAGCTCCAGGCTTTGGGGCCCTCAGGCAAGCCACCCTCAAGGGGTCTCCCTCTTTGGTGAGCCTGCCTTCTCACCATCTCTGCAACTGCGCCTTGTCCTCTCTTTCATCACTGACCTCACTTGCTCTCTGGACGAGCAGAGAGCCGAGAAGCTGCAGTATCTCCTGCACCTCCTCCTCCTCCTCCTCCTCCTCACCACTGCCGTCAGGCCAGAGCAAGGGAGAGATGAACAAACAGGTCGCAGTGATGACAAAGAAGAGCAAGCTGCAGGTCAAGATGGAAAAGTCCAGGGGCTCTGGCCAGTGGTCCCATCCCTGTTGGGATGCAGGCTCTCGGAAGGTCCCTGATGGCGCCTAACCCTGACACCAGACCTGACTTAAGAAAACAATTCTTGAAAGACAGAAAAGAACAAAACAAAGCAGACAAGGCTTGTGCCACTAATTCTCACTGCTTTTGTACATAGTTCCCCAAGCAAAGAGGGGGGTGTGTCACCTGAATAACATCTAGAAACCCTTTTTTGCATAAAATTTCAGTGCCGTGCATATATATTTATTCTAGAGCATTGCTGTATTTGATAAACTACTAAAGGGGCATGCAGGAAGAAAAAAAGCTTATTTAAAATGTTAAATAAATGCTTAAATCTGCACATACTGTGAAATGCCTACAGGTATATTCCATCCAGATTTCTGCACAGTTGATATAATCCTAAAAATAAAGGCATGGGAGTTATATTTAAAATCGGCATGTTATCTTACATAAAATACTTAGAAAGCTCTAACCTGAAGCTCTTCTACCTCACCTTATGCACACACCCCTGTTGATGCTCAAATCAGGTCCCAGAGGTAGAAACATAAAAACAGAGCGAGTCAGAAGGGGTCTCCCAGGCCATCTAGTCTGACCCCGGCTCCAGCCGGCTCCACTCATGACATGCCTACCATGTGCATGTCCAGGTGAAACAGCCTGCTTGTTGCATTCTTAACCAAAACCCTTTATGCATTTGAAGTAAAATTTGCATATGGATGCATTCCAGGTCAAAATTTTGGTTATACACCCTAGCCGCAATATGCAAACTTACAGTATACTTATGTCAACGGTTTATGGCTTCAGCTGTGCCCCTCATCTCCTCTCCCACCAACAACCCACCTGTGGGCTCTTCAGCTTTGTGATAACCTTCCAGGCTTCATTTAAAATCTGAAGCCGATCACTTTCTGGTGGGTCAGCTAAAGCCAAGTTCTGCCCCAGAGAGCGAAAGAGAAGATGCTGTGAAAATAAAATGAAAGAGTGCATCCATGTAACTGAATCCATGGGTTATTTCCACTTGATTAAATAAGACGGCTGCTACACATTAAAGCACTACTGTTATAAAAACATGTTTTTGTAGGAGAGAGGTATAAGAGGGAAAACAGCATTGCCCTCAGAGTCTAAACGATAAAAGGAAAATAAAACATGGAAATGCATCTAGTAAACACATCATATGGGTAAAACTCAGGGTTTCTACCAGTTAAAGAAATATTAGGAAAAATGATCTTTAACAATAAAATCAATATGCAATCCAATCCTTCTCAAGCTTAAATGCATGGTTTCTTCATTTCTAGATGAAGCAGACATGTTGTACCAAGCGTAGTTCTACAAACTTACGTGCTTCAGATTCTTTAAAGTAATTTTTAAAAATCAACTCTCCAGTTAATCAGGAACACCTTTTTAGGTGGCCTGTGCTAACCTATTAGGATGCAGTTCTATGAGTGTTTAGACAAAAAAATTCTTGCAAGTGGCAGCTATATTGTCTAAACATGTGTTAGATTGCACCTATCATTGGATAAATATTTCAGCCTTGTAAAATATTGGGCAAATATCTGTTCCAAGTCAATTAGATCCCAAGGCAGAACCATCCGTTGGCAAAAGGTGGGTGATGGAGGTCGATATGCATTCTAAAGAGACGTTAGGACCATAGTGCAAGAACACAGCAAAAATTATGAATCGCATCCAGCAGAATAACTTTAATACAAAATGCATTTTGCTGCTGTGAAGTAGCATTACAGCTGTAATGAATAAATAAATAGAGAAGTTGCACAACGGCTTTGGTGGCAGGGTGGTGGGGAGGCAGAGTGAAGGCTTACCTTGGGGAAGCCAGATTCATCACACTCTTTAATCATGGCAATAAAATCCGTTGACCTTGTAGCAATGAACTCAGCTCTGAAGGCAGACATTACTGAATTCAAGAGCAAGGCACTAAAAGGAAGAACATCTGGATTAGCGCAGGGCAAGCAGACCTGTTTTACTCCTGTCACTAAGGAAGCCGTCCCCAACCTGGTCCCCCTCAAATGGGCTGGAGTGCAACGCCCCTAGGAAGGATGGCGGAGAGAGAGCCCGTGATTGTGCATGTGTGCTCACACACACATCCAGGCTGCAGCTCATGGCCACAAAGCAGTGGCAGGGACACACGCTCTGCATGCAGAGGGTCTCCTATCTATGTATCTATGTATGTATTTATTTAAAACTTTTGTATGCCGTCCCTTCTGCGTGGCAACTCAGGACAGCTTACAGTCATTAAAACAACCACAATAAAACAGCAATAAATAACAACTGACCAACAAATACAAATTAAATAAGTTAAATAAAAGCGACTGTTAGACATTAAAATTTAATTTTTTTAAATTTAAAAAACAGTTAAATAAAAAGGTTTGAACCTGGTGCCGAAAGGAATATAAACTTGGTGCCAGGTGCACCTCTCCGGGGAGCACATTCCATGATCTGGGCGCCACCGCAGAGAAGGCCCTGCTCTGAGCAGATGTCCTTTTTACCTCCTTCAGGGAGGGTTCTCAGAGCAGGGCCGCTCCCGCCGATCTTAAGGGGCGTGAGCTGCTACCACTACGAATATAAGCGACTGGGTGGACCAGATTGGCATGAGGTGACCTGGTCGGTTTCCCAAAACTGAGCTCTCTCAAAAGATCACGGCCAGTGGAGGTTGGCCAAACAGACCAAGAGCTGGTGGGCAGGTTCTGATACATATACACACACGGACACCGTTCCCAAGCACACTGCATCTCTACCCTCCGCATCCAATGCAAGTCAACAGCCCCACTCCTTTACATGGAAGCAAGGCAAGGAATGCACTGAGGGGTTCAATAAAGGGCTTTGGGAGGCGAAAGGTACCTCTGGGGACTCCAATGTTTGGGGCAAGGGGCAGGTTTTGCCTCTCTGCACTGGGCCCCAAAATACATCCCCTTGCAAAAACAGACACAATAGGTATAAGAACTTCAAGAATGAATTTCAAGAATGAACTCTGCAAGCATACTGCTTACTTGTTGCCCAGCTTCTTGCACCTTTCCATCATCTCAGTCAACAAAACCTAGAAAAGAACTTCATGAGATGGGGGGAAAAGAACCAGCCAACCAAGGGATTACTTACAAGAATATTAATTCACAAAATTGACTTTCCCTTTGAGCAGTCACAGCTACTAGTTTTTTAAAAAGACACTTGTGCTACATGTCACAGACCTTTTCCTTCCCAAGATGTGCCCCAGATTAAATTGGATGGTGGCAACTCTAGTTAAAAGGATCCCGTAGCAGGTGGTGGGAAGAAGTTCCACTCCACTCAAGATCCCAGAGAACCTCTGCCATTGCAAGTGGGCAATACGAGCCTTGACATTCTATGGGGCCCACATGGCGCGGGGGTAGCTAATAAGTTGCAGTGACGTCCCCACTCCCAAATGGGGCTCCTCATGTGCAGTTTCTTGCAATGCCCAAGCCTGGCCACAGCGGGTGGCTGGAGTGATTAACAAATGGATCAGAACCCATGATCTGCTGCAGGATTAGAAACACAGAAACAGAGCGAGTCAGAAGGGGCCTCCCAGGCCATCTAGTCTGACCTCCGGCACCAGCCGGGTCTGCTCACGACATGCCCACCATGTGCATGTCCAGCCTATCCTTGAACACCCACACCGGTGGGGCCTCAACGACCTCTCGTGGAGGCCCATTCCACACCCTCGGAGTCCTGACTGGCAGGAAGTGCCTCCTGGCATCCAAATGGAACCTTGGCTCCCTGAGCTTGGCTCCGTTGGAGCGCATCCTGCCTTCCTCTGCAGGGGAGAACAGGTCCCTACCCACCTCCATGTGACATCCCCTCACATACTTGTATGTCGCCAACAGATCCCCTCCGAGTCTCCTCTTCTCCAGGCTGAAGAGACCCAGTTCCCTCAGTCTCGCCTCATACGGCATCCCCTGCAAACCGGCCACCAACCTTGTGGCCCTACGCTGCACTGACTCCAACCTGGCTATATCCTTTCTGTAAGGAGGGGCCCAAAACTGAGCACAATACTCCAGTTGCGGGCGCACCAGAGTCGTGTAGAGTGGTAGTAATACCTCTCTCGATCTAGAAGCCACACTTCTGGCTATGCAACCCAGGGTGGCGTTCGCCCTCTTGACCACCGCATCACACTGCTGACTCACGTTTAGTCTGCAGTCAACCAGCACCCCAAGGTCCCTTTCACAAGTGCTGCTCTCCAGCCACTTGTCCCCTAACCTCAGCCACCCACCCTCGCCAGGTTCAGATGTCACAGCACGTTTATAAACAAGCCCTCGTGCCATGCGAAACAGCCTCCTGCCTCCAGCTAAGGGACAAAGAATCCGCGCGGATGCCAGGCGCTTCTCTGACCATCCACTCGGCTGCCACAAAGCGGGTGCTCTGCCTCTCCCACAAGCTAAAGGCTATCGCCTTCCAACAGGCAAGGATGGAGACTTCCCATTGTATGCTCCCTTTCAGAGAGGATCAGATTGATCACTTGTAACAATCAGCTGAACAAAAGGATGGTCTCCAAGCAGCTGCAACACCCCTTTGGAAATGTGAAGAAGAAAACTGATCTTTACCAGAGCATCTGATTTTTAATTTTTATTTTAAAGATGAATGGAAAACAGAAGGAAAGGATAAAACTGAAAGATTTCCCACTGGCTTGCTTTTGTTTTTTCCCCCGTTTCCTTGCTATGTGGTAGTATCTCAACAGAAATTAAGTTCTTGCTTCAGACTGCCTTACAGAGGTTTTAATATTATGCTGATTGGGTTTAAAAATAAAAGGAAGTGCAATTTGCATGATCAGGGTGAGAAAGCAGCACTAGGAAAAACACGGGGAGGAGCCAAAGTAAAATAACAAGTTCCCCTGGCTGCCTTGGAAACTCCTGCAGTGGGTACTATCTTGTGAAGGAAGTTGTTTTTGCCTACAGGACTCTATCAAAGTTAAAAAGATGTTGTTTCAACTTTAAAAAGCTTCTCCCTCCGACACTCCTCAGCCATCTGTTTAATGATCAACTGAGCAGTGAGCGGGCAAGGAAGAAAACATGAGGAACAGCGGAGCTGAAGCTCACTGTCTCCCAACTGGTCCCACCGCACGCTGCTCAGGTGAGCACTAAAACCACCAAGGAGCAGGAAAAACCAAAGCTAAAGTTAGATTGTTAAAGTGCTGAGGAAATAAAAAGGTCCTCACCTAGTGCCAAAAAGAATACAAAGTAAGCACCAGATGCAACTTTTTGGGGAGCTCATTCCAAAACTAGGGGCCATGACCAAAAAGGCCCTCCTTCTGGTAGCCACCCACCTCACTTCCTTTGGAAGGGGCTCCCAGCGAAGGATCTCTGAAGGTGACCTCAGGTTCTGGGGAGGTATATATGGAAGGAGGCAATCGTAGAGATAACCAGGACCCCAAGCCATTTAGGGCTTTGAATGGTAGCAGTAGCACCTTGAATCAGGCTCAGACTCCAACCAGCAGCCAGTGCAACCGGAAGAGGATATCATATGCTCTCTTGAGCCACTTAGTAAAAGTAACTAGAGTGGTTCCTAGCTATACTGAGTCCAACAGCTGTATCAGGTCTTTGACCTGGTTAAAACTGAAAACCTTTCGGTATTGCAAATGGGTTCTGTACCTCTGCAGCCCGGTAAGAGATGCACTGTAGAATCCAATCTATTGCAGGAGAATAGAGCGTGAGATATAATGGGATCTCCACACATTGCAGTACCAGCTGATTCTGAACAGTGTCCCCATGAATCTGTTAAAACATCAAAGATAATCATGATTCCAAAAAACAAAACAAAACAAAATACCTCCTCAACTCTTGGAAAGAAAATAATATTCTACATTCACTCTGGGCACAACCCCTTAAATTCAACACTGACCTCAGCGAACACACTTAAGCCTGTTTCAAGCAAGGAGCAAAAGGAGAGGCCTGCTCTGAGGGACTCGTTGTTTTTATTTCATCTGGTTGTGTGAATGCCAAGTCCAGAGAGCTGTGAGAACTCCCAGTCTCCTCAGGCCTCTCCTTTCCCAGTGAGGAAAGGTACAGAGAGGATGTGCAGAACCACAGACAGCTCTGCCCAAGCAGAATTTTCAGGGTGGAACAACCCTGATTATGGTCTCTGTTTCTCTGATCACCAAGTCACCTCTCACGCCTGATCTTGGAAGTGACCGCTGCACGCTTTTCACAAGTGGAAAACTTGCGCAAGGCAAGCAGCAACTGAACGGCAGTTTCCATGAGTTTCCCCAAATTTGAGCAACTTACCCAATTTGTACAACATTTTCCACAGACCAGCTGAGCTGACTGGGTCATTGCAATAAATGACCAGTTTGAGCAAACTGAAAGAGGAACTGGGAAGGAGATGAACCAGAGCATGTGTTTTACACATTTCAAAACTCTTTTTGCAGATGTACACCCATGTTTACATTCCGCGCTTTGAAGGGGGCATGCTCAAAGTCATTTCTGCGCCCTTGGCTATCAAAATGATCATGTGAAAGAATTTGAGAACTTGGTTCTGGTTATTAATCAGAGCTTTCTGGGATAAGCATGTGCTTACAGATGCCTTAACTGTTCGCATTCAACAACCTGCTTAATCTACAATTTCCCCCTAAGGCATACTTGGGTTTCAGGAGTTTAGTAAAAAAACAACAGCAACAACACAAATTGCTTGTGGTCAGTTCACCCCTGCCTTAGGCTGAGCAATTTCTTTGATCCCCCAAGAGACTCCTTGATAGTGTCCTGTCTAGCTATGCAGAGAGGTTATAGATATTTGTAACGGCTGGCCTCCAGGCTAAATTACCCTATTTATTTTATTTATTTAAACAATTTCTATGCCGCCCCATTCGCAAAAAGCCTCGGGGCGGCTTACAACAGAAATAAACAATTATATAATTAGCCTTAAAATCCAGAAACATCTCAGCACGTCCATAAAAACCCAATAAATACAATCAATAAATTAACAATTAAAATAACTTTTAAATAAAAAGGTCTTGGCCTGGCGCCGAAAAACAAATAATGATGGCGCCAGGTGGACCTCTCTGGGGAGCGCATTCCATAGATGGGGCGCCGCCGCAGAGAAGGCCCTCCTCCGGGTACTCACCTTCCTAATATCCTTCATGGAGGGTTCCCGGAGAAGGGCCTCTGCTGCCGATCTCAAGGGGCGGGAGGGCAGATATGGACCCAAGTGCTCCTTTAAATAACCAGGTCCCAAGCCATTGAGGGCTTTATAGGTCATAACCAACACCTTGAATTGGGCCCAGACTTCAATGGGAAGCCAGTGAAGCTGACGGAGGACTGGGGTTATATGAGAACAACGCCCAGTCCCTGTCAGCAACCTGGCAGCTCTGTTTTGCACCAATTGAAGTATCTGGACCGTCTTCAAGGGCAGCCCCACGTAGAGCGCATAACAGAAGTCTAATCGGGAAGTCTAATCAGGAAGAACCCTATACATCTTTCAAAGGTGAAGGGTTTTCTTTATGACCATGCTCATAGTAGATAGGGTTAAATAATATCGGGTTGGATCCAGATTAATTTGGTCCAACATGTTCCATTAATTTCAGCAGGAATCAAGTGTGGCCAATTTAGTTTGGAACAACCTATGGAGCTGTATTTAAAAGTTTATGCATTGGTATTCAGTCAGATATTATTGATTTTCCTGAAAGTATCCTAAGTGCCCACAGCTTACAGGATAAATTGGAATACAAAATTAAATGCAATGGTATGTAGTCACTTCTTTCTCTCAAAGGAGGTGCATCCTCCTCATCATCATCAGATTCCAAAGAACCAATTAGCAAATTTGTACAAAATAAGCCCATTACTAGGTACTTTGAGAACGTTAAAAAAAAAATCTCAGCCAGGAAGCTGGTCCTGAACAACAAAGAGAACGATCACTCCATTTGAATACATAAACTGAAAAATCCAGTGCAAGTCTCAGGCACAGACAGGAAGCATGTCTAGAAGATCTGCTGGCCATCCTCCAGAAGAAAACACACAAACAAAAAAACCTTTCAGTAGCATAGCCGGCAACATCATCCCCTCTCACTTACTTGTTTAAAGGTTAGAAGGAAGTCAAAAAAGTTCTTGTTCAGGCTCTCTTTCAGATGTGGTGCTACTTTCATCCCAACCTACATTCCAAGAACAAATATATTAAATTTGTCCAGCTGTGACACATTCGGGCATGTGTAAAACTACTTTAAGAAATGATCCACCTAAAAAGATGAAACATGGGCTTTATTAAACTAATGCCAATTATGTACATAGAAAAGAAGGGAAATAAGATGAACTTTAGATGATGGAGTAATCAGAGGGCATGCCTGCATTGTAAGCACAGGACACTGAAGAACGCAAACCACAGCCAGGGCACAAACCTAGCTGATATTCTCCTAGAGTTAGGAAGTAGGATGATTCATACTCTAAAAGCAAATCTAAAGGCGAATCCGCCTGGCACTGTCATTATTTGTTTTTCGGCGCCAGGTTAAGACCTTTTTATTCCAGCGGTATTTTAATATGTTTTAATGTTGTCTTTTCTATGTTTTTAACTGCAGCCAGTGTGGGTCGGGAATTTATTTATGTTATATTTTATGTGGAAAGCCATCCTGAGGCTTTTTGCAATAGGACGGCATATAAATATTTTAAATAAATGAATGAATGAAGCTGAAACTGGAAGCTGAGTCTGGATATATTCTTCTACTAGCCCATCATTTTCTGTAGGACCAGAACCAGCCCTACCATTAGGCAGAGTCAGGCCAGTGTGGTGGGAAGAGTGCTGGACTGGAACCTGGGAGATCCAGGTTCTAGTATGTACTCGGCCATGAAGCTCACTGAGAGACTTTGGGCCATTCACTCACTCTCAGCCTAACCTACCTCACAGGGTTGTTGTTGGGAGAATAACATGAACTATGTCAGCTGCCTTTGGCTCTCCACAAAGGAAAAAAGGCAGGATATAAATGCAATGCAATGCAATTCAAATGATTTGACAACAGCAACAACTGCAGAGGTGGGAAGCAGCAGCAGAGACCGCTCCCAGGCATTCCTCCCCAGCCTTTCCACCATTCCCCATCCGGAGGGCAGAGCTCTGTTCACTGCCAAGCCAGTCCTGCACCTTCTAAACTAACCTGCTGCCACCTGGTGCAGTGCAGGACATGTTCCATCACCAGCACTGACAACAACAGCTGGTCCTCCTTCCTCCTGTACATGAAATCAGCAAGGTGCTACCTTGTCCTTTGTTCCAGAGGGCAGCAACTCTTGGGCCAGCCTTGCTTACCAACAAAACCGCATTTCAAAATGACAAAATCTTACCCTGCAAAGATATGCTCTAGCATACACTGCAACCAAAGGATCCCCAATTCCTCGGATCATGGAGGTCAACCGTGGGAGACATTCTGAAATCCCCCTGAAAAGATGGTTTGAGAGAGTACTTTAATTTCACCCGCTCCTACCATTCATCTCTTGACAACTTAAAAGGCTGAATAAGAGTCTTACTAAATAGCCAGCAAAAGCCACATGGATAAGGTGACCAATAGTATTACTCAACAGCCAGCAAAGGGCACAATAAAACGTTTTGTGAATGCAAAATTCAACTTTTCCTTGGGAACAACATTAGCCAAAGGCTATTGAAGGAGACAAAACAACAACAGCAACAGAAAAAGCCTAAAGCATAGTATGAAAAGCAACAAAGGAAAATACGAATTCAGTTAGACTGCATAACTGTTAACTTTTAAAATACTGGTTTTCTATACAAATTGACAAAGCCACATACCATCATTATAGCATCAGCCATAAAATCACACAAACAGGAACATGCACACACAAGAAGCAAGACTAATATTAAGCATCACAGGACTTTCCTTTAATGACTTCTCCAGCCATGTCATGAAGTTGACCACCACACAGCTTAATGCAGACTCCAGACACCAAGCAAAAGCATAGCTACTGTGCAGTAGTGAATTTGGCCAGATAGCCCCAAAAGTTAAAAATAATGTTAAATTTGAACAAATCTCCCTGGGGGAGAGGAAACGGGTCTAGGAAAAGAACACCTGGGGGGGGGTATGGTGACTAGAGGGGTCAGCATTAGCATCATCAAGAAGAGCAGCCAGGTTCTTTGCTGCTCTTGCCAAGAGGCTCTGTAGCCTTTTACCACGAGCCGTGAACAAGCCATCACCCAGGTTCACACATCACAACAAGCCAATCTAAACAGCACAACAGGCTGCTCTCAGAGCGGCTGATGCATGGTTAGAAAAGGAAGCTGCACTAGGCTCGGATATCACAACATGCCGTTCTGGAACGAGTAAGCCTGACAACCCACCAGAGGTTGCCATGTTGTGGGAACCAGGGCCATATGAAGATGCAACCTGCTGGGCCTCCAGAGCACGCCACCAGCCACATGGAATCAAAGAAGCACTGTGGTCCAGGGCACTAACGCCCTGCCCCCCGAGGTCAGAGCTCCTCAGTCAACGGATCAAGGAGCAGGCTCTGTTATAGAAGGGTTTCAGCAGGATTCCAGACCTGGTTCTTCAGGAAGCCACCAAGTGCAGGCAGTGTTACGGGAATGGCAATTTCAGGCGTATGGAAGAGGCAGACTGAAAACGGCTCTCTGAGCCACAATTTGCTTCTCGCCTACTACTGTCCGGAAGTTTGGCCTGTGCAACAGGGAGCTTTACGAGAGACATTTATGCTCAATAACGTCCGTGTTACAGATAAGCCAAAGCCGCGAAGGACAATTTGGGAAAATTCAGTAGAACAGTCCAAGCAACACCAAAATGCCATCAAATATGAATAAACGTCAGGAGGTGGGACTGAAAGGACATTCAAGCCCATCGGAGTGCAGACAGGAATACCCAAACCAGACTTGCTCTAAGTTCAGGGTGTGAACTCCAGGCCCTCATCGTGGCACCAGAGGCTGCTTGGCAAAACTGGTAGGAGCCTGAGAATTCTATGGACATAATTCACATCTTTAATTTCCATGTACGCCACATTTATCCAATATTTATCAAACAGAACCATACTTACGTTTTAGACAGAAATTTGTTACACTTCAGTATTGCTGCTTCCACATAACTATATCAAAAAGTTATGGAAACAGTCCAAAATAAAATACTTGTCAGAAACGTAAAACATCCCTTAACAATTAAAACATATCTTCAGTTTCAAGGGTGACCTAACTGCTATAAAACTATATACATATAATTTAGGCTTCCTGCCATGGACAGTTAAGGATGAAACATGTTAACTGTAAACATTTGCAGTAACTGTAAGTATTTATATGACTTCTGATTCATCCAGAGGTCCCTGCTATGTATCTGCCTTGGAGCAAAAGCAATTTTTGGTATTATCAGCTACGTTAATAAATAACAATAAGTCGGCAAAGCCTTATCTTGGCTTACTGCAAACCTGCAATAAGCTGGCACACACAGCCTATCTGCTCCTCCTTCAGCACAAGCTGGCATAAAACTAACTGAGAAGGGATACCTTACATGATGTACCAATCCGAGATCCTGGTTTGTTACGCCAAAGGAAGCCAACAAGAACTTAGGGCTGTTCTGGGAACTCAGCTATTGACTTTGAGGATCTTTTAGGGTGGATACGATCGCAGTGTCATGGCTAGAGCACCCAAGTACCTGTTTAATTCTGTTTACCCACACACCTCAGGGGACCACGTTGAATAAACAGGTAAGGTCTCACTGAAGAAACTGTATTAATTATTACTGCTTAATACATAAAATTCCCTATATTTCAACCAAGGCCATCTGCAAGAGAACAATGGATTGAGGACTTAATGAAACTTTCCATTTTTTAACAAGGAGTCTTTAGGCATAATTGGCAAATGGATAAATATATGGATATCTGTACTGCCTTTGCTGAAGTCTATGTATAACTATTTCTAAGAACAGTTGTATATTTTGAGATATGTAAAATATATAGAGGTATAAAAATATAGTATATATGCATTCATTATAATAAAGCCACTTTGTGAAAACTCTGGCACTATTTTATTTTCTGGTTTAAGTGTGTTTCAGTTTTGACTCATAATAAAAACAAATTTTAAAATCCCTAGATTGCCTCCTTTGCATCAAGCTAAAGTACTATACACAAAGCAAATGAAATGAAGGAATACAGTATAATAAATATTACTAGGGGAAAATAAGGTACATGGACTTAGCATGTGTTGCAAAAGACGTTATGGTCTTCGATTTCAATACATCTTTTAAAAGCCTACCTAGGGTTCTTCCAAGGCAGTCAGGTGGCAGTCAGTGTCACCAGCACCACAATTACAATTTATCCCCACAACCCTGCAAGACAGAGTAGTCTTAAAGACAGTGAAATAAGGCCCCATAGCAATGAGAGCCTCAAGCCTTAGGAGGGAGGGATTAAAACCCAGTACTCCTCGTTCTAAATCTAACTCTAAGGCAGGTATAAGTAATCCAGCATCCTCCAGATATTTTAGATGACAACTCCCACAAATCATTTCCACTGGTCATACTGGATAGGTCTGATGGGAGTTGTGACCCAAATTATTTGGAAGATATCAGCTTACCAATGTTTGCTCCAAATATTATGCCAGAATGGCTCTTGGTCTTTTGAATTTAAGGAAAGGAAAGTGCCAGGTAAAACTGAATGTCTATTTTAACAATGAATTGTAAATTCTGTTGGCACCCAAAGAATGTGTACCTTTTGAGACTTGTTTATTATTCTTTTTTATGTGGAAAACCCCAAGTCAACATGTGAAATTCCTTCTTTCTTTTTAAAAAAGAAATTAAAGCAAAATCAAGATAACATTTTCATCATCTTAAGAGTCTTATTTGAAAAAGGATACAATCTGGGAATCAGCTCTCGGATGGAAGCAATCTTGAAGAACCAGTTTAAACAAGTTTCTTTGGCAGTATCATTAACGCTTTCGGGAGTAAAATTTTCTGATAAAACAAAACGGAGAGAAGATTAAACTGAGAGCCTACTTCCTCAATTTGTTTCTGAATCAAATGATCTATGCTCAATACATACAGTTCTAAGAAAATGGCACGATGAGTACTAGAACTTCACACCATTTAAATTATTATCATTTCAAGGGCTATCAAACAATTGTTTGCCAAACATACAGTAACTGGGAACTTCCATTTTTCATTAAACATTCTTCTATTTTTGGCCTCACATTACAAAGATGTATTACCACCCAGAGCTTTTCCCTTCCATTATCATTATCATCATCATCATCATTTTAATTTTACTGCAGAGGTTGCAAGAGAACATTGCCACATCACCAGGACATCATGAGTTCACACACGGAAATTGATTTTAATTTAAACTGTGTAGCACATGCTGACAGTGTAGAATACTATGCGTTCATTATATTTTATTCTGCTCTCCCTCCTAAGCACTTAAGGGCAACAGACACGGTTCTCTGCCCTTATTAGCCCCACAGCAACCCTATGAGGTTCCCTGTTTTACCTCCACAGCAAGTTACTGAAAGGTTTTTGCAGGCTAGTAACCTTTGTGGGCTTGTACATCATATAAATCCTTGCAAATATGATTAAAATTCCTTTAATTGGAAAACTTTTCTGGCTTTCAGCTATTGTAGTTAGGAAAAGGGCAGACTGTTTGTTAGAACCCTGTCTTTCAATCCTTCCTTCTTAATGTGTCCTGCCTTGAACCTTAGTTTGCAAGCCTGACATTGCTCTCTCTTCCTCGGTCAAATGTAATTACCTTAATTACAGACACTGGCTTTTGAGTGGTCATTCTTGAGCAAAAAAACTCAAAAGGGCCATCCGAATCAGGGACCTCAAAGTCACAATTCATCGAGAAATTCAATGCTATATCCTGCAGGCTGAACCAGGATAAGGGCTTTCCGGTCATACCGGTTGTGTTTCTCAGTTTACCCAGCGCCAGCAAGTGTGCTAACTGGCCATCGTGAATAATATAACCACTGCCGTTTCTGCTCTCTGCTTGTCTGTCCTGTATTGGCAACTGTTTTACACACGTCAGACAACCTGTAACTCAGAATAATATTTCACCCACACTGTTGTAGTTCGCCAAGGCTTCTACTTGCAGGTTTCCTCTGGGGCAAGCCCTCCAGCACTCTCCCAGGCAGTGCTCCTCTTTGGGGATACTTTGATCCCCATTGCTGGGAAAGAGTTAAAACTGCTGGCATGCATCCCCCAACAAGTTTCCCAGGCAACAAAAACATTCCTTACCTGTGACCTATGCCATAATAAATGAGTTGATTTTTTTACGGTGGCCTATTACTGTCAAATGTATTTATTTTGATAGACTTTGCCTTTAATTTTAGATTGCGAGCCTATAGAAAGAACCTTTGCATGTTGCTACAGTGTCTCGCGATTTTAGGAATAATCAGTTTGTAAGACTAATGCGCACACTCTTTTGCTGGTACATGTATCTGTGCAACTGAGACTGCAATCATTTGCACACTTAGCTGACCTTCTCGGCTAACGTGTGCAGGGCTGGACTATAAGTGTGGCAACTACAACACTTGGGCCTAATTCACAGTATTTCTTCACAGTTTCTCCCAAGAGCTTATTAAAGATGCAGGAAGGGATAAAAATGACCTCAGACGCTAACAAGAATTACAGGCCTCAAGCGTGTGTCACTGATGCCCAGCATTTGCACAGAGCAACTCCCCTAAGCCTTACTGTGGTGCCCATAAATGCGAGATAAAACCAATATGACACTGTAGAAAGAACAGTTACGTAACATCCAATATTTAGAATGTGCTGTCTGCTTACATTTTTCCTTGCTGATCTTGGGGAATTAGAGCTTCAAATGCTTAGCATTTTGTTTTTATATCTTTTCCTTAACAGAAAACAGTTTAACGGAAACAGTTCGTGGAACCTGAGTCGCTTGCCTCCCCATTGCCCAAAATTTTTGAAAAGGAAAAATATCAAGTCATTACAGCATCAAGAAATGCAGGAGAGGATCACTCCACAGGGTTGTGAAGAAACGTGAAAGAGTAAATACCATCTCGTTTTCAAAATTTCTTGGGGACTTTTTGGATCCAAGTATAGATGTTTGGGATTACCAGTATCAGAACAATGTACGATTACATCTTTATACAGGCAGAACATGGCTCTCTCGCCATATAAAAAGAATGGTTCTGTGGTACTGCATCTATTTCTTATCCTACAAAGCTCTTATTTATAGTGAAACAGACCCAAAGAATGTGCAAAGTAGAAAGGAAAAATACTAAGACAGTGCAAGAAACGACGTTTCAAGCAAACCGATCTTAAAGCACCGATGGGATGATGTGGTTAGACTAGCCTGAATTAAACTAGGGACACCTGAGTACAAACCCGGACCCGCAAAAACCATGGGGTGACTGGGGGCCAGGCATTCACTCACTCCCCGCCCCCCATTCCTTCTCTCTCTGTGTAACCTAACTCACCCTGTTGGTACAATGATACGGCTGCCCTTTAAGTTCTTTCAACATCTCAGCATAGGAATCACTTAAGGATACAAACTGCATGCAGGGCAGGCACATTCCACAGGGAGAGGTCCTGCGCTTTGACGCCTGGAATCTGCAGTTAAATATGTAGCAGAGCTGGGAATGCGCGCACACCGCCGTCGCCGTCACCACCTGAAACCCTGGCAAGCCACTGCCCGGACAATGCAAGGAATGGGCCAGGCGCATGCGCCCGCAGCTCCCCAAAGCCTCTGCGGTGCCCTCCCAGGAGGACGCATCTGCGTACGATTTCACACCCTGATTTCCCCGCTGCTGGGGATGAAAGCGGTGGCTGTTCTTGGAGCGTTTTCCAAGGGCAGGCAGATTGGGACTCATTCAGTGAGGAAGAGGAAGGGTGGGGCCTCCCAGAGGGGCTTATCTCAAGGACACCCTTTCCAAATGTTTGGGTGCACAGCCAGGAGCAACAACTGCCGGGGGTGGGGGGCTGTCAGGCAAGAGTTCCAGGAAGCAGCCAAGACTGTGACCCTTGATCCCACACGGTGCCGGGAGAGAAGGGCAGTGTTCAGAGAAGGGGCTGGCCTGCCTCCAGAAGGGGCCTCCCAGGGGCAGGGTTCCCAGAAGCAGTTGCTAGACTGGGTTCAACAAAATGCTCCGTAAATGCTCAAAGACTCACTCTGTGCTGGCTGCACTCACTGAAAGTCCTCCGGTGAATGAAGTGCTTTTGCCAAGGAACAATCTGTCGCCCTGAATGTGTGACTTGCTCCTGACACCCCTGCCTGCATTCTCCATCCCCATCCCAACCATTCTGATATTTTTCTTTTCCTGTCTTTTCCCACAACTGCCAGCTGCAAAGAGAGAGCCATCTGGACTAGGCTTTCTGGGATGTGTCTCCCTGTGTGTGCATGTGCCGGAGGGCCAGCGCACAAGGGCGTGTGGCCCCCAGCCCCCAAGCCAGCACCACAGGTGGCTCTCGAGGCCCCCAAAATTGTGCATCCCTGGAATAAACAGACAAATAGCTTCACCTGGCATCAGGCCACATCCTGTGCACTCCCGCAGCGCACCAACCATTTTTCACAAGCAATTGCTCACTCTGCTTTTCCCACAACATTCTGGTTGACCCACTTTGGGGCTATCAGATGCCTCAGACCAAGATGCTTCCTTTGTGACAATATTTTTCTTGTGTTGGAAGAGGCCCGTTTTTTTCTCATTGCAATGCGAAGTAGAAGGAAGTGGATTGATGGCATGGGGCAGGGCAGTGGCGGCGGCGGCAGAGGCTCCCTCGCTGCATTCTGAAGAGTTTTCAGTCACAGAAAGAGTAGAAGCAACAGAGGCTTTGGCTCAATGGAACGGAAGTGGAGACAGCCATTTATTATTCTGCTGTCGTGCTGTTCTCTGCTTAGAAAATGCCAAGCCTGTGCAGAAATTTGAGAGAGAGAGAGAATGCAATTCTCTCCCGTTTGGCAACATCTCACCCCGCAAGCTACTTGAGGACTTTTACATAACAGTGCGCTATGGGGACCCAGAGTCTGTAGTTCAAGCATGCCCTAACAGCCAAGTCGGTTAAGGACAACACAGTTAGTGCAGCTGTTTGAGGAAATGCAAGAAAAACAGTCAGATTAGGCATGTAAATTGATACTTCTAGGATGCTAACCCAGTTGCTTAAGAGAAAAAGGCAGACAACAAATGAACAGATTTTCTGGGTTAACTGCAGAGACATGTAGTATTAAAATACCTTTTCAAGCACCAACCATATTTTAGAAACAAGACTAGCCTCCTTGACACATTTTTATCATGAAGCATCGGTTTCATTATCAGAAGTGCATCCCTTCCAAACCGCTGCAATTATCTCCCGTTCCTTCCACATTTAGGAACGATTCAGTGAGCACCAGCTTCCACTGCAGCCTGGTTTGCTGCAGGCAGGGGGAACTCTGGTGCTAAATCAGAAGTTTTTACTTTATTGGAATGGAAAGAATGAGCACAAAATACCAATGAGCATGTTCTTGTTTCACACACAGCTGCTCAAAGCAGAGCTCTGCGCAGGGAAAAGGTGCATGTTTACACAGAGCTGGAACCTCTCATTCCATCATTAGTTAGGGATGTACATTCACCTGTGCTTCTCAAAAGAACAGGAATACAAGGATAACATGGTTGGCTAGAATTACATTTGTTCTGCCTCCAGAGCTATATCTTTACATACTTAAACGACATAAGAATCTCTCTCATAACTAAATCAGACCTTGGGTCTGTCTCAGCCCGGTTTCCCTGCCTCAGGGTGAAGAACTTCAGGTTTAATGTCCTAATCTAACATTCAATCTGGGTCCCCCAAATTGCCATATTCCACTCTCCAGGCACACCCCTTCCTCCAACCACTGATAATTTGGTGGTTCCCCAGATTTTGTGCCAGATTTTCCCTGTTCTAAATGGTTGAAATGCCCTCTACTATGCCTAAGTTGCTGCAAGAGCTTCAAGCTAAAATGTACTGGGATTTTGGGCCCCATCCTTTTACCTTTGGCCCCATCCACCATGGGAATGCAGCCCCAAGAGTTTTTCCAACATGGATTTTAGCCTTTAAGCTGAAAGAGAATCTTCACCTGTGGAGCTATTCTGCCAGAGTTCCCCAGTTAATCTCAAAAGGCTTTTCTTTCTAAAAGCAACCTGCTCTAAAACATTCAAACCTTACACGTACCATTTTGTAGAAAGAAATAGCAGTCTTGAAAATGGCAGGGAAAAGAGCAGAAGCAGTAGTTCAAGAAACTAGTTTAAAAGGGAGGCATGCAATCGTGACCCAATGAAATTAAATTTCTACCATTAGCTCCAATATATGAGGACCTACACTTGAATTGTAAAATTCAGCACAGCAATTCTCAAGGAATGTTAAAGTTCCGGTAATTCTAGCAACTGTGTTTCACTTTCTTCTTCATTAACAAAGTTGATTTAGCTTTTTTTCTTTGAAGCATTTTCATCTGTCAGATAACATTTGCATGTGCTCTCTCTTAATGCTTGACAACAAACCCCGAGCCAATCTTACAGCAGTACATAACAGAAATGCTAGTGTTATATAATCTTCAACAATTTCACAGATAAAAGCATGATCCTGCAAGAACTTCTAAGTTCAATTGAGTTCAACAGGAATTCCTTTCCAGCAAATATGTCCGTGATTGCAGGCTAAATGTGGATGTGCCAATACCATGGGGAGGGGGGAACCAACCTTACCTGGTAAAGTGTTGCGATTGTCAGTGCACATGGAAAGGATTCTTTCATAGACAAGCTTTCCTGCATAACAGCAATAATGACAAATCAAAATAGGGTTTTAGTTATATATAGCTAGATAGAAAACGTAGATGTCAGAACTAAATCTGGGCTAGGTCTGAGCTTCAGAATTAAGCTCAAATGAGAACTGTACTGCCAGTGGCAAATGAAAAAGGATAGCCATCAGATCATGGAGTGGAAGCAAAGATGGGTTCTGCCAAGGAGGATTCTGGGATACCACCTGGAAGACCAAAGGGAGAACAAGCCATTCCAAGTGTGATCGTCTGTCAGGTCTACCACCAGTCGGTCAATGAATGACCAGCGTGCTGAGGCTGATTCCCACGGTGGCTTAGCACGCGACATGTGGGCAGGGCAGCTCCCACCTTGCTTTCCCTCTCACGGAGCTGCTGAGAAGACAAAGCAGTAAAACCCTCATCCATGCATGTCACCCTGAGGAAAGGCAGGCAGGCAGCAAGGGAGAGCACCTTCCTTGATTGCGGAACACTCTCCCCACCGAGGTCTTCCTAGCACCAACACTGCCAACACCAGAGGGATGGTCTGACTTGGAGTTCTGTACTAAGCAGAGGGTTGGACCCTCTGCCCCTTTCCAACTCCATTATTCTGATTCTGTGGTTGTAGGATATGGAGGTAAGAAATAGTAATAGAACGAGACATGTCAGAAATCAGCTTCCTTGGATGTTTCAGTAACTAGATTCTCTATCCTAGACATTCCTGCAGAACTAATGCTGATTTTTGAGAAATTGCGTTCAGTATAGCATGGGCTAGAAATCTAACTCAATGAAGCATTCGTATGTAGTGCCTCCTCTAATTCTAATCACTATGAACAATGTACTTTTTCCAATGATATAACACTGCCCCCTCATGGAGACATCTGTAGCATTTTCTTTCAGATGACATTCTCTTACTTGATACTGGCTTTTGAAAATTACTTAACTCCAGGATTTTATTGAACGCAAACTAAAAGGGAACATGAATATGAGCCAAGAGTCATTTAGCTTTAAGTAGATTCTTCTAAATAAGAGGACCAGAGTTTGAAATTGAGCAAAGGTTCCGTTTCACCTACACTTTTATTTATGTATTTATTTTGTGAAGAAGGCATTAGGAGAGCAAACTGCTATTAAAAAGGAGCCTCTCAGTCTGTTCTATTTCGCAAAAAATGGACAACAACAAAACTGGATCCTGTGTGTGGCTGTCTCCACTGTCCCAGCCTACCTAGGGCACCTTTCGGAGCTACATCACGCAAGAACCTGGTGGGGGAGAGTCCGTGCCTTGCATGCAAAATGCCCCAAGTTCAGTTCCTGACTTCCCAGCTGTACTTGACTATAAGCCCCATCAGCCCCAGGCACTGTGACTGCGGCCATGCTGGCAGAGGATAACAGCACCCATAGTCTGACATACTCAAAGGGCACCAAGGGACGGATCTTCATCCAGTCCTTTCGCATACGCAGAATTGTTTCCCAAAGATTCCCATGCAGAAGTCCGTGGTGTTCTGCTCTAGGTCAGTTCAAGCTTTCGGCACAGACCAGTTCTATCCACCGCAGCCAGTGCACTAATGACCGGGTCTGTGGCACACCTACAGCCCTGTGGCTATGCGGGGGC
Organism: Varanus komodoensis; assembly: GCF_004798865.1. Taxonomy (NCBI): domain Eukaryota; kingdom Metazoa; phylum Chordata; class Lepidosauria; order Squamata; family Varanidae; genus Varanus; species Varanus komodoensis. The sequence continues at coordinate 9,180,232 of NW_025335684.1, forward strand.
ACAATCCATGTCAAGGAGGAATGGCGGCCCCAAGGCAGGGAGCACAAGCGGGCTCTGTAGGTGATGACAATGTTTGCTTTTGGCTTGAATTCACTCGGCTCTGTGGGCAGGTCACATTACTCTGCCCAGAAAAGAACATTTGGTGCTCTCTTGATCTACCAAAGGTATTTGACTGGTGTAAGCAACTTGCGGGAAATTGAGATCTTTAAAAGGGAAACATAATATGGAAAAGTAGAAGGAAAAAACCCCACAACCAGAAGCGTCTCACAGAAGGCACTGCAGAAAACACAACTTTCTGTTGAGCTTCAGTGCTGTAAAATAATCACTTTCACACCACTGAATGAAATGATACATGGGAAGGTATCAGTATGTAACATTTACGTCCATAAATATTTATACAAAATAGTTGAAATAGAGTGGACACATTTATCCTTACCTGGATGGGGAGCAGTGGGAAATGCTGAGGATTATATTTTAAAAACATATCCATTTGAATTTAGAAGTAATTTATACACCTAGTGTAGTGACTAGGAAAACTGAGTTGTAATCCAAGTTCTCTTATGCCCTCTTCTATGACCTCCACAGGTAGCCTGACATAAACTACTTACTGGTCAGCTTTAACTCTCTAACTGCAATATGGGGAATCATAACACTGATCTCCTTTACAGGACTGTTGTAAGAATTACCAAAGTAATGGAAGTGGAGTGCTCTGAACTCCCCGAAGCAGAGTGCTGTCAGTATCACAACTGTGTAAAAAATAGTGAATCAAGTCTGATCATAATTCATGTACAACTCTTCCTTTTCCCATTCTTTTTTATTCCTTAGCTGAAGTCTCCTGCCCCCACTTTGGTTTGGAGAGAAACAGGGATGCTTTTTTCTATATGCTATATATTAAATCGACTCGAAGATCTTCAAAACACTATCTACAAAATATCTGCAAAGTATCTAAATATCTGGACAGGGTGAGCAAGACGGGTTTGGGAAGTGGCAGTACCCATGCCATGGAATCTCCTTTCCACCACCACGGAATCGCTCTGCTAGGGAATTCTGACAACATCTACGCTCTGATTTTCTTTCTGTAAGGGCTTGAGAAAGGTCCGTCTTCTTAGGGACTGGAAGTGGTGGAGACGTGAAAGAGAGATCTTTTGTTCCTGCTTAGGAGGACTTTCCACTCTGATTTGTCTTGGCTTCCTTATTCAACAGCAACCACTGCTCAGTAAGGAAGAATTGTGTTTAATAGCTCGGTGCTTACCAAAGGTGTCAAGTATATCTGTTATCAAGACGAATTTACTTGGATAAAACTGAATCACACTTGTGTCTGAAAGAAGTTTAGAACACTAGGGGAAGAGAGAAAAAGAGAAGACAGATCAATTACAGGGTGATTGGATACACCGCCCACTATGCAAAATTATTAAAGGATAGCTTGAACTGCTTATTACGTAGCAAGGGTCTGTAGCATATCCTTTTAGGCCTCTGGTGGCCTTCAGAGGCATTCGGACCACAACTCCCAGAATGTCCATCCAGCAGGGCCACTGACTGGGAACTCTGGGTGTTGCAGTCCAAACACATCTCGATGGCGCAAGGTTGGGGAAGGCTGTTCTACCAAAATTGTTGTGCACCAGCAACTAGCGTGGCTGAAGAAAGCTAAACTTAGAACACTTCTCAATAATCTAATTCTGTCTGTGCAAAATACGTACTTTTGTACAGAAGTACATTCAAATTAACCTGGCACATGACATTTGGAAACCAAAACCTCTGAAGTACAGATTTTGTACACATTTGGTAACAATGTAAAATCTATTTGAGTTCTACTGTCGGTCTTTTACATATTCATTATTATCTTGGCCAGCCCTTAAACTGCACTCTTATTTCATAACCTGCCTTCACCAAGTAGGGAGAAAACACAGCAGCCTCTATTTGCTCAGCTTCCTCCATCGGGGTGGAGGCTGGGCCCCAGGGGGAAGGGCAAGGTATCAAGCAGATGGTGGGATCGCTGAAGGGGAGCTGAAGTCCCTCACCCCCACTCTCACCCACCCACCCAACCAACCAACCAAGCCACCTGGAGCATCCTGAAACACACACTTCTCCAAAAAGTTATAACCTCAATTATTATATGTACAGAATACTGTAATGCTAACCTGAATGACAATCTTTAGAGCTTTTACTTTTTGATCCGAGGCCCATGCATCCTTCAAAGACTGGTTGAGTTCTTCAATACGATTAGTGTAGTCTTGCTGAGTCAAATTTAGTAGCTCTTTTTGCGACCCCTGAAAAGGGCACAAGCAGTACGTTATTAACAAACAGGACAAGCCAGTTTCCTTTTCAAAAGCTTCCTCCACACTTTCGAAAAGAGCTGGAATGCGCAGAGTTGCCAACTGGTAGATTACATAACTATAATTGAAATTCATTGGGAGTTGAAATACACTTGGGTGGCCTTTGAAGAAGTCCAGCCAGCATCCTTTGTGCCCAAAGATCACAAATGGAGCTGCCTGTTTTATCCTGGGCAGAATCTCTTAATTTGTTTCCCAGCACAATTTACAGGATCGATGCATCAAATGCCTTGCTTCTCAAGAGACAGTGTTCGCCAGAACACAGACTGTGTGAATAGTAATATCCCATTAGATGTCTTATCACACTTTGCTTTACAAGATTTCTAGTACTGAACTATCATAAGGTTTTGTTTAGTTTTCATTAATAAAGGGCACTCAAGAAAAACGTCATTAGGGAAATAAACAGAGTCAAAGGCAACTTTCTGCCCACTTCTCTCCCCACTTGTTTTTCCTAGTGTGTTGTCGTTTTGATTGTAAGGCTGCCGTCTCAATTAACTGATTATGCAAAAGGCACTCTGGGAAGACTTCTGGCTCAGGAGGGGCATAAATATACTTAAAATTAAAAAATAATAATTCTGGTGTCATATCGTTCAACCCTCGCATTCAGTACAAACCATTCACTTTACTTGGGAACATCTCTGTTGACAGAACGTTTATCAATGCTTTAGCACTATCTTTCCCTTCAGACCGTTGGTGATGCTGAACAGGAGCTGGTAGGGGTTGCACTCAGAACATCTGGAGAGCAACAGGATGGGAAGGGCTAAATTAGTGCAGTGAGCTAACAGGGTTAATCTGTGTGGGAATCTCCTTCAACTCATGCATTTTGCAGACATGAGAGGTGATGCATCAAGCTGTCAGGATGAAGACATTTTGATCTTTGAAGACGTGAACTGCCAGGGACCAAAATATATTAAGAATCTCCTTCAATCACATGGTCCTGCATGACACCGTCCCATTCCCCACCCACTTTCAGAAATACCGCAGGTGAGTTCTTTCTAGCTGTCTCACCCAGGAATCTGAGCAGCCTTCTCCAAGGAGGCCTGTCTGTCCACTGATTGCAGTCACTGAAGTGAAGGCAATTTTATTTCAGCACATTTTTTTGGTTACCGACCTTAATTTTTCTATCTCCCTCCTGCTCTTTTAGTCTTAAAACTGTGGTTATTTTACTGATATTTTATGTCAGTATTTTTATTGTAATAGTGTAATTAGTAATATTTTACTGATTTTTATCTTACAATTTTTAAATTAAAATTGTCTTGAATACTTGATAGAAAGGTAAGGGATAAATGTCTCCCTCACAAAGTTTTGCCCACCTCTTCAAGATCATCTAACTCTTCCAGCCTGGTCCGCACCTTCTCAGAAACTGCTGATCCTGGCGTTGATGCTTTTCCTGCAGGTAATTATATGTGTAAATGCCTTGAGCCAGGTCAGAACCACCCCGTCCATGCAGTTTTTGAAGAAAAACAATAATTAAGTTTGGATTCATGTAAATGATGTACTCATAATGCCCAAGAGATGTCTTTAAAAGGGACTTTAAAAAAATCATAGCTCATGGTTCAACTTTAAGGACTTATTTCCTCCCATTAATTTTTCCTAGTAGAGCAGGGCCCCTGTATCTGCAGAGAGCTGTTCTAAGCTCCCCAGCAGATGCCTGAAACCATGGAAAACAGCGAACGCCCAGGGGTGGCCAGCCTTGCTCAACAGAAGAGCCACATTCGGTAAATGTCAGATGTCTGAGAGCGACAAGCAGGTGGCCCTGGGCACCAAACAGTGGGCAGCAAGCCACAGAATAAACCCAAACAAGCTATATACTCAGAATGGATGCAAGCTATATACATTTCATTCATTCTTACCCCGGCATACATTGTTTTCCTTGCCCTGTTAAATCAAGGATTTTTGCTCACAGGAAGCACTTTCAGATTTCCTTCCACAATTTATGACTTCTCTTCTGGGCCAAGGTCAATCACAGTTAACTGAAAACGCGGTAACTGAACCAGCAGAAATGGGGGTCATGCAGTATTTGGGGTGTTGTATATTGTTTACATGTCAAATATCAGTGTTGAGATGTTCTGTTAAGTCTCCTAATTTGGAAAATAAATGCAAAACTGTCCAGTTCTTCCATTCCCACCCCCCCGCCCACAATAATGAGAGTGCTCTAATACTAGCCATATACCAAATTATGGGGCTCGAGTTCATCCAGAAGCACCTGACCCATTTAAATATCCCCGCAACCAAGTGGTCTGTGTAAAAGAGTGTCCCTGAGGCCACTGAAGAGAATCTATACAGGCACTGGACTTTTTGGAAGTCAACCTCTGACCTCAGGACCTTGCTCCAAGGCTAGAACAGGGACATGGACTTTAAGGAATCCTTGCGTGCCTTTGCAGCTGGCACAGAAGCTGCCCCAAGGCCCCAAGAGTGAGCTCAGAGGTGGACTTTGGGGCCAGGGCAGATGCTTCTTGCCTTCCTTGCCACCTGCTCCAAGGTTGAACCCTTAGACAGCCTAGGAAAGAAGGAGTGCAAATACAGCTTTCTCTTCTGCACTCTTCCTGGCATGCCTAGGATGCCCCCAATCCGCTAAGATTGGAGAATTACAGACATCCTCACTGGACTGATGCCTAAAGTGTCTTATATAAAAATAGGAAAAGATAAAACGATTCTGAGGTTTATCTTTAACACACTTTGTATAGTTGAAAAGGGAGAGTGTCTGCTTACCTTTTTCAGATCCCATATATAAATTCTGAAATGCAACAAACACCATTTTATTAAAAAATATGTCCATAGTTAATTGTTCCCTCCCACCAGTAGCTTTGTAACAGTAAGACAACATATTCGTTAGGCCTCCTTAAGACTCACAGTGCATAGTGCAAGCTTTTGGGAGTCACAGGCTCTTCCACCAATTGAGTATTATATAGTTCTACAGACACATTTTCTGAAGATGATATGTGCCGTTGGTCTTTAGACCAGTAGTCATTTCCTTTGTGTGCTGGATCCTTGGTGTATTATTATTAGTAGTAGTATTATTAAAAGTTTTTATAGGCTGTCCACTAGAATTGTCTTGGGAGCATTTGAGCATTGTTTGCATCCATCTTTTTGAAGCAATAACTAGACATCCACTCACAATTGAAAGCTTTTCATTTGTTGTGTACCGAGCAAGGATTTCTCCCCGTTTGCTTGACCATGGTTCAAAGTCACTCCCTACAGTCAAACTCTCCTCTTTATCACGTTTCTTTTTGGCATTCTCCTATGGAAAAAAAGGAAGAGATTGTAATATTTGCACATCACTAAAATGTTCAGCTAGTGCAATTTCACTCCCAAACCCTTGCAGGGTGCAAGCCCAGCCATCATCGGTTTCATTTCAGTCTAATCTAATCAATAGGATGATAAATTTGTTGGCCCTGTCTCCGGTCTCGCGATGCTCACAGGGGAAGTTGGTAACAAGAGCAAGGCCAAACTGCAAATCGAATAAGGAAGCAAGCAGGACCACGGAGAGCTCCAAGTGGGCCCTGCTGGAGAATTCTCTCTGCCTGGAACGGGGATGGCCAGACTTGCTCGGTGGAAGAGCCACAGACAGTGGCTGCCAGGCGTTTGGGAGCCACGAGTGGGCACCCATGGGGTATCATGGGGCAAGCGGGAAGCAGGCGCCTGCGGGTGGCGGTGGGAAGGGGACAGCAAGCAGGCGCTGCACTCACGGGTGCCTGCAGGAGTGAGCGGCAAGCCACAAAATAAACTTAAACAGCCACATGTAGCTCTTGAGCCTCAGTTTGGCCACCCCATACTAGAACAATGGGAGCCTCTTGTCTCAATATGTAGCTGGAGCCAGTGCAAGCCATAAGCAGGCTGGCGGGATGGGCAGAGCAGAGAGCGCCACCCTTCCTGAAGGAGCTACCTCAACCGTGGAAGGGCCCTTGTCCGGCTGTGCGGTCGAGAGACTTCCCTGAGGTCAGGGAGACAGAGGTTCTGCCTGGGAACCATCCTTTGAGCCAGGAGCTGATGGCAGGGCTGTGTCTCCTGTCTGGGACGGCCCTGAATAACCCTACTACCCCCAAGTAAGTTGCCTGTGATCCATCCTCATCGAAATCCTTTGCAGCCCAAAACCCCAAAGTTTGGGGGTCACGACAGTCACCAGAGTTGCAGGGAGCACTGGCTCGGCAGCTGCTGCAAACATCGACAAAGGATCCGTGCCATCCAACACACTGCTCAGCGGATCCAGCATTGAACTGGAGGAGGAGGAGGATGTGGAGGAAGTGCTTCCTTTACGGCCCAATTTCTTGGTCTTCGATTCAGTGACCTGAGCATACAACAGAAAAATAGCTAGAGAGACTGCAACATGCCTGAGAAACATGTAGCCCAGTCCTTTGCAAATGTAGAGCTACGAAGAAGAAAGAGGTTGAAATATAAAAATCTATTTAATAGTAATAAACAATAGCAAGTTCAAGACTGCAACAGAGCTAAGCATGCCTGAGCCTACTTATTTAGGAAAGTGAAGAACTAAAATGCATACCAGACAAAGCCTGATTCTAAACCAGTCTGGCAGTAAATCAGGGCTTTCGATAAAATCCATGCCCAGCTAGTAGAAAGCTAATGTCTATACCATCAATGAAAAGGAGATCATAATTTAATTACATTACATTCTAACAGCTTCTTATTTATTATTTATTTATTTAGGAGGCTTCTATGCCGCCCCATTCGCCAAAGCCTCAGAGCGGCTCACAATAATAATAATGTTCCATAAATCAGGATTTGAAGTTGGATTTATTTATTTTATTATTATTATTGCAGGGAGGAGGAACTTACCAGAGTTACTGGTAGACCATGATCTCTGGTCTGGATGACATAAGCCTTGTTGGGTGACCCTGCAGGTCAGAGGAGGCCTGTAAGGTTACCTGAAGGAGCGCTTACATCCATATATGCCCAGCCGCCCCCTGAGATCGGCGGGAGAGGCCCTTCTCCGGGAGCCCTCCGTGAAAGAAGTTAGGAGGGAGGAGGGCTTTCTCAGCGGTTGCGCCTAAGTTATGGAATGCGCTCCCCAGAGAGGTCCGCCTGGCGCCAGTTATTTGCTTTTCGGCGCCAGGCGAAGACCTTTTTATTTAAGCAGCATTTTAAATGATAATATTATTGAATTTTATCGGGCCAGGGCAGCTTATTTTATATTGTATATTTGTATCTTATTTTAATGTATATATTTTAAAAAGTTATTTATGATGTTTTCATTTATTGTTGTAAGCCGCCCCGAGGCTTTGGCGAATGGGGCGGCATAAAAATGTTTTAATAAATAAATAAATAAATATATAAAAATATAAACCAGATGTTAGCATCCCCTGGCGTAAACTGCAAATGGTATAGTTCAGCTTCCCCAGACATTCTCTCAACAGCAAGACCTTCATCAGGCATTAGATGGCTTATGGAGCTGTGGGCATCTCTAAGGAGGGCCTTTGAAGCAGTGATGCCACACTCAAACTGGCCCCATGCCTCTACTAGTTGCTCTTAGAAACACAGAGAGAGAGGTCAGAAGGGTCCTCTCAGGCCATCTAGTCTGACCCCTGGCTCCAGTCAGCAGCACTCATGACATGCCTGCCACGCCTCACCATGCCTTTTCCATTTTTTTTTTTTTTTTTCAGATCATCCAACATGACTATGGACCGTTTGTGTAGGATTTCAAAGGAAACCTACTGTTATGGGTTTCAGTGGGTGATAGTCTCCAAACTCCACAGACACCATTTCCAGCCTGCTGGATTCCAGTTCATGGGCATAGTTTCTTGGTCTTGCATGCCTAAACAAAACAGTATAAAGAACTTATCAAGCACCTACATATTTTTCAGAGACACACATGTCACCATGGAAAAAGAAAAAAAACCACAGTGAAAGAAAAGCATTGTCTCAAGTTTTTCCACATGTTTTTCACTATAAGCAGGTAGAAATGTTGCTAGCATCTAGAAGAGAGGAAAAACCAGCACTAAAACATAAAATTGACTAGGAGATATGATTAGACACAGTTCAGGAATGCCTATCTCTTTTATTTTATACTTGATGGTCTGAATTATTATCTGTGAAGGTCCCAGAGTACATTTTGTTGATGGACAGTATAGAAGTTAATCAATCTTTATTGTACGGGAAATACCTGAGACCTGAGAAAATGCATAACATTTCAAAAATGATTAAGAACAGCTAAATAAATTGCATGGGCACAAATTTAAAATAACATATAAGTTATAAGGGGGAAGGATCATCTTGTGTGTTCCTTGTGCCGATTAATAGAAAAAACCTGGCCACTAATTTTGCACTGAATTTATTTTTATCAGAGAAGTTTACCTGACACTTTATTCTTTTTGGTGCCAGGCTAAGACTTTTTAAAAAAAATTCCCATTATTTTAAGGATTGGCTATGATTTTAACTGTGGGGTTGTATTGTATAAGAAATTATGCGGGTGCTGTGCTCTATTCTGCTTTTTTGTAAGACCGTCCTGAGACCCCAATGGGATGGGATAGAAAAGTTTAAAAAAAACAAACATCAGCTAGGAAATATTTTAAATACCAATCAAAAGTCCTATGTGGGAAATCACTCATACAGGATTAAGGAATCTCATACATTCGTCAGTATAGAAGTCCATCACATGTACACACAGCCCTGATTTTCCATGATAAATGAGACAGTGCTCCTTTTAGAATCAAAGAGAGAGGCTTTCTGCAGCCGGTCCCTGGGCAAAACTACACCTTACTTATTTTGGGGAGTGGGAAGGATTCAGACCATTGCCTCCTGATGTGGCCTGATCCAGGTCAGACATAAAAACAATTGCCTGTAATTCTCATTGCCAAGAAGTGATGTATTTTGCATCCCCAAAGAAGCCTGTAACAACATCCCAAGAACGGCCATGCTGGGTCAGATCAGTGGGCTATTCCAAGGATGTGCGATGCAACATCTCTGTTGGCACCTGCCAAGGGGCCCGACCCATATCGCTCGTTTTAAATTAACACATTTTCTCAGCAGTAGCTGGGATCACTTCAGAACAAAGCGGGGCCTCTAGCTGCTGCCATCGGGCTTTCCCACCAATGCCTCTGGGCTCAGAGAGCTGGTTAGAAAATGCAGAGGGACTGGGAAAGGGTGCGTGTGAGGAAAGGAACCTGTGGACAGTGATCCAGGGAGGCGGCATAAAAGAGGGTGGGAATGAGTTGATTTGCAGAGGAGGAATGTGGGGAGAGGAAAAGTTTGCCTTCTGTGACATGGCTTTCTGTTGATGCCAAGGACTGTGCTCAAATGAACTGCGTTCACAGGCACGGCCCAACACAGGCTCAGATTTTTAAAAGGCCTGCTGGGCTGAAGTTGCAGGTCTTTTCCCACCTAGACATGACAGGATCGTGCCCTCTGCTTTCTGGCTCAGCCCTCATCATGCAGGCAGGCAGGCAGGCAGGCAAGCAACCACTCGCCTGCAGCCAGCCAAGTCTCCCAGGGCAACCATCTTGCGGTGGTGCCCAGAACCATTTTCGAAATGCCAAGCGTGCCGAAAGGACCCGCGACTCTGGCATTCTGTCCACTGGAAGGCAGAATCTCCTGGTAAACTTTAATGTGCAGTCAGTCTTTTAGGGCAACGCCAGTACTTCGGGGCACTCTGTCTCGCAGCCACCCGGGCCTATCATGCCAACTTCGAGAAGCCACGCTGGGTCAGACCAAGGGCCCACCCAGTCCAGCAATGTGCTCCCACAGTGTCCAGCCAGCTGCTCCCTCCATCTATCCTTTTCCAAAATCATTTATACATGCTGCTGTTGCCTTGTCCTATGGGATTCTCTCACTTAAATCCACCCTTTTCAATAAATATTTCTGTCTGCATCACCTTTAACCTGTCCTTTCAGTTGAAGTCTTAAGAGATCAATACAGCAATGCTGCCTCTTTCACCAACCAAAAGGACTCAGATTGTCCTATTGGTGGTTTTATCAACTGGTATGTCCAAAAGGTCAATATGTAGGGGGAAAATAAGCAGCCAATCATGTCCTGCGAATCAGCTTTAGCTCACAACTCTTCTAGCGAGAGACAGCATTTGCTTTAAAAAAACAGTATTTTGAAGGCCAAACGAACCAGTTGGCCTACTTGTCATTTCCCTGAACACATTTCAGCAACCCTTTCTTTAAAATCTCAAAGAATTCAGAAGAAAGATTGAACAGTCGTGCTGAAAGGAAAGGCTTTACAACCTAATGAGATATTTGTGAAAGAAGGAAAAAGGAGAATTCAGGAAAGCACACACGCCTGTCTCTCTAGGTTTCTTAATCTCCAGTTTCCTGCCTTGCTTATGCATAAATACTGTCTTGAATGTGCTGTTTTCAATGGGCCTCAACCTTCTGCTACTTCACTTGCCCCTTGAACTAATTAGCATGTGTAAGAACCTTCACAATTAAGAGCAAAGGGTTTAGGCAAGAAAGAGGGTTCCTTTCAGGTTTTCACAAAACCCAGCATTTTCACTGCACCTTGGAAGAATCTAAAGGCAGCAACAGAAAGTAAATTTGTACAAAGCAAAACTTTTAATACTACGAGTCTATTGCAGAACAAACCAAGACGACAAAAAGAAAAGGTCTGCTTTCTTCCCTTCAATCCAGTTTTTAGGAAATCAGTTACTGTATGTCTGTTTGGGAAAGGAGGATGTTAAATTTTGAAAATTTATATTAAGTCTGTTTGTCCAAGAGATGCAGAGCAACTTGTAGGTCTGTATTATATATTCATGGGCTGGGCTTTAAAGGGGACTGCATGAATGCATGGGTGCTTTCTGCTGGAACTAATATTTCTTGAGTGGACCGTTCTACAGGACACCTGGATCTCAGAGGAGTCAAATTAGATACTGGTGCCAGGTGCCCATGTTACTTTTCCACTAGCATCCATACACATACACAACCTCTTAAAAGGATAGCTGGCATAGTATAATGACAGAGACTGGACCACCTATCAGCAAGTACCACATTCGAATCCTCCCTCCGCCATGAATTTGCCAGGTGGCTTCAGCCTCAGTTTCCCAGAGAACTGGGGTGATTATTACTTTCCTTACATGGTGGTTGTTAGGATTACAATTATATAACATCAAACACTTTGAACATGTGAAAGCTCTGAACAAGAAAAATGATCATCAGCTGTCAGTGACTGGTAAAAGTTACAGCAAAAGCTGAGAAGAAAAGAGAATGCCTCTTGCCATGGATTTCATAGGTTCCTCTCTCCCATTGTTTTAAAGGCTATAAGTACATGCAGGCTCTCACCCCCTTCCTGGGGGGGGGGGCATGGGGAGGAAGTGAACACTGCTTCATTAAAGGAATAAATTTTGGTTCTCACATCTATAAGAAACATATTTTGGAAAAGCAACTCCAAGACAATTAGCTCTGGTGCTCTTCCTAACAAGGTAAAAGCCAGCTCTGCCATGGCTGCTCCAAAACTCGATCTTGATTTTTGGTCGCTAAGAAATTTCACTATACTGCTTATTGAACCTTAATAACCTCCTACCATTTTTCCAGTAAACCCCATATAATATGGTAAGCCAGCCAACTGTGGTCTGAGCAAACCACAGGAAGCGCAGTATTACTGCCCGCTACAATTTCCATTATTGTGTTTTATCATGGCCTTTTATTGCTGTTTGAATGGTATTACATTTTATGCCCACTGCTTTGATACCTCTGTGGAATGCAGTATATAAATTTGACCAACAACAACAAGAGTATGGAAATCGTTGCTTGACAGATGTTGCTGGATTCCAGCTCCCAGCAGGCCAAGCATAGCCAATTGTCCAGGATGGTGAGACTTGTATTTTAATATCTGGGGGGGCCACAAGTATCTCAAAACATGGTTGGCTGCAGAATACGAGTTGTCAGACTTCTTTCTGTCTAAACCTGCATCAGATTGTATATTAAAAATCTAACCCAGCCTTTCTCAATTTGGCACTCTCTAATGTGAAAGACTACACCTTCCATCAATCCTCTTCCCGCATGTCTGTTGGCCTGTTGACTTGAGATAACATAAGATGTGGCCTAAAGAAGCTGGAAGGCACCAGCTGGGAAAGGCTCTAGATGTTTAAAACCCTGTCTAATCTTGGGTGAGAAAGTCTGAAACAAAGAATAAGGAGATACACTTCATTTTCTTTATTCTGCATTGTAATCAACTTTTGAGACTAAGTTTTAAAATGCAAATTTAAGAGCATAATCCTTTCAGGATCATAAAACAATCAGTAAGACAAAGGAATGTATGGAGCTGCAGGAATAACAGGGCCCAAGTTATCCTAACCAGCTGGCACTTGATACCAGTAACCTTGAAAATATCTGAACTTAAGTAACAGAATATTGTGTTGTAACATTAAATATTAAGTAACACAATATACAACATGCTATCCTGCAATGCACAGAAATTCGATAACATAGTAAGGAGGGAACACTCATTTCCTAAGGTTAACCAACAGTGCCACCAAGTGGATGCTGGAAGAAATTACTTTTACATTACCTTTTTCTCCAGTCTAAAGCAATTTTTAGTGAATGGCTTAGATTCCAAAGAAGTCAGTTTAAAAACCTGAGGACTACACAGATCCCTCCACAGAACCAAATTTTGGTTTCATTGGAAAAATAGCTCACAAAAGCCATGGGCTTGCAAGAAACCTCCATCCCGCCACACCTTCTTTTATTCTCTCCACCGTCCTGTCAAATCAACTGAAGGGCAGTTTATGTCAAAACAACCCATAGAAAAAGGCAGCACTACACTGAAAGAGTTATGCAAAGAGCGCAAGTGTGGTGTAGTGGTTGGAAGGGTGGACTGAAGGGACCTGAAAGATTGGCATTCTAATAGTGCTCCAGTTGACTTTGGGCCTATCTGTCTAGGCTACCTTGCAGGGTTGATGTTGAACGGAAGAGAACTATGTAAGCTGGCTTTGGTTCCTTGCAAGAGGAAGAAAGGCAGGATATGAAGGTAACACAATAATAATTATGATGATAACAGTGTTTTCACAATCTACAAAGGAAACTGCACAGATAAAAATCTCCACCTATTTTTCAGTCTGCATATGTTTAAATGGAAGCTGCCTTGTACTGCTGGTCACTAACAATACTGCAGATGCACAGAAAGGGTTTTAGCTATGCCTTCTCCTTCCTGCATTAGTTTTTTTTTTTAATATGCTGCAAATGTACCGCTCAGACACAAGTTTACTGCCAGCACTTTCTAACAGGCCTGGCCTTATGAACATGCCTTAGCAGTTAAAACTTGGTTTTAAACTTGAAGTGTCCATTTATATTTTTACTGTTATTTTAATGTATTTTACTGTTTTTATCAACTGTGGTACACTGCCCAATAGCTTCACCTTCAGCTATTGGGCAGTGTAGAAATAAAATTAATAATATTAATATTAATACCCCTTGAATGAAAACTAGCCCTTTGTGTCACAGTAACACATAGCTGAAATTAACACACAGCTCTAGCATGTCTTAGCATTCACAGAAACATAGAAACAGAACGAGTCAGAAGGGGTCTCCCGGGCCATCTAGTCTGACCCCGGCTCCAGACAGCTCCGCTCATGACATGCAGTTCTTTCCAAATGTGCCTGTGCCCACTTCCAATCCCAGTAGCAACCCGTGAGATATCCTGCTTCACATGTGCAGAGACATGGGCCACATCTCAATTGTCGCAACAGGAGATGCTTCCCCCTTTCTGCCTCTTCCACAGAGCATACAACGTTCCAAAATAAAGTGCACAGGGAAAAGGAACTTGGGAGGGGATCCTGTACCAGTCAGAATATGTCCAATTCCAGTATTGCATTCACGACTGGCAGCAGCTCCCACAATCTGTGGCAAAAATCTGTGCCGTCGCTTGTTCAGTAACAACCCACACTCGACCCTTGCCTGAACCAGAGCCTCTTCCAAGCTGCCTATTTCCCGTGCACACGCCCCAGAAAGAAGACTTGACCAACGGCCCCGCCGCATCCTATTAAACAAAGTACCAGACATCTCCCCTCAAAGGGTCGAGAGAGACAAGCCCCCCCTCCACCTTCCTCCCTGCACATTTCAACTCTCCACATTTCCAAACTTTGCCACGCTCGTTCTGCAAAGCAAAAGAAACGAAGAAACGCCCCGCGCCCGCTTCGTGTCTCTCACGACCCCTTTGTCTGAGGGGGCGGAGGGTACCTGCACCCCCTCGCAGTCCTTACCAAGGAAAAGCGGCCATCTTGCCTCCCTCACGTGACTCCCCGCCCATAGCGCAGCCCGCTTTCTGCCTTTCCTCGCGCGGAAGCCGGAGCCGCCATGATGGAAGAGGGCAAGCGCCAGGACTCGGGACAGACTCACGTGCGCGGGGCGGCTTTCATAGGCGGCGGGATGGTTCTTTTTAACTGGGTAGATGCCTGTGACTTTTAAGACTTGCAAGACTTCTCGGGGGGAGCTTGCTGCTGCTTTCCCACAGAATGCAGCTCCTGCGATTCTCACCTGGCACCCCATGGATCAAAGCCACATTGCTGGGAGCCCATTGCTCTGCGTCGCTTAGCATTACCTGCTGCACCGCTGGCTTTGGTCTGAATGCACCTGCCCACCTCACTACACTGCCAGATGGACTGGGAGAGGAGGAAAAGGAAGAAGGAAGACCCCAAATACATGTTTGCGGATGGGTCTGAAAAGGCTGAAGGATTTCAAACATCAGCCTTGGCTAGCCTGAGCTGGAAGTCATTTGAACTTGTAAATTGTCATTTGGATCCCACTGTTTTAAAATACAATTTTTAAAAGTCTAGGACCGTGTGGATGCTAAAGGAGCAACCATCCTGGCCAGATTAGTATTTTACCAGAAATTATCCTTATTTCAGAATTTTATTCTACATGTTACAAGTCAGGGTATGATACTGCTTTACCAAGAGTATAGAATATGCCCCGCTTACCTTCTAATGGCCATTTGGACAGCCAAAAGTTTGTTTCTCCTTTTGTGGGCATCTCTTAAAGAAACATTCCCACAACTACCACAGCCCCCACAGGTGGTACTGCTCAGAGGTGGGGAGCAGATCTGGCTTTGTAGACTGACGTTTGCTGATCTCTATTCTTGAGTTGCAGTATAATCATGAAAATAAATGAGTTGCTAGCAGAGGAAGTTCATACCTTGCATGCAACAAAGCAATAATTTCCACTTCGAAAAAGCCCTCTGCTTGCTGCTGCCAGTCTGAGTAGACAGTATTGGGCTCGATAACAAAGATTCTGACCTTATAAGGCAACTTATAAAGCTCATCCCGAGGCTATAAGCGATGGGACGGGATACAAAAACTCTAAATAAATAAATAAACTTCCTACATGCCAATCTTCATGATTATACTTGGCACACAAGTTTCAAAAAGAATGTGGGTGTGGTTATCTAACCTGAAATCTTGGAACATATTATATAGGAGAAGAAAAGTGTGTATACAGGCATATATATACACACAGCGTCATACTCACACACACAAAAATACAGGTGAATGTACATAGGAGAAATTATTTTAAAAGTCTCTCTTTAAATCATCACTTTCTAGCAAGATAAGAGTAACCAGAAAGGAACAAGAGCACGGGAGGGGAAAGGGGGGGGGGGGTTGTTTGAATGTACACACACCATTTAGCATTCAGAATTGTCCTAGGAATTATGTCTGTGGGGAGAGCTGTCAAAAAGGGATATGCTGAATGCTGTTTTATGATAGCTGAAGTATTGATACAAGTTGGTGAACTCCACTGCATGTTACGTAGTCTTGTTGATTTCAAAGCCATCGATCAAAATCTTTGCCCCAAAAAATCTGAGTTACGAAAATCATACACTTTAAAAAGTTTTATTGTGCAATCTGCTTAAGAAAAAAAGAGCAAAATGGATGAAAATGAAATTACAAAAATATGCTTTGTAATAATATTGCATTTCACTCAAAATTAAAAAATGAACAAAAAAATAAGGTAATAAATAAATATAAAACATATCAAGTTACAAAAGAGATCCTGGCACTTGTACATAGAAGGCCTTGTGACAGTTAAACATTTGACATTTTAGTACAGACTTTAAAATTAAAGAAAGAAGTGTACTTGATGTATTTGCACAAAATAGCGATCTGTTTGTATTCAAAACTTGTTTGCACTCATCTATTCCTAAATTAACACCACAGCACACAACACACAAGTTTTAACTAATTTTTAGCATGGTTATTATCAAGCAAGCTTTAGTCTACTCCTAATTTGCAAGGCAACATCCACAATTCATAAGATGCATTTAGTTTGTTTTTTGTTGATTTCTTTCATACATCGAAGGGAAATATTAAAGTCATGCAATGGCATTTAAGAATCAAAAGTAGTATCTAACAACTATATAGGAACCCATTTATAATTAGTTCCGTGACTAATGCTTGCATTGTGCTGCATAACTAAGCCAGTAGGGCCCTTTTAACAGGTGACCTGCCAGAGTTGCTTTCACACATTAACAGTAGGCCAGATCTGCTGGCTTATCCTGAGTTTACTGTGAATGGGCAGCATGCTTGGGCATGCAGGTGACTCGCTCCCCTTTTGATTGGTTGTACGAACCTCCTCCATACAGGCAAGCAGTAAATCAAATAAAAATTGACCACCTTGTGTGTGTCATGCCCAAACCCAGGCTTTCTGGCTGTAGCTCCCAAAAAGCCAAGATTAACAAATCTTCGCTTGCTTGGGTCCAAGGAACCTGGAGCCAGGTTTGTATGACTGGATGTCATACAACGCTTTCAATTTCTGACGTGTCTTACCTGTTCACGAGAAGGGGAAAGCAAACTATACATATGGAAGCCTTACGGCTGACAGGCCAGGGTAAAAATCTAATAAATAAAACACCACAGTGAACCAGGATAAGCCAGCAATTCGAGCTTATTATGTGTAAACACTCCACTACTGTAAAGAACTGCAGAGCAGTTTGTTCATCTCCACCATAGCTTTATGAGTTGACACTGTTCTACCATCCCCAGACAGTTTAAAATACTGCATGACAGATAACAGACTTTCCAAATCTGTTGCTCTGAAAGGTATAGAGCTCATCTGGAGGGCACCAAGGTGGGGACGACTGCACAAAAGCATTAGAAGATGCACATAATGAATACGCTTTACAGACATCTCCATATTAATGATAGATGCCTCATTATACGAATTTTCCTCCAGTTTGTTCATGAAATGCTTCCATTTACATCAAATAATCTGAACCAAACATTCACAGTCCCAGATCTGAAACTTCCCGTATTAGCACGTTAATACCAATTTAACATTCATGTACAGTTTGCTTTGCAATGAATTATGTTAGTAAGATACAGTGCTAGTAACAGTTGGCGGATTCAACCTAAACATGACCATACTTTTCAAAGCCATAATTCATCACTGCCTAAAATAGCAAGTATAGATAATCTACTTAAGCCTCTTTCTCAACAATGGCTTTGTTAATGTAAGAGTATCGCTTTAAGGGCCATGGCTGGTTTTAAAAATGTGCTCAATGTTTGTATTGCAATTTGAATAAACACAGCAAAGAAGCCCCCAGAAACCAAAAGGGCTTTGTAATAATCCTACCCCAAATGACAGAAGAGAGTAAGTACCCTTCCTCTCCGGTAATTATCCAAAGTTTTTACTAAACAAGAAAAAAGATACAAAAAGCAGCTACTTTTAAAGAAAGGCAGAAATTGATGCTATTGATGCTGCAAGATTAACACCATTCACCACTACTTAAGCTAACCTCCTTCTAATGAAAGCCAACATCAGCTCCCACATGACGAAGGCCAAGATTTTGTGTGGTTAAAGCTTATCAGCCATAACAGAGCTCATACACAGCCACGGCTGAACATTTCCTTTCATATAAATTAATTCACAGAATGATATGAACACATATTAATGCAGAACATATAAACTGCCATTTTAAGAGTATTTATTGCACTATAAAAAGTATAGTATAGGCTCAAGTCTGCAAAAAACAAATATTCTTCCTGAGGATGTAGAATGAATAATCATTTCAGAGATCAGTAACCACCACTCATAAGAGAGTTGAAGTATGCAGAATAAATACTTCTTCAGCTTGTTGTGCTGTTCATTATTCTTTTCATTTTATCACTCAGAAATATAAACTAATGTCACAAACATTTCCAACCATCAGCATGTGTGTAACAGCAGGAAGATCTGAAGCAGTGGAGAATATGTACAGACAAACCAAAACAACCTCTTAGCCCAGTGAATGCTGCCTTCTTAAGTTGTCACAGCATTTGGCTTCTTTCTTTGGATTCTTCCTGCATATACTCCTAAGAAGCAAAAGCAAAAAAAGAACCATTTTCTTTTTAAAATATTACTTGTTTCAAGTGCCTAGCATGCGTTACAAAGCAAGCAGTATTGGAGCAGGTGCAAAAAAAGTTGCTGATTTACCAAGCCACATCTTAAAACAGTACAGTGGTTGCATAAATGAGTTTCTAAATGCTTGTGGAAACAAATCAAGATTTGTTGATTTGTGCAGGTGCATGGAAATACGTGACACTAAACAGAAAAACACCGAAGGGTCCTTTTCCGTTTCTTCTACTGTCAACTGTAAATAGTTTCAAGTTTAATATTTGAGCATCTAAAAGACAAAGCAGGTCCATACCAAGAACACCTTGACCTACAGAACAGGCAGCAAGCGCATATCCTGTATCCAATCTGTGCTTCTACACTGGCTAAACTACCATGATGTATCGGGATAGGCCTAGGTGACAGGAGAAATGGAACGTTCTGGTCATTGCTGGAGCCCTTTTCCATCTCCTGGTCCAGTCCACAGTACTGATAAAAACCTAAGAGCAGCTACGCAGAACTAGATTAAGGTCCACCTTGTCAACCATTCTGTTCACACCAGGAACAACCAGGTGCAAGTGGGAAACCCACCAGGAGGGCGTAAATGCAACAGCATCCTCCCATCTGGTTTCTACTTACAGAAGCACACTTTCTCTGATCCTGTAGATGGCATGTAGCCATCAGGACTGGTAGTCCATGACAGCCTCCATGGATTTGCCCAATCCTCCTTCAAGCTATCCAAACTAGTGGCCATTGCAATGTCTTGCAAATAGCTTGACCACAGAATGAAAGACAAAGTCCTTCCTTTTATCTGTCCCGAATCTTCCATCAATCTGCTACATGGGATGACCCCAGGTTCTGACACTACAGTCCTTCACAGCTTGGGATTGGGTAACTGGTTAAACAGTGAGATCTTCAACAAAGGACCTTCTCTGGTTATTCTGGTTACTGTGCTCTGACAGGTGGAAAACAGGAAAAGGGGCTTATTGATATTATTTATTTTCCCTCAAGTTCCATTTTTTGGAAGAGACCAAAGGCAACTTAACATAATATCCGCCTCCTCTCCATTTTATCCTCCCCAAGAGTCAGTGACTAGCAGGACCTGGAACCTGGTTCTCCCAAGTCCCAGGCCAACACTCTGCTGCACATGCTGCCTTGGTACCATTTCAACACCAAGCTGAAGAACTTTCAATTTTCCAAGGTCTTTTAATGGGCTTTATGTTGCTTTGGGTTTCCTGTTTGTGAGTGCTGTTCCTGTTCCTGTTTCTTTCTTTTTTTGACCCTCATTTAATCGTATCTCCAGTGTGTTTGTTGCTGTTTAAAGAGAATCTGGAAACTTATTTGAATGGTAATATAAAAATCCTTTGGTGGGAGGAGAAGAAAGGAGGGGGAAGAGAGATGAGCAGAATCTAGACGATGGGGGTTACCTACAATGGGCTGTGTCTGATTCTGCTTGCTGGAATGCAAAGAGCAGGCAGTTCTTATACAGAACTTCTGCACATTTTGGAGGATCCAGGGACCATTCCAAAATGTGTGCACTGCTCAGATAAAGGTTTACAAGGCCCTCATCAATACCTTGTGTGGACAGGGGGCAGGAGAATCTGTGAGGTTTTGGTGTGTGCTATCTGAAATGGGTACCCAAAACATGCATTTCCACCCATGTGAAACTACATTAAGGTGTGCACTTTTCAAGCACAGGTTTGGAATTTGTGAGTTTTTCTAGAAAATCACAGCCCTATTTACACTGGGCTTTACAAACGGGGCAAGCAAACCCAAAACATGGATTCAAATCAGCTTAGAGAGCCCTATGTGGCTAGCAATAAAGAATATAAGTTTAATATGTAATAATTTAAAAACATGATATCCGCATGCACTGCTACTGTAAGCTGGCAGTGTGTTACAGGAAGACCAATAACTTGTGGGCAGGCTGTCTTTCAGAGAAACTGGCCACTGTTGAGGTCTTCTGGAAGGAAGCTTGGCAAGCTTCAAAGGAACTCCTGAACACACACTGAAAGCCACTAGTATAACCAGGACAACTTTGCCCAAGTTCTGGATCTCTTCTCAAAATTCAACAACATAAGTAAAATAGGGTCCTTTGTGGTTTACGGAAGACTCACCAAGGCAGCTCAAGGACTTTTTTTTACCTTTCGAAGTAGCACTACCTTTTTTAAGCTTTCAAAGTAGCGCTCTTTTACCATTCAACACAAGCCACATTGCATATTGTGTTCCATATTCTTTCACTCTCCTCTTTCCAAATTAAAATCGACATCTTAAATCCCTAAACCAAAACAGTATGCATGCACAGCATTACTAACACCCATCTCTCTGTCTTCCATCACACATGTGCGTGAGGCGCAATCATGCACGAGAACGTGAGTAGCATGTGCGTGTTTCAGCCAGGAAGTCTTATTTAACGAAACAAAACATCAAAACAGGATTCAGGCACTCCATGAGTTTTACTTGCACGGTATTTTTCAGAATGAGAATACTTCTGTTAAAAATGTGATTTGCTTCATTGCTAAAGCTTTTCTATGCTGGAGTGTGCAAGAAAGCTAAAATGAAACTGCCACCTATTCATGCAGTTGGTGAAGACAACTTTTTTTTGGCATCAATTCTAGTAGTCAAGGTTAGTATAGCAGAGCTGGTGCAGCAAGTGGGAAAACATGTGCTGTTTAAGCCTTTTCCTTTTATACGAGCAACTTACTATTTTCTTTGTTAAATGAGATCCAAGCACCCATTTTTACACACCTGAAAAGGCCTTGTTAGACACTCTGCTCTCTGAGGGCTTCTTTCTATTTTGTTCAGCCCCCTTCACTGAGGTCTTAGGGGTTCTAATTGAATATAAAAGGAGTTAATAAGTCACTTGCATCCAAGCAAAAATTCCGTTACCAGAAAAAACGAAAAGAAAAAAGGTGGTTTCTTTGCCAAAAAAGTTCCACAGAGATACAATACTTCTTAAAATATGCCATTCTGAAATTCCCATTACTTAGGAATATCACAAGAGATTCAATGTTAAATACAACAGGTTGATTCACATGTAATGCTAAACTATTATTATTATTATTATTACATTTTTATACTGCCCATAGCCGAAGCTCTCTAGGCAGTTGACAGCAATAATCATAGAATCATACACTCAAGTCACCCATCCCACTTCTGCCCAGGCCTGATCCTGCTTAGCTTCCAAGATTAGGCAGGATCAGGCACTTCAGGCTACATGGAAGCTATGGTTTGGTGATACAAGAATGAACGTCATGTTTGGACACTCCAGCTTGGTTTTAAGAGTAACTTCTGCATTTGTAAGAACTGGTTCTGGACAAGGGTTCATCACTCTGTTGGTATAGTTTGCTTTGCATGTCTAAGGTTCAATCCCCAACTTTTCCTGGTAGGATCAGGAAAGATCCCCAATCAAGTATTGGGTAATTACAGCTTACTGGTTTTTGGAGGCAGAGCAGAACTGATTAAAACAGAGTATGAGAGAGGCAGAAAGAGCATTGAAGTTTAATACTTGTTCATAACATAAGACCATGGCTTGGCATTGCTTGTGAACCAACCCAACCAACTGTATTCTGGCCATCTTAAAAATAACCCATTTGTTTTATGGTACAGTACAATGCCGGCACGATCATTACAAACTATTTCTATTTGAATTCATGGGAAAACAGTGTAATGCAACAAAGGCTGAATTTGTGGAGGGCTATAAGAATGCAAATAAAACGCAAGACCAAAATGCCCAATGCCATTTTGTGAGAACCTGTCTCAGAGGAGCAGGTATTCCATATCCAGGAAATATCTGCACTGATCGTTTGTTTGTTTTTTAAAACAACTCTTGTTTTGGGTTAGAATAAACCTCAAATCTACACTTTTATCAAACCAACTGGGCTGGGTAGGGCTAAGTGTTCATGCTGCAGAGATCTCATCAGGCAGAAATGCTCTGCTTATTGCTCTTCCACCAGCTAGTCCTATAGAAATTGTTGTCAGACCCTTTGGGAGTTTTATCCATTTTTCTTTAAGATAAACATGGCTACACTTCTCAAGAGAGGACATCAGTCTAAATCCTTCAACTTAGACTGTGCCATTATTATTCTTTCTTTCTTTCCATTTATGCTTCTTAAAAGCTGCTCCTCTTTGAAAAATGCCTCATTCCAAATTATTTTTGGAAGCTCAGGGCACCCCTCCTGATACACACAGCTGCAGCCAGATTATGGTTAGGCACTGTCTGATAAAACAGAAAAGTAAGCCAACACTAGAGCTAGTGGACTTGTTTGTTGAATCCTGGCCTTTGTTTTTAACTCTGAAAAATTACACTTCCATTATTGAAAACAATAATGTGCTTACCCTTGTCTGGAAAGGAGCCTTTGTATAGGAGCATTTTGACCCTGATTTGGCTGGAGAACTCTGTAAAGGAAGAGGACACATGAACAGACGGTATGTCAATAGAGCAAGGGGATTTAAGAGGGAAACATGCAAAGGTTATAGAATTCTTCCATTACAAAGCAGAAGCCTCTTTACAAACCTGTTTTCTGGAGTCTTTTGTTTCACAATTGTTTTTCTGTTTGGCATTCCCATTTCTGAAGCTCTGAACAGGAAAACAAAAGATAGGCATATCACTTTGGGGAAGAGGAATTATTTAAAAAGCAAGCATCTGATTATTCGTTGCCTATAAGCTAGAATGCCAGATAACCCTTGTGTACTTTGCTCTTCTCTCTTTCATCTTCTCCCTTGCTTCAGCATAGGGCCAGAGGAAGTTGTGACATGTCCCACAAGATGCTGCTAGAGTGTAATTCCAATCAGCTCCAGCCAACCTGGCTAATAAACAGGTGTGATCATAACCACAGTCTCACAAGTACTGGAGGCGCTGCAGCTCCCCTACAGAGATCCTGATCTTTCACAACACGGGGAACCAGAAGCCAGACAATCTCTGAGTAAGTTGCTTCACAGTTACCAGCATCCTGCCATCAGTTACACGTGGCAAGGGCCATGGCCAGAGAAGAGAAAGCAGCAATCCCACCTTACTAAATTCTCAGCAAGTATCTGCTGCAAACTGATTTTCTTTATCAGAGCAAAATAACAGCAGATAAAGAGAAGTTGTTCAGTGTCCTACAAACTACCAAAAAAAGAAGTCTACACAGTAAATACTCAGAAGATACAGCCTGGGAGATAGCCATGCAGAAGCAGAAAAATGAAAGGAAGCCTTAGCAAACGACTTTAGGTTCTAGCTGTTTTAGGGGAAGAATCTTGAATTAATACAATCAACAGGAATTCAGATACCTGATTTTATACCGACCATGATACACCAGAACCTGTAGACCAACATTTAAACAAAATCTTACCTTAATGTTTCCCCCAAAATTCACAATAAGGGCAGAAAAATGCCAACACAACTAGGAAGCCACAACTGAACATATGGATGCATTTCCTTTACCGTACTTCATATACTTCCTTTACGTACTTCATATATTTCTTCCTATCCAAAGATTTTTGTGTAGCTGTAGAAAGTGTCACTCTCTCTCTCGGGGCCTTTGCTTTATCCTGCACAGAACCATGTCAAGTATCAGAATTACTGTTTTTACTTGGGAAAGAATACCTAGCACAAAATATTAGATAATGTACTAAAAGCTGCAATCCTAACACACAAAGGGTTAACACTGTCACGGGACTCCAGAATTAGTCCCAAGAGAGGCTCTTTTCCAGTTCAAAACTGGAGGCCCTTTCAGCCCCAAGTACTTGCCACTCAACAATACTAACAGGAAGCTTTATTAACGCAAGAGGGTAACGCCATTAAGAGGTGATGACAAAGAACAGTATGAAATATTTCAGCACACCTTCATTATCCTGATTGATTAAACAGTTTTACTGCTGGTATGGCTGGTATGTGCTTTTCTTGCACAACTTAAGATGTAAAGAAGATTCACACTCATGCTTTGGAACACATGGGCACACCTATACACAATCTTGTTTTGCAACACAAAGCCAGGTTTACATTTCCAGGTTGCCATTTCACTTTGGTCAGCAAGGCTGCTTTGAAACGTCTTTTCTCTTGACTGGGGCACAGTGACATTTTCTTTGCTTGGGCTTAATCTCTCTTATTAACCCTTTCTTCAGCTTTCTAGTTAACCCCTTTGCTTGACAACACACACTGGACATAGCGCATATTCTTAGAACTGTATTCTGAGACGAATAGTTTCCCATGTTGTACATTTTTATCAGTTGGTATGAAGCTCCACAAGAAATCAATTTTTGAAATGCATGCCTCTCATTTTTAGGCTAAACATTAATGAAGAAGAATTTGACAGTGGCCTGGTAGTATCAAGAAGGGTTCAGCCCCATCCCCTGCATGTACTGAAGACAAATAAAGACAGGCACACTCCCTTCCTCTGGATCACAAGGTCTCCCCTAAAGAAAATTGGGGAGGGGATGTCTGCTTGCAGAGAGATGTGCCTTTCCATTCTCATGTTTGGTGTTGGTGCGAGGTTTATTTGCAAGTAGCAGCTCAGACTAATGCTTAGGATTAGGAAGAACCTGCAACAAAATGTTGCAACTTATGTTTAGGTATGGAGCAGCATACAAACACTGTAGATGAATCAATACATTAATCATGGGATGCTCCTGTTCAATCTCTCTAAACATGGGAATGATAAGGCACACCTCTGTGCAATTTCATTCCATTTCTCCATCTCATTCCATTTTGTCCATTTCAGCTAGCAAACCATACCTTCGTCCACAGTGCTCCATTTCCCTTCCCCACCTTAGTTTGCCATCCACCTCCCCAGCCAACAGACACATAATATTCTGTGGCTACTGGGTATGCTAATTTCTCACTGGGCTCCTGGGGCGAGGGATTCCCGTTTACATTCTCTTTCCTATTTTGTACTTCTGAAAGCCCTCAAGCATGTCAGCCCTCACCTCAAACACAAGCAATTCTTTTAAAAGCCAAATTAACTAGAAGTTATTTCTCGTCAATTCACACTGCTTTGATATATTTAAAAATGGATCCTTATATTGTAAGGATAAAAATTATTGTGACTCTAATAAGTCTGTCAAATGTACACAACTCTGCACTCCTTGGAGAAACAGTGGGGGGGAAAGTCACACACAAACCTCTTGAGTGGGAACAGAGTGAAAACAGCTGCAGAATTCTTGTTTCTACCCGAACTGACTAATCATTTGGGCTCTTCAATGTTAACAAGAAAAATTATCATCTAAATGCAAGCATTAGTAACCTGGTATTTAAATGAGGCGCTGCAGTAACATACCAGCTGCCGGAGCATTTTCTCTTTGCGAACTTCTCGGTCATGACACAGTATACTCATTCTCTCAGACACATCCATTTTGAAGAAGATATCATGAATATCATACAACGCAGCTCGCAGCTAGGGGAGGAGGAATACAAACTTCTATGAAATGCAGTAACAAGTCAGTATTTCAAATAATAGTCCTGTAGTATTTCCAATAAACAAGTGGATCCTGCATAAGTCAGATCTAGAAGGACTCTAGATATATGAATTTCTCCCAGGATGTATGAGAGAAATTGAGGTTGAGGATTAGCCAAGATGAATCAAGTTACTCCTTGGATTCCCAGAGGCTGGGGAATCAGATGATACCCAGCTGAGAGATCACTCTCTTTCATGAAGTCATCCAGGTCGTGAATTGACAGAAAGACCACTTCAAAGCATACATACTCCCACGTAAAGAAGACCAATACAGACAATTCATCAAAGCATGATTAAACGTTTAGCTATAATTTGATAAGATGTCTGAATTCACAAACCTCTATTTGCCACCACTAAAGCAGAACTGGGAACAATGGTTTGATGTGGGTTGCACAAACCATGGCTTGTACTACTCATCAACAAGCCAGCATAATTATATTGCTTCATCTGCAGAGGACACTGCAGCAAGCTATAACAGTGTCAATCAAACAAGAAGTTCCAAGCTATGATTGACCTGCCACACAACTGAAATCTCTGACCACCATTTGCTTATACACTGTGGCTTGGTGTGATGCATGTGAAAAATGAGCAGTAGGGGAGACACCAATTTAAGAACCAAAGCAGAGAAAATCTCAAGTTGTACAAAAGCAATTTGCCTATTTTTTTAAAAGTCCAACATGATTCAAGCAATCACAGAGGAAATCACTTTTTAAAAGTACATCTGGATAAGAGAGTTTTACAGGACCCTGATGAAGATTTTAACTGAATGAAAAATATACTGGGCCTAAAAGCAACATATTTTTGTATGCATGGAAGCTTCCATTTCTCCCACCCCATGAAGTATGTTGAGACAAAGCCAACATCCAGATTTCATCCACATAAGCTTGTTTTGGCTTATACGTCACCTGAGCTGCCACTCTCTCTTGCAAGTTAGCATCTTGAGCTGAAACACTTCCTCTCTTTAATGGAGCTTCTGTCTGGAAATTTTTTATGAACTCCATTGTATCCTAAAAACACACACATCTGAATTAGCACTGAATTCCAGAAGAAATTACAAGCAGTTGAGACAACTTGATCCTTCAAAAGAAAGCAGAATGACATTTTCAGACAGACCCAAAATATAAATAAACCTGCTCTGGATTGCCTTAAAGCTAAGTTCTGTCAAGGGCCTTCCAATCTTGTGTATACGGTTGTATACCCTGCATCTTTACAAAAAATTCTCTTGTACTATTAATGCAACCAAGCTGTAACGCATGAGCTGCTTTAGACAATAGGAAATATTGAATCTTCTTTCAGCCTGAAGGTTCAGGGCCAGAAGCTTTCAGAGGATACATTCAAATGGTAGGTTGGACCAAAATACCAAAACTATCATCATATTTTAGCTTAAAGCTCTGCCTGCCAGTAACTAAGGCACAGGGGTTTCAACATTTTAAAATGTAGGAATACACCACACAAAATCCAAAAAATCACCAATTGGTGCTTAAGAGAAGAGGGTGGGCACCAGGGGAATGGGCCATCTGAGCAGCCTTGGAGGCCAGACTGGGACCACAGAGAGCTGGATTTGGCACCTGGAGATGGAAAATTAAAAAAGGGTACGTATGCAGGGAATAGCTGGGCAGCCCAGTAAAAATAAGAAGCACCGTGGTTCTGAAATGAATTCCTGTGTCTATCACTAGCTGTTGCTGATATGGAAAGGAAGGAGACATGTTCAGTGGTAATCACATTCACACAGTCTCTGCAAATGGTGCCTTACTTTTACAGTTTGCCTAAGGTGTTTCAATTTCTCTGTTTGCAAGAGTCTTCGAGTCAGAAATCCCTTTGCCAAGGCAGAAATCTTGTTCAATTTCCTTTTCATCTCAGGACTGTACACCTTAAAGAGAAAAAGCAAAATGCCATCACATATGGCATGTGTGCTATGATTATGTTCTTGCTTTCTCCATTTTACACCATCCCATCTTTAACAGAATTAATGGAGTGAAACTCAAAGGTTCTGAAAGACTAACACAAACTATTGCCTTGTTTGCCAAATCTGGCATTATACACTCTTTTCTCTTTACGAGCATGGCATAGCAGGAGAGAGACAAAACACACATAAAAATGAACGGGATAGTTTATGCTGCATATTAGTAGACTGCTAACAAAACTATTTTCGATGAGGGTTAGGGATGAGAGAAAATTTAACATTTACTCCAGCGACATAGCTTTGTGCAAAATAAGAACTCCAAAACCTTTGTTATCCCCACCTGAGACCATCTCATTCTACTTCTGCTAATAGACCTGGATGCTGCAACAGACTTTCCATGGGCTGGTGGTTCCCAAAGGTAGAATGGCGAATCAGCAGTCGAACAGGATATGGAAGCATTCGCAAAACCTACATTTTGAAAGTTTAAATCATTAAGTAAATAGACATTTAGAAGAACAGCTTATGTTCATTATACTCTTCTCTTCAGTCATACTGGCCAGGATGTTAATAACACCAGGGCAGGGGATTTTATAAACATGCTCGCCACATACCGCCCACCACAATCAGATGTGCCTTTATTTTTAAGGCCACAGATAAACCAGTTTTTGTTCTTCAGTTCTCTGCATAGCCAACACATAAAACTAAGTCTCTATCTTCATGAATTATTTACACCAGAGTACATTTTAAAATCAATATTCTTTCCTTCCACATTTACCAGCACTCTCTGAATTTGTGCTATGGATCGTTTCCACCCGAGTCAGCACGGATTCCAGCAACTGTGTGTCACTGATCTTCCGCCACTCCAAATCCATTCTGCTACTAATAGCAATTTGGGGGATGTCCATTTTGGTTACAGCCGTCTTCTCCCCTTTCAGTCTCCATTCCTGCTCTTCTATCTCCTGCCGGTTAAAGAAACCAGAGATCAGGTTACCACACACTTGTTACAGAGGTGTTTTCAAAATTTTGGCTAATAACAATTTTGACAGTTGATCAAAAGCAGCCCCACACTTTCTGCCCCCCAGAGAACACCACTGCTCCCCTGTTTGCGGCCCTTCGGATGCCCCTCTATATTCTACCAAGCTCTGTACTGATGTTTCTGGCTTTCCATATGTAATTTTATCTGATGCTGGTTTTGCTACATTTTATTCCATCCATTATTCCATTGCTTGGCTCACTAAGTTTTACAGTACAGCCGAATTTTGTCACCATCAAGCAATTCTCCAGGCCACATGCGCCTTCGAAGCCGGATGCAACCAAACATATCCCCTCCCACGTGCGTGGCAACCTGCAACCTTTGCACTGGTTAATGCAGAAATGCATTGAGACATGCGGACTGTACTAATTGTCTGCCTCTTGCTGGAAGAACAATTCCCAACAGCTTTTCTTGCCATACATTAATTATGCCATGTCCTCTTGGAAAGACCTTTTCATCTTGGTACTAAAATAGTAGATTGATCAGGCCTGGTGTTTATTTTACATTGTTTTCAAAAAAGGAGCCATTTGCTCTACTTTGAGACCAATATACTAGCTGAAATTTTGTTCACAGCCAGGCCTGTGTTCTTTCCAGTGAGGATTTGAAACCGTCTGTCTGTCTGTCTGTCTGTCTGTCAGCAGCATTTCTATCCTGTCCTGTAGAAAGATCTCAGGACAGCAATGCAATACAATACATTGTAATGGCAGCATGAACTAAAAAGAGCAACGAGTTACTCTCGCCAAGGTTAAAGACCTCCACTCAGATATTTTGTCTTCACTTCTCACCTTCTGCAGCCTCTCCTGCTCTCTCTCTTGCTCAGCTATCAACAATGAGAGTTGTTGAGCATGTTGTTCCTCGAGTCTCTTCCTCAATTCCTCAAAGGCTAGCATTTTCTGCTTAAAAGTCTCCTCTGCTACAAGCAAAACAAAGCAGAACCCTATATATAGCATTAAGACAGAGTGCAATATAACTCTGGTTTCTTACCATAGCACCAAAACTTATATAAGACTTCAAAAACAGATTCTGACCATCCTCACAGCAAGGGACCCCAACTGCAAACTGTTTCACAAAACAGCAGCTTTGCTAGTATTCCAACACGAACATTTACTGAATTATGCTTTAGCTGCTGAAGAGAAATTTTCTGCAAGCAAATCTCACTGGCTTCAGGAAAATTTAGTTCCAGTTGCAGGTACCTACAGTTGCGGTCTAAAGTGAGAACACAGGAATATACTTGGTTAGAAGTGTTCCTGGTGTTTAATGGTAGAGATTGCTTTCAGAACAATAGGTTAAAGCAACAAGGATGTGGTGGGACAGCAGAAAGAAGGCTAAAGCACAGCCAGGTCGGGTCTGACTTGGTTCTGGCAACACTGTTTTCTTTCTAGCCCTGCTCACTTGCCTTTCTCCTGCCAGAGGGCCTGGCCCAAGTGTTCTCCAGGGCAACACAAGGCTGCCGCCTTGGGGGACGTGAAAGGCATTCCAAGAACCAGCTGCCCGGTACTGCTGCCCAGCAACATGTGTGGCCGACCGCAGTGGCAGGCTGTGCCAGGGAGGTGGTGTCCCGGCAACTGCCCACTGAGGCCAACACTGGCCCAAGGCTAGAAAAAGCAGAGACGTGTTTCTGAATGCACAAATTATTTAAATAGCCTGTGTTCAAAATAAGAATAGTTCTAAGCGACCCACAGCTACAGAATTTAAGTCAATAAACTAGTGCTTCACCCCACAACTGCAGCACCAGTGAATGCTTATTTAAAGCACCATTTTAACTACTCCCATAATATAGACACAACCGCATATTAGGTTAATATCAGTGGGTAAAAAGGCTTAGCATCAAGCTGAACATTATAAAACACATGAGCAGACCCTGCGGGAGCCCTGAAGAGTTCACTGCTGCTGATGCTTGCGCTAGATCCCCCATTCCATGCAGTGGGAATCTATGGGTCTTTGTTTTAAATTTCCAATGATGCTCTAGTGCCTGAAATAGCATTCCTCCACAGCATTGTGGGAAATGTAACGCAGTGCCTTCCTAAGTGCCTGCTGCTGTCAGGTTTGCAGCCAGTGGGAGTCAGTGCCACAGGAGTGGGCCCACTCAAGGTCGTTCTGCTGAAGGCCCCCTCAAACCTGGAACTGGTCCTACCCATCAACACCGTTGGGCCAATACAAATGATCCTCTGCACGTTTCATAGCTCAACTAATTCAACATGGTCTTGCTGGAGCATGCATTCTCTCACCACTGACACTTCTTCCTGGCGCCTCACGCTTGGAACCAAACGCAGGCCCCTCTGAGCACCTCTGACCAGGCAGCCATCGCTTCTCCCGTGCGTTGGTTTCTGCTGCTATGTCACACGGCATGTTTTCCTTCTGGGCATTATCCGCATCCAGCTCGAGCCTCCGTTTCACCTTTTCAAACCCATTTTCTAGGACTGGCTCGTTTCCAAGGGACTCATTTGGGGTATCCATCTGCTCCTGATGTGTTTGTATTAGTAAGGGAGAAGGGCTTTCCACGTCGTATGATTTGTTGAGTTCCATGGGGGGGCTACTTTTGGCTTGGTCCAGCAGGCCGGTTTGCGTGGCTCCAGTAACATCTGCCTTACTTTGCGTTGCCACAACGGAGTTGACTGCGTGTGTGTCCTGAGCACTTGGGTCTGAAAGGCAAGGGCTCGATACACCTCTGTCCCCTGAAATCAGTGCCACCTCGACCGTGGCACTGACTGGCAACCTTTTGTTCTCTCGTTGACCAACCAAAGGCTGGCACACTTGATTTTGTTTTTCAAATCCCAGTTCATCACAGATGTCCGAGGAGCTCTTGCAGAAAACATGGACCTTGCTGGGGCAGATGGGAGCCAAGTCTGCGGCCAGCGCTGGCACCAGGTCAGATGCACTTTGTCGGCTACCAGCATCCTGAGTGGTTTGGTCGGCAGCTCTTCCCTTTTCTTTAGGGCTTAATTCATAGGCATTTACAGGGTGGTTAATGACAATGTGCCCCATGGAAGAAGGCCTTGGGCGTCTCCTGTGCATTTTGGGACTCATGCTCAACTCTGGACTGGGTAACCTGGAGTAAGAACCAGTGAAGCTTTGGAGAATACTACTATTGTGCTCAAAGAAAGAGGTGTTTCTTAAGTCTTCACTTGAATCCAGCACAGGTGGTGTTCCAGATCTCACAGGAATATCCACTTTAGAAAAACTGGTTGATGTCACACTTGTGTTATTCTTGGCAACAGAGGTACTTTGCAGCGAAGTGCCGGATTTTGTAAGACTTGACTTATCAGGTGCCGCAGCCAAACCACTTCTGCCTGTTAACTTTCCTCTCTCTTTCACAGCATCACTTGTTTTAACGGCATCATTTTCTTTATCTGAATGGCTTTCACTGCCATTTCTCCTTGAATTACTTCGCAAGCTACGCCTGGTTTGTTCTCGCTGTATGTACTCCCTGGATTTTTTTAAGAGGTTCTGCAGACTCATCATGCAAGGATCTGGGCCTTCTGTATCAGCTGATACTATTTCAATGCTGTCTTTCTTCACAGTCTCATGTAAAGGAGACATCTGTGTTGGATCAGAAGATGCACCTTCCGGGCAAACTCTCTTTTCAGAAAGGCTAGAGCAAGTGTCCTTTGGCTTGTGGGGGATAAACTGTTCAGTTCTTCCAAGGGAATCGCCATTCAAGGCAACCTCTAGATCCGTTGGCTTAACCTCTGGTGCTATTTTAGGTTCTGCAAACCCACCAAGAGCAGTAGAACTTGGCAAAGCACTGTTTGATTGTGTCTTAAAGCCATTAGCCACTTTTGATTTTAAATGTGTATGAATATTCTCCATCTCAAACTGGTCGAAAGCATGCTGACTGGACAATTTCTTCATCTGTAAAGGGAAAAACATGATGCGCTATACTGAAGTATGATGAAGAAAGATTATTAGAAAAAGTACAGAAATGTGAGCAACCAGCACTCAGGTCATGATCTCAACTATCTGGCTAATTCTACACTCTCAAGGTTCCCCCCCCCCTTTCTGGAACAGTGGTTAGCCACTTTTCCCCAGCTTCCCAGGCACACAAAAGTAAAGTACCAAGAACAATTTCTAAACAAGGTTCTGAAGATAACTGAACCTGCTGGTTTTTTAAAAAAGAAAAACTTTACTGATTGTGTACAAGGCTTTAAGCACATCCATAACAGCTCTCTGACTCCACTAATTCAGATCAATTAACCTGCTGCCTTTTACGCATGCAAGCATTTTCATGGCAGACACACTAACATAATCCTTTGGATATGTCTTGTCAAACTTATCAAGAGAAAAAATAGCTGCATTTGCTTATCTAGCCTCCAGCGCCTTGCCTAGATGTGAAGCATGTTTATTATAAAGGAAGAGCTTAGGATAATCATCCAAGCAGATCTTCAGAAGACAATAAGAAGATTGGGAGCTGAAAAATGATGGTTCAGAACATACAGCATATTAACTTCAAGTTGTCTAAAGCAACTGATTAGTATTTTATCCTTGAGTCATGCTCCTGCCATCATAGCTTTCAGAGCCCAAGGCAGGTGATGGTTGCCATGCACACACTAATAAACATACCAAGAAACAGAATAGTTCACGTTTGACCCTTATTATTATTTTAACTCCACAGGCTGAACAGAGTCCATTCAGCAAGCAGGCTAACCCAGTTGCTATAAAGTTTTGCTACAAGCCAAATCATTCTTTTATTGTACTGGTCAAGGACTGTGAAAATTTCTTTCATAGCCGCCAGCTAGTATAAATCCCTTTCCTTCCAAAGAATTGTGTCACTGCTTTTATATTCCTAGTGCAGAGGGGAAATGATAAGCTGACTTCAAGGGAGAGAGCAGTACAAGTCTGCTATAGCAAGGACAACAAAAAGATGCCCTTGATCCTGTAAGGATTAGTGGGCTTGTTTCAACGTATTTTTTGGGTGAGCACCGCCCATTTCATTAATCGTCTCTTAAGAAAAGTCAGCTTTAGTTCCTAAAAGCTGGTGCCCCAATAAATTTGTCCGTTTCTTAAGGTGCCACAAGAGTCTTATGTTAAGATATATAGAAGAGGCAGATACACATCGTGCAGTAAGCGTCAGCAATTTCTCAGAAACGTTGGTTGCATAAGCTTCATTAACCAGTTCGCAACATATACACCAAAGCATTTAACTGTCTAAACCTGACTATGTCTAGCTGGAAGTCTAAGTAACTGTGTTCTCTAACCACTAGACTGGTAAGTCACTTTATTTACTTTGTCACCAGAGCTTGTCAATATAAAAGTTACCAGAGAGATTAACGTGCTGCACGTGGACCAGTGGAATATAAATAAAAACCTATTTGCTTCCCACGCTGCTCTTTTGTTGTAGTAACTATTGCTGCAAAAAGGTCTCTTTCAATCTCACCTGCACATTTTCCACAATCTCCTGAACACGATTCAACAAAATTATTTTCTTGGAGTTCTGTCGCCACAGTTCTAAGTCCACAGCCTTTTTTCTGTCTTGTTGTAACTCCTTCTTTCTCTCAAGAGTAAGCTGAAATACAAAGCAGGAGAGAGGGAGGGAGGGAGGGAGGGAGGGAGGGAGGGAGGGAGATTGAGTAGTGTCACTGCCTCTTGTGAGGGACTATGAAAGATACCCAGTATATTCCTCATTTTTTTAAATTAATATGACTTTGCCTTCATATCCTGCCTCTTTCCCCTCATGAGGAACCCAAGGCAGTAAAATGGTGTTACTAACATAACAGAACAAAATGAAACAGAATTGGGGATAACATACTAATATCAAGATTACTAATGCAATTAAGGTTTACTGTTTTCCTTTTCAGTATCCGTTATTCAAAAGTGACAGGGATTTCTTACCAGAGGAGAAAGCACAGGGACACCATTGAAATGAATAAGAGAAATATTTTTGTGCTGAGCAGGTGGGGATATTCCTTTTTGTATAGACTCTCCTTGGATCCTGGCAAGCTGCTTCTTGCAGAAATTCTCATAGTCTTCCATCTTCATTAAATTGGGCTGCACAGAGAAAGAGGAACAGAATGACTGTTCTTCAGATAATAAACACAGCAAGAAACATCAGGCTAGCAACTCATAAGGCTACCATGTTGTCTACCCTTCAATTATCATTACAACTAGTCTGCAAACTTGCGCTGCCAGGCATAGCCCATAGCACTCTCTTTAAAACTAAGGGAGGTATGCAACAATTCACTGGGATTAGAAAGGGGGCTTTTAGTATCAGAGGGATGGGCTTTAGATTTTATAGACGTTGGCTGGCTATGTTGGGGACAGTAAGAAGTCAGAATTCTGGAGAATCCTGACTTATTGTGAACGAGCTATCACATAAACAAGAGTTCCTGGCTTACTGTGCCCAAACAAGCCATACCTCATAAATTAAGAACAAACTAGAAGTTAACCATGGCTTGTCAGGGAGGCAACAAGCCAGGACTCCCAAGTACAGGCAACACACTGAGTTCTGCATTCCTGATTAATTCAGCAGACAGCTCATTTAAAGAAAGCAAAGGCACTCTAGAATTCTGGCTTACAACTACATCTAAACACGGCCACTCTGTCTATTCTCTATGCGTATATAAATTATGTGGATGACTATAGGGACTTGGCTCGCCACCTTCTCTAATAAACTTTCCACATCCATACACTAAGCAAAATGATGCAAGTTGTGATCCAGCAACTTCTGCAAGGTCAAATGCTCCTAGCCCCTGCTTTAAGCAATACTACTTTGCTGTTATAATCCCCTAGTAGTCACTAGAAAATTCCAGTGAAAGACAACACTCTGGAATTGCATCTTCTTCTACAGCACAAAAGAACTGGAACATTTTGAAATAATGGATGTCTGTTAATTTATAGACTTGTGTTCTCGAATAGGAGACTATCTCTCAGAAAGGGCAGTAATGAGGCAACATGCTAAGCAAAATTCCGGAAAGTTATTTCTGGGAGGGGGGAGGAAGACAGTGCCAAGATCAGTGACTTTGAGCAATATGCTGCTTTTTAACTTTCAATATGTGCTGTATCTTGCTTTTCATCATACATGGTCTATCCCTGAAGCATCAAGAAAGCTAAGCTTAAGAGGCAGGAATGTGCCAAGGCCACACAGTGAAGGCTGCTCCATAAAATTTGGCAAACCTGCATTAATCTGCATGTGCAATGGTCACACATGTCATGCAAAGCAACAACATAGAGAATATTTCAATGCAGGGGCACTAGATCAGGTGCCAGCACACATCAAGTGTGTGGGATCATCTTTTTTTTTAATAGAATGAAATCTACCTTATTGCAGAAAACATGTGCTTAGAATTAAAGAATTATGATGAGTACTGCAACTGAACAGAGCTTACAGTACTTCCACACAATAATCTTCCCTTTCTTAGCTGAAACTTGCTACATTTCAGTAATACCTAAATTTCAAAACAATTAAACCAACAATAAATCAAATATTAGCAATCAGACTATCAACAAACAGCAGTAAAAAACTCACCTTGACTTCTCTTGTCACAAATTCAGAACATTAACACCCCCTCCACCCCAAGTAAACAAAGAACCCACCAAAAAAGCCATGTCTCACCCTCCTCAGGTTGCCAACACTTTTAGGCAATGCCTGTTAATTGTGCTTTTAAGAACACAATCAGACCTGAACAGAAAATGACTGTATTTTATAGGTGGATTGCATTCCAACGGATAATTGTTGCGGCCGTTTTAAAATGTGCAGATTTTAATTGCAGTTTTTTAATTTTTTGAAAAAAAAAACACAAAAAGTTTTAATAAATCACCATCATCACGCTGGGATCCTCACACAAAAACCTTCTCCCGATATTTCTCTGTCACTTTTTAGTGTTCTCCTTATTAAGCGAGCCTGCTTATCTAAAAGAGCAGATGCACTGTCACTTCGGGTGGAACTAACTAACGCACATTTTAACACCATCACGATTCAATTCCTTCCCACCCCACAAAGCCGCCTCGAAACAACCGACACGCTGAAAGCAGTATTTTTACTAAGACTTTGCTGCTGGTATTGGCGTTAAGCGCCCTCGACTCGCCTCCTACGGAAGGAGCCACTCCGGAATGCCCTTTCCACGACACCCCGCTCAGCTCTTCGTGACTTTACCTGCCAAAACGCAGGCGGCCCCGCTCGCGCGTTTATCAAAAACGAGCCTCTGCACCGGAGGAGGTGCAAAGAAAGGCATTCAAAATGACGGGCGACGGAGCCAGAGAAGCGGGGCTGTCACTCCGCTCGTTCCCGCGCAAGACCCTGTCCGAGCGGCCCCGGGAGCGGGTCCAACGGGCGCCTGCCGGGTCCACCGGCAACCCCGCAGCCTGGCGCGGGGGAAGAAGGGCCGCGGCCCGCCCGGCCCCGCAAGGGCCTCTCCTGCCCGAGCGCCCGCGCCCCCCGGCCGCCGGGACCCTCCGCCACCCGCGTCCCCCTGACGCGCACCCGCAGCCCGCTCGGCCTCGGCGCCTACCTGCCGCGACGCGCCCAACCCCTGGCAACGCCGACCCGGCCCTCCGGCCCGCGACCGGCCCGCCTCCCAGCGCCCCTCCCAGCGCTTCCGGATGCAGGAAGGAAGGCGGGCCGCCGCCGCCGCCTCTAAGTTCCCGCACGGAAACACTACCAATCCCAGAATGCCGCGGAGCTCTCTGCGCGTTGCATGCCGGGAGCGCTAGTTCCCGCTCGCGGAGCTCGGGTTCTTCCTTGAGCGTGTCGCTACTGGGAATTCCGAAAAGCAAAAGCAGAAGAAACGAGCATTGGAAAGGTCTAACGGATGGCTCTTCGGCGCAAACTGTGCTTGACAAATATATGGATAATTATTATTATTTCATTTCTATACCGCCCCGTAGTCGACGCTCTCTCTGATCAAAACTGATGAGCTTTTGTCGAAATATATTTATTAATGTGTGCATGTATGCGCGCGCGCGTGTGTGTATAAAGTGTGCCTAAGAACTGTAGTATTTCTCGCTCGCATGTATATAGGGTACACGTTGAATATTATCTATTAAAATGGATCAGGTCAAATCTTATGTAAGAAAACTAATACTTGTATTTAATCTTTTTGAAAAGTTTCATAAGGGTAGCTGTGTTGCGGCAAAACCAAGAGTCTCGCAGCACCTGAAAGACTATTTATTTGTGTGCGCCAGAATAATTGTGCTAGTCTTGAAGCTGCTGCACGTCATTTGTTGATGTTGTATCAGTGTGTGTTTTTAACTGGGACTTAAATATACCATTGCACTTTGGATTTTGTAGAGTATTTCTAGACTGTACCAGTCAAGAAATGTGCAGCTGTTCCATCTTTTCTTCCTTAATGCACTTCCTGGTGCATCCAGATGGAGCTTTTATTGTGCAATTGTACTGCCTTATTTGCAGAATTTTACAGGGGGTCCAAAGGGGCTTGCAGAAGAAAGGGTTGTGTTGCCAGCAGTCAGATGGCATTGTGCAGCCACTCTGCCTTTACTCCTGTAAAACGAGTGAGTCAAGGAAATGGCCTTATCTGGAAGCATTTCTGCTGACTATTGCTTCAATTTATAGCCCACACATGTTTTCCAACAACTTCTTCACCGCCAGCCCCCCCACAAAAAATCTCCATTAAAGAAAAGGCAGTACAGTTGCTTGACAGGTAGTCCTCCATGGAGAATGGTGAGGTAGGGCTGGCAGTGGAAGGACAGAAAGTTCGGGAAAACACAACGCCTGGACCACTGGAACATTCTGTGAATAGGGCAGGATGACTGTATTATAAAAGCCCCATTGGGAAGGACCCATAGTTCACAGTGGCAGCAAGTCTGAACTCCAGACCTTTAATTACTAATAACATGTGTGTACACTACCATTCCACTGTGATCCGCTCTTACCCATTTTTTTGTCTAAAATTGCAATTGTGTTAATATTCTACACATACCTACTCAGATGCAACCCCTCTAAGTTCTCCAGGTCATCATATCCCCAAGTAAGCATATCTAATTAACATGCAGGGGCTCAATCTAGTATACATGCATGGAATACGTTGCACAACTGGAAATTCTGTTACAGGGAGAAAGTCAGTATATTACGTAGAAAATGACTCTGAGAATTAGTTTCCCCTCCATCTAAATATGAAAGAATCCCTCAGAAGAGGCCATCAAATCAATTAGCATGGGAAAGCCTCTATAACATAATGTTCATACCCATTCAAGGAATAGGAATGAAACTCTATTGATGCTTTGAAATAAAATGATTCTTATTTGTTTAACAGATTCATAGCTGGAGATCCCCTTTGCATGTTCAGTGTGGTTCACAATAAAAATTTAAATGCAATCATAGTCCATGTGCAAATAAGATTTGAGCCAACAAATTTCAACAGCAGTAAAATCCACATGGAGTCTTGAAGACAGTATTTTTGGTGTCTGAAGATATAATACAGATCTCTGGCTATATAAAAATAATAGAGTTTGGAAATCACAGTAAGGAAGACACACAGGAGAAATGGTCCCAGTCTTTCTTACTACCATGAAAGCACTATATCGCTTTGAAAAATACAGTATTTCTAAACTCACATCCATTGTAATTAGCAAATCTACGTTTTATGAAGAGATGTGTCCCCTTTTGCCTTCGCTTTGTGGTGCTGTGCAAAGGCCCACGATCCTAACAACCACACGACAGCCTTTGGGATGGAAGTAAGAACTAAATCGCCGTATTCTTTGGTATCGTCCTCGGCCTGCTGTGAGCCCCGCTTCCATCGCTTTATGATTCACCTCCACCTGGCAGGGTTTCCAGGGCGGCTCTGGAGGCCGCTTCTGCATGCCGCAAGCCGCCCGAGAAGCCGGGACGGGACGGGACAGGGCGACCCCGGGAGCCTTCCGGACGGGGATGCAAATGAGGCCCCTCGCCGGCTCCCGATTGGCCGCGGGCGGCTGACGGCGTGGGCCCGAGGCGGGCCGCGCCGGGCGGGCGGGCGCGCGGCGGGTGGCGCGAGCG